>NW_020954556.1:26651321-26726151 GCF_900497805.2 Vombatus ursinus | reverse complement strand
GTGTGTGTGTGTGTGTGTGTGTGTGTGTGTGTGTGTGTGTGTGTAAGAGGGACAGAGAAGAATGCATAGGGCAACTCCTCTCCCTGTTGAGGTTTAGAGGTTTAGGGGTGCTGGGACCCCAAAAATCACAACACATGGGTCCTGCCCAAATGAATTTGACCCAAGCCTTCTTCCAGTCAAAGAAAAGGTTTATTAAAGACTTACATATCTTCCAGTCTTGGCTGGAGAACAGCTTGGGGTTAGGCATCTTCCCCGTATGGGCCACCAAAATGTTGAGGTTTAGAGGTTTAGGGGTGCTGGGACCCCAAAATCAACATGGGAGTCCTGCTTGAATGAATTCGACCCAAGCCTTCTTTCAACCAAAGACAAGGTTTATTAAAATATCTGCCATATTGGCCAGACTCTTAAGGAATCTAAGCATTTGTATCATTAATGCAAGTGGGCTAGATCTTGAGAATCTGAGCACCTTAATGGAGACAAGAGGAATCTTATATACAGAAAGACTGTGGGAGGGATCCAGGAGTGACCAAGTAGCCTGGGGGTGACTGGAGGAGGGGTTCTAAGGAGGATCTGGATGGGAGTGGCCAGTAAGCTGGGGTGAACAGAATGCCAGGAATCTGGATCAGGTGGCCAAGGGAAAATGAAATCTAGACAGGATTAAATGTGGGAAGTGGCCAGGGGCAATCGGGAGGTAACAGAATAGAATTGAGAGATTGAGTGTAGCCACAATGAAAGGCCAGTTGAGTAGATTGCAGCCAGAGACTTGGGAAAAGTCTAGGGTCCAGATCCCAAAGACATGGTCTTTTCCTTTCAAGGGTTCAGATCCCATCCCTATCATCCCTAGGTAATATGGGAAACAATAGGGCCAAAAACACAAAGAGTGTCTCCTTGGCCTTGTCAGGAAGAAGAATCACCTCATCATCAGATACTGGAATAAATGGAGGAGGCAATAGGTAAAGATGTAAAGGGCATATAAAGTGTGTGGTAAGGGAGATGAGGAAGCTCCTCTTTGGTGGCCTCAATTTCCTGAGTGAAGGAGAAGGCAAGGTAAACTCGCAACACAGTGTTGGCTCACACTGAGCTTATGATCTTGTGAAACAAAAAGCAAATAGGGACCTTATCATTCTGTGTTTGTACATCTGATTTTTCTAAACCCAAACAAAATATCTTACATTTATCCCTGTTAAATACCATCTTTTTCATCTTCTGCAACAGCTGTTAATTCATAAGCTACAATTACCATGCTAGCAATTCCCTTGTCTATGCTCATCATAATCACTGCAAGGTAAGACTAACGAAGTACTCCATTAAATGATGGTTCTTTTTGCCCTTGGGCACACGATAAATCCTTTCAAAGGAGAAACTGAGCCAGACTTCCATTTGGATATAATATCTTTATATGGTATCATAGTTTCATTTGTTTTAACAATGTCAATAGGACACAGTTCAGTTTTCCAGATATATATCATCTCATTGACCATACGACAAAGATCTCACATTCAGAGCACCAATAATTCACTTAATAGCTGTAGATGGTCTAATAACTCTGTGAGTTTTAGCATTTCTTATCCCTTTGTCCACTATATTTCCCTCTTATCCCTGTGGAAGTAGAACAGGACCACATTAAACTGGAGACCATTCTGTATTTGTTCATGATTTGTCATGGCCAAAGAGTCCATCTGATAGCCAACCTGTTTAAAATATTGAAATGGCAGACTTGAGGCTAGGTATGGAGGTATCTAAAGAAGCTACTAAAAACACGTTTGCCTGATTAAATTGAAAAGAGAAATGAAGAAAAAAACTTTCTATATGTTGAGGTTTAGAGGTTTAGGGGTGCTGGGACCCCAAAATCATGACACATGGGTCCTGCCGGAATGAATTCAAACCAAGCCTTCTTTCAGCCAAAAACAAGGTTTATTAAAGACCCACCATATTGGCCAGACTCTCAAGGAATCTGAACATTTGTGAGCTATTGGCTAGATTATAAGATTCTGAGCACCTTAATGGAGGCCAGATGGACCTTATATACAGAAAGACTGTGGGAAGGATCTAGGAGTGGCCAAGTAGTTTGGGGTGACTGTGGGAGGGGTCTGGGAGAAGGGGTAGCTTGATGGGCTGGGGTGACTGGAGGATCTTGGGAAGATCTTGATGGGAGGGACTGGGAGGTAGAATGGGGTCTAGATAGGATCAAGGGTAGGAAGTGGGGTGGGGCATCCAGAAGTAACAGACAATAGAGGGCTAGGCTCAATTAAGGGTAACAGAATTGGGAGATTGGGGGATAAAGAAAGGCCAGTTGATAGAATTATAGCCTCAGACAAACACCAGAGATTTGGCTATGTGGAAAAGTCCAGGGCTTTTCCTTTTAGGGGTTCAGATCCCATCCTCATCACATATATTTTTGCTGTCAGGTACCATAGTCATTAGCAGGTAAAACATATGAAGGAGATTATCAGTAATTTGCAGGAGACAATATCTGAGAAGAAAAAACCCAGGGTCTTGTTGAGGTTTAGAGGCTTAGGGGTGCTGAGACCCCAAAATCACAACATGCAGGTCCTGCCTGAATGAATTCGACCTAAGCCTTCTTTCAGCCAATGGCAAGATTTATTAAAGATCACCCATATTGGTCAGATTCTTAAGGAATCTAAACATTTGTGACACTTGTAAAGACAGAAGGCATGAGGAAGTCTCAGCCACTAAATGGTGGCCAGGATGGATCTTATATACAGACGGGAGGAATCTAGGAGTGGCCAAGTAGTTTGGAGTGATGGGAGGAGGGGTTGGGAGAAGGGGTATCTTGATGGGAGTGGCCAGTAAGCTGGGGTGAACAGAACACCAGGGACCTAGACCTCTTGGCAAAGGGAGAATGGAGTCTAGATAGGATTAAGGGTGGGAAGTGGCCAGGGGCACAGGCAATAGGGAGATGGGCTAAATTAAGGCTAACAAAGAACTGGGAGGTTGGGCCTAGGCAATAAGGAAAGGCCAGTTGATAGGATTATAGCCTAGATTATAGTGAACAATTTCCTTGATCAAGTAGGAGAATTCAAGGACAGTCCAAGGGTTTTCTAGAACCATAGACAAATGGCACCCAAATTCTTTTTGGAATGAGGGGCAAAACTCTCGGCTTGGGCTCGTACCCCATCAGTCTCAGTCAGATGTCTACATGGAAATATGCCGAGGACAGATAACAAACAAGATAAAATTGATATCTTAATGTAAGGCAGTAGATTAGACCTTAAGCACCACTAAGACTTTGTAGGATAGACTCATGACTGGAATATGACTCTAAAAGGTTACATACTTTTTTAAATCGTACCCGCAGTGCTTAGCAGTGTAGTAAACAATCGATAGATGCTTTTTCATTCATCCTCCTCTCTCCAGAAGTAGCATTGTTCCACATTTTCTTTTTTTGGACGTGGCTTATGTAGTAATTTATTTTGTATTGATGGGGTCCAGGCTCAAGCCAAGACCTTTGCCTCTTACCCCAAAAAGAATTTGGGTCCCCTTTGTCTACAGGATTCTCCTTGAATTCACCCGCTTAATCAAGGAAGTCTCTGGCATTCCCCTGAGGCTATAATCCTATCAACTGGCCTTCCATTATCTCCTAGGCCCAATCTCCCAATTCTCTATTACCCTTAACCTAGCCCAGCCCTCCATTGTCTATTACCATCCCAATGGCCCCCGGCTACTTCCCACACTTGAGCCTATCTAGATTCCATTCTCAACCTCCCAGTCACTCCCATCAATATCCTTCCTAGATCCTTCCCACAGTCTTTCTGTATATAAGGTCCATCTTGTCTCCATTAAGGTGCTCAGATCCTTAAGTACCTAGCTAAAGGCTCAGATTTTTACAATCTAGCTCACAAATGTTCAGATTCTTTAAGAGTCTGGTCAACATGGCGGATCTTTAATAAACCTTGTGTTTGGCTGAGAGAAGGCGTGGGTTGAATTCATTCAGGCAGGACCCACATGTTTGTCATTTTGGGGTCCTAGCACCCCTAAACCTCTAGACCTCAACAGCATGACTATACCTATTTGTAATTTTCTTTTTGCCTTCTCAGTGGGTGGGGCATGGAGAGGAAGGAGAGAGAGAATTCAGAATTGAAAATAAAATGAAAATTGAATTAAAAAAAGAAACAATGTTCCATTAGGACGCTGAGAAGTTCGAAAGGGAAACACTGATAATGTATTTGTAAGTTGAAAGATTAAAAATCTTACAGGTAAGTTAGTGAGGCACATGGCCCAGCAAACATATGTCAGAATGAGCCAGTCAGTGTATGTTTTGTTGGTGGTAGCTGTTAATTTTCAGTTTTCATATTCTGCCACTACATCAAAAAACATTTCTTTCATTTCCTGCCTCTATGTATGATTCCTTCCTGCTTATGAATTCAGGTGAAAGGTGACTCAGTGGAAAGAGGCAGCCCCAGCAGCTCTTTAGAATCGAAAGAGCAACAGAACTTCCTGGAGAGTTTGCTAGAATTGAGACAGTCATTTTCTTTCAGTTGTTGGGATTTTTGTTGTTAGTTTTATTTGTTTGTTTGTTTGTTTTTAGCATAATCACATAGCCAAGTGGCAGTTAGGTGGTGCTGTGGATAGAGCACTGGCCTTGCAGTCCTGGAGGATCTGAGTTCAAATCTAGCCTCAGACACTTATTAGCTGTGTCACCCTGAGCAAATCACTTAACCCCAATTGCCTCAAAAAAAAAAAAAAAAAAGAACAAAAGGAAAAGAACCACATAGCCAATGCAATAGACTGGATTTGTAATCCATAGAAAGCCCCTTTGTCGTTTACAAGATAACATTTCTTCTTTATTTTTCTTCCTGGCAAGGTGATTTTAGATGGAAAATCCTAGTCCTTGGGTCTTCTTGGCTCTTACTGAGGGTTCTTTGGACTGTTGGCTATTAATCTTCGTTTGCAAATATGCCAGTTTATTACTATTTCTGTTTCAGTTTCAGTTTCTTGAAGGGTGATTTTCCTGAGGATGTCTCAACGCCGAAGAAGTCCCAAGAAAGGGCCTGTCATTGCTACAGTAAGGCTAGTGGTGACTTTCTGAGAGACAAAAGCTCTTTTAAAGATGCAGGAGCAGGGCCAAGGGCAGCTGGTAGGTTGTGAATGAATGGTGTTAGGATTCAACCAGAGAAAAACAAGGTAAAGGAGAGACAACCAGGTTTTTTGTTCCTGCTGCTTCACTGCTACCCTTGTCACTCTTCTCTCCTTTCCTCCACCCCTATTTCTAGAATAATGCCTGACACATAGTGGGTGTTTAATAAATGTTAATTGATTGACTGATGAAAAAACACAAACTCCTTCATTTGGTATTGAAAGCCCTTGGCAATCTAGCCATTCCACACTTACAGACTCTACATTCTAACCGAACTCACCTACTCTGTGGTCCTGGAGCAATGTTCTGGTCTCTGGGCTTCTACACGGTTTGTCTGTCCTCCTTTCAGAGAATACTTTCTCTCTTTACCTCCACCTTGTGGAAACCCTCACTCCCTTCAAGGTTCAGATCAAATGTAATCTCCTATGAGAGGCTTTTCTCGTTCCCCAAATTATTAATCTTCTCCACCCCCACTTTCAAAATGACTTTGTATTTATATGGCCTTTATTTTGCATTTCCTTATTTTGATCTGGGTAGATTTGTTTCCTTTCAGGACAGGTACCATTTCGTTTTTGCCTTTTATCCCTAGTGCCTAGCAAAGTACTTGGCACACAGTGAGCATTTAATAAATGCCTATTGAATTAAGATGAAGTGAAATAAATGAGATAATCTCTAGGTCTTTAAAGAGAGGATCTTTCCCACAAAGGGTAGAAATCCTATCCCAAGGAGATCAATGGCATTTAAAAGGTCCTAGAGCTGAAAGTAGCACTCTTTGTGGTAGCAAGAATCTGAAAACAAAGTGAGTGCCTTCAATTGAAGATGGCTTAATGAATTGTGTTATATGAATATAATCGGATAGTATTACTCTGCAAATATGAGACTTGGGAAGACTTGTATGAATTGATGCAGAGCAAAGAAATAGAACCAAGGGACCAATATATATGGTAACCACAATAAAGTCAAGGAAAACATCACTCAAGATATCAGAATTCAGAGCAACATAATGCCTAATCTTGACTCCAGAAGATGGATGGATGGATGGATGAATGGATGGATGGATGGATGAGTAAAAAAAACATTTATTAAGTGTTCGCTATGTGCCAAGTCTTGTGCTAAAGGGAGACAGTTTCTGCTTCCAATGAGCTCACACTCTAATTGGGGGTGTTGTTCTTGTTCAGTTGTTTCACTTTGTGACCCCATTTAGTGTTTGCTTGGCAAAGATACTGGAGTAGTTTGCCATTGCCTTCTCCAGCTCATTTTATAGATAAGGAAACAGAGGCAAACAGGTTAAGTGACTTGCCCAGGGTCACCCAATTAGCAAGTATCTGAGGCCAGATTTGAACTCAGGAAGAGAAATCTTCCTGACTTTAGGTCCAGCACTCTATCCACCACACCATCTAGCTGCCTCATAATTGGAGAAGATAACACATATGAGGGATTTCAGTTACAGGGCAGATGGAAAAGTCCAGAAATTCTAGGGGTTCTGTAGTAGGGTGTGTAGCAAGACCCAGGGATCCCTAAGGTGCATTGGCAGGTCAGATATGATAACATGATGGTAAAACTTATCTCCTTTCTCTCAGTAGAGAAGTGATAGACTGTAGGAGCAGAATGAGACGTGCTGTCAATCATGGCCAATGTGTTGGTTTTGTTTAAATGTAATAACGACAACCATAACAGCTAACATTTCCATAGTGCTTTGAAGTTTTCAAAGTCTGCTCTATTGGACTGGAAAATTGGGAAGTGATAATTATATAAAAAATCAATAATACTTTTTAATGGAAAAAAAAGATCCTGAGATTAAATAATAGAGACATTTATTGAGCATCTACTTAGTGTGTGCAACTCTGCCCCCATTATAGGTATTGTGGGAGGTAGAATGAAATATAGGACAGGAACTTCTGCCCTCAAGGAGAAAGCTGAGGTTCTGATGGATAAAGAAGAGTCTTGAAGTTATGACATTGTTTCAAGAGCTGTAATTTCTTGATTTTTTTTCTTCTCCCCTTTCATTTACCTTTGATAATCAATCCACATGATACCAGGAGTAATGGCAGAATAGTAAGTGCCCTTAAAGTTAGGAGACCTAAGTTTGAGCTCCAGCTCTCCCTCTAACTCAGGCAAGCCATTTAACCTCAGTTTTCACATCTGTCAATTTAAGGGATGGAACCAGATTGTACCTTCAAGCTTTAAAATGTTGTGCTTTCTTCCTTGACAAATCAATTCAATGCACAAGGCTTGTTGGGAGATACAAATGCCCAGAGCATAATTCTGCACAAAAGCAATATGGCTGGCATTCCCAGACATTTTTTCCCTGGGCCATTAATGAACAATCTGTGAGTTTTAGTTTGAAAAACGCTATTAAACTCTGAAGAAAACAAGCTCTGTCATATTCAGACAGTTTTGGTAATACCAGGACCTCTTGGCTTCATTCATATGGATCAGCTTGCCTTTTGCCCTCCAGTAGGGTGCATCAGAAGGATGCCCCTCGGTTGCCTTGTTTACCCTCTTCTTTATGATCCTGAATTGGAGAAATTAAGGCAGATGGAGCTGTGCATACATTAATTTTGCATGAAAGATCTTTCCTTTCTTTTCTTTTCTTTTTCATTGTCCTGGTCAACAACCATATGCTAATGTATTACAGCAGATGGCAGCCTTTTCCCAGACTTCCTGAAAGCAGAGAAGTAAGAACATGTTTGAGAAAGTACTGGGTAGTAATTGTTTTTTTTTTCTTCCTCTTTAATAGTTTCTACTTGAGCCAAGTTTCAGATGGATTCTTCAGGGCCCAAGGTCACAACAGGCTTTACCAGAGAATGAATAGGAATGAGCCTTGGACTTTGGAGGAAATGGAGGAATGATATGACGAAGGGTACAGTGCTCCTAGGGCTCCTGGAGAATGCCCCATAGGCCCTGATTCCTGTAGTGCCTGGTTGGTCTTGAAGTGATTCCCTGCTAATCTCTCTGGTAACCCTTGGGAAACCAGAGAGAAAATCAAGATGAAAGCCTGACCCCAGGCCAGAGGGCGGGTGTAGGAATAGTTGCTTTCAGTCCAGAAAGGCGGATGAAATGAAGCCAAGGGTGGTCTTCCATAACGGATCTAGACAGATACCAACTCTCCCTTGGTAATATCCTCTCACTTCGACCCCACCGTTATGGGCATAGTGGACAGAGGGCTGGCCTTGGAGTCACAAAGAATTAGTCCTCCATCTGATACTGACAAACCGGCTCTGGGACCACAGCCACGTCTCACAACCTTTCAGGGCCATAAGCAACTACAAATTGTAAAGCCGATGTTGACCTGCCTTGGTAAAGGGAGTCTCCTCACTCTATGCCAATGCAGTCACAGCTCTGGTACAATATCAGCTCCTTTCTTTCTATTTTTCCTATCATCCTAGTCCAGGCTTTTGGGTTACTTCCCACCAGGATTCTACAGTAGCTTTGTTACTGATTTCTCTTACTCTAGTCTCATTCTCTGGTAATCTGTCCTTCATTGCTGGATGAATCTTTTTATGAACAGATCTAATCATGTCACTCTACTTCTCAAAAGTCTTCAGTGGCTCCCTAGTGCCTACTAAATGAAACATACTCATCAGCCTGGTATTTGAAGCCTTTCACAATCTGATGTCAACCTTTCCAGTCAGCCCAAACTTTTTGTTGTTGTTGTTCAGTCATTTTGGTCATGTCCAACACTTCATGACCCCATTTGGGGTTTTCTTGGCAAAGATAGTTTGCCATTTCCTTTTCCAGCCCATTTTACAGATAAAGAAACTGAGGCTCCCCTTCATATGATCTATGCTCCAGACAAATAGGACCATCACAATTTGATGAATTTTTCCTATGTGCCTTAGTTTATGCTGTACCTTATACCTGAAATGACTTCCCTGTCTCTTTCTTCAGTATCTAGCTTAAATGAAACCTCTTCATGAAGTTTCATTCATTTTCTTTCATTCATATACCATTCATTCTTTTTTCACTGTCATTCATATACTTATCCACATAAACACACAAAAATCTCCTCTACTTTTCCCTGGCCAAGAGTGATCTTTCCATCTTTGGCATCCTAATAACACTTTGTTTTCATTGCTCTCATACTCTTAAAATCATAAACCTAGAGCTGGAAAAGACCCTAGGGGTCATCTGGTACAACCTCCTCATTTTACAAATGAGGGAAACTGAAGTCCATGGAGGTTAAGGAATTTGCCTGAAGTCACATGGTTAGTAAATGGCAGAGCCAGCATTTGAACTCAGGTCCTGGACTCCAACTTTGGTAGTCTTTTCACTGCACTATGATACTGTCTTTTCCTATTTGGCATTCTAGTTACCTATATGCTTGTCTTATTTTCTTTGCTAGGGCAGGAACCATGTTTTAATTCTCCTTGTATTTTTCTAGTGCCTAGCACAGAGTTGATGTTTAAAAAAATTTTGGTGAAGAAGGAAGCAGCTGTTCATTAACTGTCAGTGAGACTGTTTTCAATGATGACTGTTTTAAAAAATGTATATTTGAAAAGGTGTTTATCCATTGGGGTACTGAATTTATACATACATACACACACACACATATATATGTACGTGTGTGTATTTTATGTACACACATGTATATGTGTATATGCATGTGTGCGTAAGTGTGTATATATGTGGGATGAGGTCTAGGTATATGATACTCTAACATACCTCAGTAATCCATTATCTGTGGGATCCTCAAATGGAGTTTTCTAGGCCTGGCACCTGTTGGTGTTAATTCCAACAGCATTCCTTGTGGTTTCTAATAAGCCAAGTTGTTTTTAATACCTTTTAGTGGAGTTATTTGTATATTTCTCTCCACTGCTTTTAGGAATACACGTACAATTCTAATTTTTCAAACAGTTTATTGACAAGTTGGTACAAAGGTCTGTTTGTAGTAATGTTGGCACACTTTCAATTTAGGTTAGCACTATTCAAGATAGAAGCATAGCTGACATTTTTTTCAACACAAGGATATGTTATAGGAACCTAGAGAATGTTGTATGCGTAAAGTGATCAAATCAAATGCTATTATATTGGGAAAAATACAACCCAGATTGCATATAAGTATACCTTAGGATATAGAAATATCCTGTCTGAATATTTGATAGACATTTAACAATCCCATTTCTCACATGAATCCCTAGAAAGTCTGGGACCCCCTACTTCAAGGTATTATCTAGGTTTGAATCTACTCAAAAGGATATTTTATGTGCCCTTCTCTGCCCCCCCCAAAAAAGATATTTACTTTAACCAGTTAGCCAAAGAAAATAGTTTGAAACAAGGACAATTTATGTAAGATCATGGTAAGAAAAGTAGCAATACAACATTCTTTCCCACAAACTGGTCATGCTCTTCCATAAACACATACATATACATATGTGTATGTATATCAGTGGGAAAAGTAGACATCCATTGAGATTACATGTAGGGGATGTGTGGAGGGAACATGTCTAGCCAGCAAATATACAGAAAGCACACATACAATAATGTGTATGCTCTATATGCTAATAGCATTTATTTCCACCATAGCATGAGAATGACTTGAGACAAGCAATCATTTTAATACAGTTTCATTTTGTGATATGAGGGAAGTTACCTATGGTTGGGCTTGGTGTTAGAGTCCAGAAAGTTAGGCAGGAAAGGAGTAAGAAAAGCAGGTAACCAGCCAGCCAACTTTGCTCCCCACTGCTCCCTGCTGGCCGCACAAGAATGACCCTGGGGCTGTTTCCCTGGATTCTCAGAGTGATGGAACCTTCCAAAGACATTCAGAAGAAAGGTGGTTTTTTAGGTGATGGAGTGGGGAGAAAGATAATGAGTTCTATTTGACCATGTTGGGTTTGAGATGCTTAGAGTGGATCCATTTTGAAATATCCATAGGCATTTGATGGATGAAGTTCACTGAAGCTCAAAAGAGATGAGACATTAATGTGTAGATTTAGGAGTCATCTGCACAGATATGCAAATTGAACCCTTGGGAACCAATGAGATCACCAACTGAAAGAATATAGAGAGGGCAGAGAAGAGAGCCCAGGACAGAGCCTTTAGATAATAAGTATACCCATAGCTAGTGGAATTGGTATGACATGGCTGATGATCCAGCAAAGGGGACTGAGAAAGAACAGTCAGGCAGTTAGTAGAGAGAGGATTGTCATGAAACTACAGAGAGGAGAGAGGATTCAGGAGGAGAGGGGGTCTAAGAGCATCACATGCTGCAGAGGACAAGCATGAACACAAAGAAAAGACCATTAGATTTAGCAATAAAGGGACCATTGGAAACTTTGGAGAACAATTTTCATTTGGATGTTGAGGTCATATTGCTGAGAGATCAGAGGAAAGGAAGTGGAAGCAATGAGAACAGCTTTTCCCAAAGAATTAGTCTGATAAGGAGGATAGATATAGGCTGATTGCTAGCAGAGATGGCATAATCTGACCAAGGTTTTTGGTTTTTTTTTTTTGTAAGGATGGGAGAGACTTGGGCATGTGTGTTGGCAGAAGGAAGGAACAAGAAGATAGGGAGAGTTTGAGATCAGAGAAGGAACATTAGTGGGGCCAGTCTTCTGCAGAAAAGGGATGGAATCAAGGATCATTCATGAGGCAGTCTCTTCTACCCGTATGTATGATGTCTTGAAAATTTCCAAAACAGGGAAACTTTGAGGAAAGCTTATATGGAGAAATGGTCCTTGATTCAGCTGCTATTTATATGGACTGTTTCTCCACCTAAGCTTTCCTCAAAGTTTTCCTTTGAAAATAGCTTCAAGATTTGCATTATGTCTTGGGGAGGATATGAAAGGTGGGAGGAAAGGGAAAGCCCCAGCTTCTAAGAGCCTAACTTAAGCGTCCCTTCTCCTATCCTTTTAGAACTTTCCCATAGCCAGTTACTGATATTGGTACCCATTTTAATTGATTTAGCAGATGAGTTTTCCCTGAAAAAGGAATCGGTGTTTGTAGCTACACAATCCTGACAGCCAGATAGGAACCAGTAACCTGCAAGCTGGCACCCTCAGCTCTTCCAGATGAATGATTCAGAGCTACCCTACAGAAGGGTTCTAGGTGAACATTATCTGAACGATGGGTACAGCCTGCATAAGGCTTATATCTCCTCATAATTTTCAAAGGGCAAGACGAGTGAGGACACAGGGGCCCTGCACTGAAGCAGAGTCTGACCCCAGGGTACCCTGGGTTAAAAATTCGGTGAAAGAGAACCAGAACCTGTGGTACCTACCTCCACATATCTCCATTGCGGATGCCTTTCTCCCAAAACTGAGGTTCATAGAGGCTGCACCTCAACACACGGTGCCTTGGGAGCAGGGGTAGATTCATCATTTCCTCATGATTTTCTAGATGAAGTAAGTAGGGTTCAGAGATATTAAGTAATTTCCCTAAGGCAACACACGCAGTAAAGAGGGGAACTGGGATTCACACCCTGGTTTCTCTGACTGAACATTGGGTGTCCTTTCTACTTCACCCCCTCTGCTGTTTGAGGGCCTCCCCCGCCCCCACCTCCCTCCACAGGGAGAGTGCAGCAACATTCTCTTCTATGCTGGCATTGGGTCAGAATCCCACAGATTCTGCTTCGTAGTTGGTTCTCTGTTTCTCTATTTTCTTGTGAATCACTTCTTTAAACCTTTAACACAACAGCAACTTTGTTTTTGTTTTAAGCAAGAGAAATACCTTTACCTATTCTTTTTTTCTTTTTCTTTGTATCCCCAGTGTTTAGATCTTCTTGGCACATGTACTAAGCACTTAACAAATGCTTGTAGATCTATTGATTGTTGTCAAGGGGCAGAGCGCTTGAAAAAGCACTGGAGTGATACCCATGGCACTCTCTCCCTTTATCTCTTGTCTCTTTGGCTAACATATTCCACACCCCACCCTGCCTCCACCCCAGCTCCCTCCCCCTCAGCAATATTTAAAAGGAAAGAAATCAAGTCAACACATTTGAAAGCTTGGGCAATCAGTGAGCCTTAAAATAGCAGCTGATCTGCAGCAGGTTAAATACACACAGATACACATGCTAATTTTTCAAATTTTATAACTACCCACAATTTAGACCCTGATCTATCTTAATTGGCTATTTAAAAAAGCTGCCTTTTTTTTTTCATGGCATAAATATAGACACTTATCATAGCTTCAGTAAGTTTCAGTAAAGTTTCTTATGAGGAAAACCACAATTACTTCACTTTGACCCTGCATAGAAACTGACATCACTAGTTTCTTGGAAGCTGGTATAACCGGCACTAGTCCTTGGAGCATTTGCCAGTCCACCTTTACGCTGGCAGGCAGGTAGGTGGTGCAGTGAATAGGGTGCCTGGCCTGGAGTCAAGGAGGCCTGAGTTCAAATTTGATCTTAGGCACTTACATCTGTGTGACCCTGGGCAAGTCACTTAACCCCGTTTCCTTCAGTTTCCTCATCTGTAAAATGAGCTAGAGAAAGAAATGGCAAACCACTCTAATATCTTTGTCAAGAAAACTCCAAAAGGGGTCATGAAGAGTTGGACATGACTGAAAAACAACTAAACATCAACTTTACACTGGCATCTTAGGGTTCTTAAGTAGAAAAATATAATTTTTCTAAGTTCTCTTGTCTTCTCTGACCCCCAATTCAAACACAGGCACACACACACACACACACACACACACACACACACACACCCCCACACACACATACATAGCAGGTTGCTGGAGTTTTAGTTCAGAGTTGTGTGTGTGTGTGTGTGTGTGTGTGTGTGTGTAGGGAATTTCCAGTGAGGAAACTCCCTCAAACAAAACTGACCTGAAATTTATGGTTTTACAGGGATACTTGGAAACCTGAGTGCCTCGCTCAAGATCATAAAGCCAATGGGTATCAGCAGGGAGACTCATCCTCGAGGACAAATTTAAGACCAGTGAGATAGAGTACCTTTTGGTACTGCTTCTCCCAGTCTCTAAGTTTTCAACAATGGTATATGCACATTTCTGTGAGGAAGCTGAGCAAAATTATATACACCTTGAGTTAGTTAAACCCCCTGGCTAATGGTGATACAAACCTTATGCTAGAAACAATCAGAACTATTAATTGTTTTGAAGGGAATCCAAATTATGAGAAGCAGACTGGTGTTGTGAGTCAAATAGCGTTAAGAAGACTCAGGTTCAAATCCTACTTCTGACACATATGGGCGAAAGACTGAAGTCAAGTCATTTAGCCTATCAGAGACACAGGCAACATAAGTTGAATTAGCCTCTCTGCATTGGAGGAGGAAGTCGTTCATCCTTCGTCCTTTGTTTTTGAAGAGGATCAGAGACATCACTGGGTGATATCCTGCCATGCTGTGAATTGGATTTAAGTGAGGCAGAGTTTCACGAAGTCACCAGCCTCACCCTCTCCTCCTGAGCCATCAAAGTCCAGTGGCAAGTTTCTACACAGGGAGTTCCCTATAAGCAATGAAATCACAAGTCTGGAACTTTTCCTCCCCGAAGCATTTCATCACAATAGAGTAACCTCGATGTATCACCAATATCCCTTTGCCGATAATGAATCAATCAACAAGCACTTATTAAGCTCTTATGATGTGCCAGGTACTGTATTAGGTGCTGGTGATACATTTTTTTCCAGCCTATTTCTTGACTTAACTTCATGTTAAAGTTGTGCCCTGCTTCTTCGCTGGAGGTGGAGGGATTTTGTGCCCAAGCTTCAGGGTTTTTGTGCAGCTCTTTTCAGAGCTAGTTCTGGAGGTCTGTAATTTTTCAGTTCTTCCAAGTGGGGAGATTCAAGGAGAGGTGTAGTCACTATTCCCCTCTTCTCATCTGTGATAGACCACAAGCACTCTTTTCTGCACTGAAATTGTGACCAGAGTCCAGCTCCCCCAAGGTCACACACTCTAGTGTGCTAATACTTCTCCTCACCCTGGGACAGGGACCCATAACCGAGTGTGGGCAATGCAACAGAGTCCTGTACCCAGTGCTAGCAAAGGGACCCCTATAATGTCCTCTGACCAGTGATCTGACCCCCTGACCATCTGTGGGCTGAGAGCTCTGGAAGCTGCTGATTCAGTCACCTGTAGGGCCTGCTGCTGGCTTGCCGGGCAAGGCCACTCTCACCCAGTGGCACAGACCTTTCCTGCTGACCTTCGTGGGTTCTGCCACTTCAGAATTCATTTTGAGGTGTTATTTCAAAGTTGATTGGAGGTTATTTAGGAGAACTCGGTCCGATTCTTATATTTTACTGGAGGCCTTTTCCAGTTGCCCTAGTTGGTAACGCTCTCCAAAACCACCTGAAATTACCTTGTACTGTCTTTGCATATAATATTTTTCATTAATGTAAAGCATACATTGTGTATGTAAACATAATGTTTCTTGCCGGGGCATATTGAGCACTGAGGCTGTTTCTTTTTATGAAGTTGTATGCCTTGCCCTTGTCAGATAGGATCAAAGAAGATTTATTAGAGTCAGAAGGGACCTCAGAAGCTGAGTTCATCCTTCTCATTTTATAAATGAAGAAATGGGAGCTGAGAGAGGGTAATTGACCTCCCCTTGTCATACAGCTAGTAAATGTCTTCCTTAGGATTTGAACTCGGTTCTTTCTGACTACAAGTCCAGTACTCTATCCACTGTACCACCTAACTGCCAATAAGCAGGCACTTATAAATACCTAATGAATTGAATTGAGTGCAATCATTGCTAGGTGCTCTTAGTCACTGTTATGAACGCTTAATAATGTATTATCTCTTCTGTAGGAAATCTGCTGCCAAAGATGCACACTATTTCTACTGTAGTCAACAATGCCTGGCCATAAATGGGGAAATAGTTATTTCTTTCCTATTCCTATTTGTATGGTCTGAATATGGATTTAATGCTGGACTTGCAGTCAGAAGACTGGGGTTCAAAGCCCTCTTCAGACAGTAGGTGTGTCACCCTTTCTATGTTACTTAACCTTTATGTAGCTCAGCCAACTCCCTAATATTTAGCCATTAAAGTGTTTTATTAACTAAATCACTACCCCCATTTCCCCCTGCTATTACCTACCCTTTTATAAAGCACCTCTGGTCTCTAGGTTTTCATGACACCATTCACTGGGTCTTTTCCTGCTTTTTTACTTCCATTGAACCCAGAAGTCTCCTCTGTCTTGAGGGAGTGGTGAATTCTGATAAATATACTGATTAACCAAGAACTGAAATTATTCCAGAAATATAGAAATTCCCAAATGGAAATAGACTACAGCAATACAACTTTGCACTATGCCACTCATCACAAAAAATTAATAAATTTATCCAATTGATAAATATATTTCAATGGCCTGAGAACTCACCCAATTTAAATCCCATTGAAAACCTATGGGCTATAATAAAGGCTATATTTGGGGAAAAAAATGGTCTGTTTGATAGAGGTCTATTTAACATCCTATGTGATAAAACTATGGCTTCACAATGAAAATTAAAAAATATGTGTAAAAAAAATCTTGTGAACACAGTGCCAAGTCATATAAAACAGCAAAAGGAAGATGTTACATGTAAAATTTTTTTTAAGATTTGAAAATGTGTAAGGTTTATTGTATGCCAATAAATTTTTTTGACTTTGTCCCAAGTAATTCACACACCTCTTTATAATCCACTCCCTTCTGTGTCATCAGTCCTTCAGGCAGTTATTGTTTGACCTGTGCCCTACATTCAGTCTTCTGCAAAGACTTGATTGACAAGTCCTTTTTAATCTATCCATCAGTCAGTCAACAAGCATTTATTGAGCATCTGTGCTAAGTGCTGGAGATATAAGGGCAAAGAATTAAAAAAAAAATCCCTACTCTCAAAGAGTTTATATTCATTAGGTATTATTTGTTTAATGAACAAATTAATTTCAACAGAACTTTGCACGTCAGAGTGTGAGGTACCCCTTAACTTACATGCAACACTGTTTCTCCAATAGCTTATAATTATTCTAACAAAGAAGACAATAAGCATGTAAATCAGTCTATACAGCAGAAATGTGGTGAATAAATGGGAATACATGCAAAATAGTTAAATATGAAGTAACTTGGGAGGAGGGATAAGGAAATAAGCATTTATTAAGTGCCTACTACATGCCAGACATTCTGCTAAGTGTATTTCAAATATTATCTTATTTGATCATCACAACAACTCTGTGAGTTTACTGTTATCCCTATGTTACAGTTGGGGGAACTGAGGCAGATGTTGGTTAAAGGACTTGCCCAGGGTCACGCAATTAGTAAATGATTTAGGCCAGATTTGAACTCAGGCGTTTTTGACTCCAGGCTCAGGGTCCTATCCACTGTTCCACCAGCTGCCTCTTAAGGGGCACTTATTTCACTTCTTTTAATATTATGGGGGTACCAGTGCAGCATTCAGGCCATCATTCTGTTTACTGCCTGCTTCTCTACTTGACCTGTGTCAGAGCCACAATCTGAGACACAGGAATTTCTCAAGCATTCAGTTTTATTTTATACATCAGGAGCTCTCTACATGTAGAAAAAGACATACTTGTCATGGTTACTGAGCATGGAACTATTGGTTATTACAGAACATGGAAGAGTGAACAGATTGACTGATAAGTTTCATATCCCTCACAAGGAAGCCCAGGGAACTGTGTGCAGGCATTACCCCTTGGTAGCTTTTTCAATCATTCTTCCTTACTCCTCTGACCATTTATCTAAAAGGGCCCTTGACTTTAAAGAGCTTCCACACCAGCCGACCTTATTTTTTGCTCATCTATAACTCCTGAAATATGAGAGGAAGACACTAAAGGCTTGAAAAAATATCTCAGACCTAGTGACTCCCACCCCTCTGGTCTTTCTCAGCATATGGTTGCTATACTAATTGCACTATTCTTTCTTCCCTATCTTGAACCATCGGTGAATCAGTTCACTCTACACTATATTCAAATCCCTTTCCCTTCACCCCATAGCTCATCATGCCTTGCCAAACTCCAACCGTGAATTATTCTCACTGTCTGTGACCTTAACTCTTATTCAAGAGCTGCTGAACAAAGCTGAGGAAAACCATGAAATCTTGCTGATTGGAACCATTACAAATTTATGTTATGCAATCTCTCTGGGCTTTCACTGTAGCAAGGTCCCTCCTTAATCAATTTATATATACTTCCTTAATCAATTCACTCTTCCATTCACCACAGTGGCTAGTCCAATCCTTTTCATCCCTCCTCAAGCCTCTTACGGCACCCCTTCTCCCTGCCCCCATTTCTCAGTTTGAGGACCTCACCTTATACTTCACTGAAAAAATGGAGGCCATTGGCCTAGAGCTTCCTCTTGTCCCCTTCCCCCACTATCTCCTCCTTCACCCCAGTCTCATTTGAAGATATGGTCTTCCTTGTCAACACAAACTCCTATATTGCATTCTTGATGTCATCCTATCCCATCTTCTCTAGCAGTTTGCCCCTTCTATCATTTCCACTCTCTTGAAAATCTTCAGTCAATTAATTGGCTCCATCCCTGCCATCTATAAACATGCCCTAAGTGTCTGAAAAA
Organism: Vombatus ursinus; assembly: GCF_900497805.2. Taxonomy (NCBI): domain Eukaryota; kingdom Metazoa; phylum Chordata; class Mammalia; order Diprotodontia; family Vombatidae; genus Vombatus; species Vombatus ursinus. Next base: position 26,707,585 of record NW_020954556.1, on the reverse strand, counting down.
CTGAAGTTGAAGGTTATTTACCCAGGGTAATCAAGTGGTGTATGGTGGGTGGGAACAGGTTGTAATATGTTACAAATGAAGAAGAGGCATAATGGACATCATTAGAAAGATGAGCAAACTGGGGGGAAAAAAGAGATGAAATGTTTATATAATAAGAGTGAGCAATAAAGGACAGATAGCATATGCACTCCATTAATATCTATACAATGACAAGACGTCTAGAGGGAGACCCTGCTCATGTTGGGCAGAATGTAGTGTAGATTGATAAGCATGGGTGGATTGTGATATGCATTGTTGGGCAGAATATCCACATAGATCCTTTCAAAGTGTGAAAGAATTTAAGTATAAAACTCCTGGTTGAAATCTTTTATTCCACTTCTCATGTGCAAATAAGTCATCACCGGTACTATGCTGCAGTCATATTTGTTACCATTATACTCTTCCTTTCTTTCAGTTTCCGGAAATGTTGATTCCTCCAAAATGGTGGCATCCCATGGTTCACAAGCATGTAGTATCACCCAAAACCAGGAAAAACAAACAAATATAAACAAAAACAGAATAAAAACAAAAACAAAAACAAGCTAAGTCTTTGTTTCAAGGAGTAGTTTGGGATTACAGAAAACACGGTGCAACTTCCCAAACACAATCAAACCTCTTCTCTTCTACTGGACCTTTTATTCATTGTCTACGGTCAGCATCTTTCCAATGCATGTGGGCTGATGGGCCAGTTCGATGGACTTTCCACCGATTTTGTATCCCATTTTCATATCTTCATCCGCGTATTTTTTTCCATGTAAATGGTCAAGCTAACTTCTTTACTGATTGGAGATCTCATTAAGAAGATCTGTGTGATATTCCCAACCTAAGGCAATCACCTCAATACTTGGAGAACATCACCACCCACAGGGATTTCTTTTTCCATTTCCACTTGGCACCAAGCATATACCATGATAGTGGGATACATCTCTGGCAAAGATAAATCTTCCTGTTTTATTCCTCAGTTGATACTAATTAATAATCAGAAGATCAATGAACATAATTAACTGTTATTGCATCATGGAATTTAGCCACAAAAGGGTGATGAGAAATCTTATATGATCTTAACATATGAATTAACATTAGTATACTTTAACCAATCAATCAACCAATAAGTGTTTACTAAAATTATATGATGTGTCATGCACTATGCTAGCGGTAAGGATTCCATGGACAAAAATGAAGCAATTACTGTTCCCAAGGAGCTTATATTCTGTTGTGGGAGACAGGGTAGGAATTATATAGAATATAAAATAAATAAAAAATAATAAAATAAAATAATAAAAAAATTTAAAAAGACATTGTTAGTAACTATGGAAAGAACAATCATGCACGAGTGTTGGGGTCAAAAGCCATAGTGAAAGGGCATGTGAAATGAATGGGGAGGTGAAGCAATAGTAGCGATAAATGAAACAAACCCTGTAACAATGACCAACATAAAACTGACATAGGTAATAATAACACTAGCTAGCATTAAAGTTTGTAGAGTGTTTTTACAAATATCTAATTTCATCTTCATAACAAACTTGGGAGGTAAATGCTATAATTACTCTTATTTTACAAAGGAGGAAACTGAGGCAAAGGTTAACTGACTTGCCCAGGGTCACACAGTGACCTCGCTTCAGTGAAGTATGAGGTAAGTGTCTGTGAAGTGAAATTTGAATTCAGGACTTCCTGACTTCCAGGCTCCAGGGGAAAACCATTCCCATAGCTATCTCTAAGCACGTAATAAAAACAAAATTTTAAAATGGCAAGTATGGCACTTGTTATCATTTTCTTTCACCAGTATATACCTCTCTCTTTCCTGGTCTGCTTAATAGTGCATTAAAATCTCAATAATGACAAGAAAAAAATTTTAAAACAGAAAATATTTCCAAATCAAGGCTGAGTACCTGAGGCTTAATGATGACACCCTTCAAGTTTTCCATACAAAGTCTTAATTTCATTTGACCTGTAAAAGTCACTGCCCTGTGCTTTATTTCCAAACAAAAAACTCCCAGTTTTCCCATTAGTCAATAATCTGGATGCCTCTTCTCCTTAGATGGCTTGGGGATGATACACTGGACACAAGTCTGAAATTCACTTATGGTCCTTTGCCTTAGCAGTCTTTCTGAGAGGCAAGAGAATTCCCTAAGTGAAGAGACCATAGATTAAACCTTATGTCATCTGCTGCTAAGTCTCTACTTCTTTCTACTTACAGCACTATACCACAAGACTAAGGAGAAAAAATATAGAGATTATTAATTTATTGTCATCAAAGGGTTGAATTACCTTAGTTCCCATAGGATAGCTGATAATGAGCCTGAAGGCCATTCAAGGAGTTAAAATATAAAAGCATGTTACTTAATGCATGCAAAGCAGTGCTTAGCACACTGCCTGGCATGTAGTTTTTGTTGTCGTTCAGTCATTTTTCACTTGTGTCCAACTCTTTGTCACCCCATTTGGGGTTTTCTTGGCAAAGATACTAGAGTGGTTTGCCGTTTCCTTCTCCAGCTCATTTTACAGATGAGGAAATGGAGGCAAACAGGGTTTAGTGATTTGCCCAGGGTCACACAGCTAGTAAGTGTCTGAGGCCAGATCTGAACTCAGCAAATGGGTCTTCCTGACTAGCCTAGCACCTAGCTGCCTTTCTGGCATACAGTAGGTGCTTAGTAAACATTTATTGACTGATATTACTCAGTTACAGGAAACATTGAGTTAAGGACAACTATAAAGAGCAGGAGATTTATCTTACATTTTTTGAAGTCACTTCACTCAATCTCTGGCTTATTTATGGTGAATAACTGCCCATTGTTATCTGCCTTCTAGCAAAGGAACATCTAAATCCTGATATCCAAAGACTAGACTGTGGATAAAGGAAGGATTCCAGCCCTGTCAGAAGTCCTTGTACTTGTGAAACTCCACCCAAACATCATTTCAATGGTTATGTTGTATTATAGGGGGAATATAAACCCTTTTGTAAATATACATGAGTCTATTTTAAGTTCCTAACAGTATGAAATCATAAATGAACCATAAAATTCATTTCTGATAGTCAGTTCTACATGGCCTGTACCATGTGGCCACACTGTGAAGAAGCAAGGGGTGCTTTTCATTGTTCTTTCTTTGTCAAGTTTACCTGGATTCCTCCAAGTTCTGTCTTGGATTTTCATATCACTAACTTGTCGGGTAATCATCCAGCTATAGCTCTTGCCACTGGCATCCTCCTCCAGCTGTGGAACCAGGCTTTCTTTGCCTGGTAAAAGACAGAGTGACTTTGCCAGGGCAAAGTGGTTTTAAATTAAATTAATTAAAAAAAACTGTTTTTAAACATATTAACTCATTTGAATCCATAAACATATTTCTTGGATCCATAGATACTCTCTTCACAAATGCAGACTGTAACTCAACTTGTTCCTTCTGGTCCTGGCCCAAGTCCTTTTATAAATCATCCAAAGAGGATCTACTCAATGTCTTGGAGGCCTTCCTTTTTGTCTTTCAGTATTTTTTGGAGAATAGTACACTAGGTCTTTCCAATGGGCAGCTAGGTGGCATAGTAGATAGAGTGCCTAGCCAAGAATCAGGAAGACCTAAGTTCAGATCTTGCTTCAGACACTTAACTAGCTATGTGACCCTGGGCAAGTCACTTAACCCTGGTTACCTCAGTTTCCTCATCTGTCAAATGAGCTGGACAAGGAAATGAAAAACCACTTCAGGATCTTTGCCAAGAAAACCCCAAATAGGGTCACGAAGAGTTGGATATGACTGAAATAACTGAACAATTAACAGCAAAAGACCTTTCCATCTGTAATTCTTTGCTCTTGCTCCATGACCCACCCACCTCCTTTTCTAATCATATGTGTCCTTGGAAATTTTTTTTATGTTGTTTCTTGCATGCAAATCATTGTTAGCAAAATGCTTTGCCTTCTGAACCCTGACCCTCTAGGTCTGTTGTAATTCTGATTACTATGAGTTTGAGGTGTTTGGTGGTTCAGTCATATAACAAAACTGGATTGGGGTTGAAATGGTGGCATCTCCATTATGGAGCAGTTTGAGAGGACTTAAAACATTATATAATTTCCTAAATGCAAGCCAGACTTCTCTCAACTTCCTCTCTGATTTTTAGGCCAACTCATTGCCTATCAGTAATACCTGTCCACATCTATATACTGACAGATTGACTCAGTGGGCACCCAACTACATGTCATAATCAGGGCACTATGCATTCTTTATGCACCATCAAGCTTTTCCTTTGTAGATTGCATAGTCAACTTTTTGAATGTTCATGGGTCTCAATGAAGAGGCCCTTTATTGCTCCATGCAACAATATGACATTACAACAGAAGCACCTGGAGAACTTCACCCTTAGGTAAAACAACTTTTGAAAAGATACCATGTAGAATATTCTGTATCATAATGGATCTGACCTTTTTTTGTCTGAACTATCCAGGTCTTTGGACTTTTTTCCTTTCTTTGTTATTTCATGTCCATCAACACTTCCTCTCTCTCCACCTTCTCCCACCTCTGCTCCCATAAGTTAGGTAGGGAAGTAGTTTTAAAACAAGTACCTTGTACTAGGCACACAAAAACATTAATAAACATCAAATTAACCTGCAGTTAATTTTTCTGGTTTTGGGCACCTCAAAAGATCTGATGGGGGAAGAGTTCCAAATTATTGGCTTTAAAGGAGGCTAAGGGACCTATGAATATGATAAATCATACTGTCATCAATTGCTAAAGATTGAATTTGGTAACATTCCTGGCAGTATGAGATTTCTTGACATTACTCAATATAATTTCATATTGCTAGAAAGCACTTTCCCACTCTGCTTTATGTGTTGTAGAAAGGCCATATACATTGAGGGAAGGTAATAATAATGGTTTAAAGAAAACAACCCCATTGAATAGTCCTACTCTTAACTTTTGCCTTGACTTGCTTCATGACCATGAGGTAAAATGAGGCTAAGAAATTAATTTCCCTTGTTGGGCAAGTCAAAAGAACCAGAGATCCCTCAGAAAGAAGGCCTAACATAAAAATGTTAACAAGTTTCCTCCTTGAGGTTGTTGATGAAATCTTGGCTTAAAGAACATTCACATATCCTTAATTCAGACTATTCCATCTAACAACTGAAGATACACCATTAAGACCCTGGTGAAAGGAAGAGCTGAAATTCAAAATTCCCTCATGCTAAAAGGCAGAATTTAACAACTTGGCTCATTCTAAGGAACTAAGGATGTGTGTGTTTGTGTTTTAAATCACAGGAACAATGATTGGCCAAGTAGCTTTATAGTGGAACTTTGTGAGATTCTAGTTAGGTTTGGATATAATTTATCAGTAACTTTTCCCGAGGCAACATTATACTAATGTGAGTTTTTTAAACTTCTGACATCTCAAAGTTTGAGTTCCTTATGCAGTGGACCCAATTCACCTACTCCATAGGCAAATTTTACTCTGTAGATAAAATTTACTCAATTTTTCTCAGTAAAAGCTCTTGAAAGATTACACATGTTGAGAAGTTCCCTAATTCTTTTAGGTCACTTTGATACCTTTTAAGCAGCACCACAAACTACTAAATAGTTTTGTTCAAGTACATGTTTAGCTAGATGGAGGCTTAAGTCCCTTCTGACTCATGTTTCCTAAAAGACCAAATCCCTACCAAGGGATTGACTATCTCAGAATCAGGGACAATCTGTTGTAGTAACTTGAATAACAGGCAACCATGGGACTTGAGTTTGCCACTTCCTACTTACTTGTCTGGCCTTGGGAAAACAATTCATAGCCATTCTGAGCCTTTAATTTCTTCATGTGTAAAATGGGGTACAGGGGATGCCAGGCCTGGACTCAGGAAGACATCTTCCCGAGTACAAATCTGGCTTCAGACACTAGCTATGCGACCCTGAGCAAGTCACTGTTTGCCTGTTTTTTTCATCTGTAAAATGAGCTGGAAAAGTAAATGGAAAACCACTCCAGTATTTTTGCTAAAAAAACCCCAAGTGGGGTCATGAAGGGTCAGACTAAACTGAAACAACTGAACAAAAAATAGGGGTCACCACTCTAGTGCAGGCCCTCATCACCTCACACGTTGATTACGGCAATAGCCTGCTGGTAGGTCTGCCTGCCTCTGGTCTCTCCCCATTCCAATCCATCCTCCAAGGTGATTTTCCTAGAGCACAAGTCCAGTCACCATATCACCCTGCCCCATCCCTGCTTTTCCTTCTATGTAATAAATTCCAATGGCTTCCTAATACTTCCAGGAGCAAATACAAAATGTTCATTCAAAGTCCTTCATAACTTAAGTCCTTCTACCTTTCCAGTCTCTTAACATCTTACTCCCTGGCATGTACTCCTCAACGTAATAACATTGACCTCCTGGTTGCTCCAGGAACAAGGAGCTCTGTCTCATTTCTAGGCATTTTCTCTGGCTATCTTCTATGCCTGGAGTGCTCTCCCTTTTCCACTCCAACTACTGACCTTCCTGGTTCCTTTGAGTCCCAACTAGAATACTATCTTCTACAGGAAACCTTTCTCAACCCCTCTTAAATCTAGTGTCTTCCCTCTTTTTATTTCCTATTTGTTTTATCTATAGCTTGTTTTGTGTGTGTGTGTATATATATGTAATATATATATATATCTATGAGATAGTTCTCTCCCCTACACCCCCAATCTCCCATTCCCATCTCCTTTTTCCACAAAAAAACAAAACCTTAAACCAAAAGAAGAAAGCTTCACATTTCTATTTTGAAAAGTGTTTACTTACAGTTTGAATAAATTAAATTGCAAAAAAAAAAATTAGCTATGGTATAGTCCAAACAGAAGTGATTAAAACAAATACAATATAGGGATTGATTTCTTTGTTGAATCGGTCACAATGCATGTGAACAATCTAGAAAATTTCAAAAACAATTATATTTCTATGAAAAGGGTGTAACAGCAGTTACTTATACTTATAATACAGGTTTCCTGACATGCATTTCCTGAGTGAATCCAAACAATTGTTTTTTGTTTTTGTTTTTTTAAAAAACAAGGAAAATCTGACAGCTGAAGTAAAACAGTTCATGGCTTCTAAGCAAGATTCTTTTTCTTTTTACTGAGAAAATCAAAGCTATGCTACAAAATACAGGAATTTGCTGTTGTCGATTTTTATTATATACCTTTTTTTCCCCCTCAAACCAAAGGAAAAACATCTTAAATAGAAAAACTTCAACCTAATCCCAGGGTATACTGATTTACAAATATGTCACAAGACCCTTTTTTGATGTAGCATACCTATTTATAACTTTTATGTATTCAGTGCATGAAAAAAGGAGGGAATTTTTCATGTTTCTGAAAGCAAAGTTTTAAAAGCTATTTTGTCTCATAAGCAGATTTTGTGTACAATCTCTTTCAGTTTTCCTGTTACTGTTGTTCACTATCACCTACTAGAGTGTGTGTTTGCTGAAGTGACCACTGCTTTGTAGGAATATTGGGACTTGAACCTGATTTTCACTGAAAGTTCTAATGTTAATCAACTGTGTTGAGGACCTAGGTCCATAGGTTAGGTACTGGTCTTCTGGGTTCAAAGACAAACATGTTTTTGCCATTCAAACCACTGTACTTCTATGTCTGTATCTTTAAAATCCCAAATCTGTAGATAAGGCCAAATGTAGAACATATCCAATTTAAGCATCTCTTTTTCTAAAAAGTCAAGTTACTCTCCCTCTTTGCTAATTTATGCAGTTTCTAATTATGAAAGATTTTTCCAGTGAACAGATGAACCACAGTTTGTCTTTAAAAAAAAAAAATAAATAAAAAAAAAAACCTGCCGAATGTTGCTAATACTAAAAACAGATTAGTTATCATGGGAGAAAAATATATAATCTAGATTAAATTGCATATTCAAAGGAGCATATAAAATGTTTCTTAGTGATAAGTTCTTTTATTACAGTACTATTCACTAGAGAAACATTTTAAGAAAAATCCTTCCTGATTATCTTCAATGTGGTTAAAAACAGACAAATCTTACACAACGTAATTTGCATGAATTCAGTTTTACAAAGCATTCTACTAAATCTGCCAAATTTAATATTATTTTTGATTAAAAAAAGAAAAGACTGTTTCAAAATGCTTTTCCTAACCTTGCAAATCCCTGCCCTCAGCTAGTGACTCAAAGCATCCAAGCCAGGGATGTTACACTACTGTGCTACTCTAGCAAATACACTCTCAGATATTTTCTATAAAGAAGATAAATAGAAAAAGAAAGTCAATGTACATGTTGTTGTATTTTACAATGTTTGCATCCAAACTGTAAACTAACATAGTTTGAACCAACAGTACCTCAGTAATACAAAACATCTCTTAGACACCGAGGAGTGATTCAAAAAAACACAGAAATGAAGGCATTGAATTAGACTGTAATTCTTTCTTCAAAATATATACTCAAGACACAGAATATGGAAGTCTGGAAATGCACCAGATTCCTTTGCTTGACTTTTCCAGACTTTGCTCAGGAATTTTTGTTACAAATACAAAAAATTTTTTTTTTTTAAAAAAGTCTTCATCTTAATGTAAATGATCAAAGCAGAGAAATTTGTAGACAATTGGTGGGAAAAACCTGCATCACTTAGCTTATAAATTTAGTGCCACCCTAATGCATGTTTATTAGTCTAGAGGTCCTTGGAATATGAGTCTGATGTAGCCCTGCTCGCCGGCCAGCTGGTGTGCACAAAAGGGGCAGGCCGCATGGAAAGTGTGAGTGCCATGAGGAAGCGGGATCTGGGACCAGTAGGCAGTTGTTTTCTCTGAACACACGTGCCCACAAGGGCTGAAGGCATGAGTTGGAGGGCCAGCGTCCACATAAAATCCAGCTTCGCAGCCGAGCCAGAGGGGGACGTAGGGGCCAACCGACCTACACATGGGGCATTCACGGTCCTTCCCATCTCTCTCTTCTTTGTTTCCCCAGTTGTGATACCCGTGAACATGGCCACAGTTCAGATACACCCAGGGCTGCTTTTCATCAACAACATCTTTCCTTTTCATGCTAGGAAAAGCAAGTGTGTTGAACCCAACAGGGCATTGAGGCCGTGCAGCATTGATCTCCTGTCTCAAGGCTTCCAGATGCTTTACTGTTGGAGTGTGTGAAAGGCCTTCTGCTGTCCGCCACAGCAAGGTGGCACCACACAGGTCAATCAAGGAGCCATCCTGTAATTGGTTGGTTTCAATTTCCACCTGGGGCAGAGAGAGGGTGTAAGGAAGGGAAAGAAGCAGCAGTGTTAATTTGGTTTTACACATAACCATTTTAGTTGTGGATGTTGCTTATAAAGAACACTAAATACCCTATTACTGCTGCTTAGGAACTCATCAAAATCCTTGGGGCACAGTCGTAACAAAAGAGATGTTTAGAAATGAAGATGCTATACCTTGAGATAATGACATGTGCTTTTTAAGTTGCAAGGTAATGGTAGATAATTGAAATGGTAACAACATTTTTAACCAGATAAAAAACCATAGGCAAAAGATGGGAAAATCTCAGACCAAATGCAACTGGGTAAGATAGAATCAAACACCACCCAGATCTCATCCTTTGTAGCTTTCAACTTAGGAAACTGGATTTCAGAATGACATAATAAATATGAGAGACACAAGAAGGAAATCACAAGAATGTAAAATGGTGAGTTAGCATCTAGTATCATATTTAGTCTTTTTACATATGACATATAAACCTTGTGCATACAGACTTGGTGATCTTGTGTCAGGTGAGAAGAAGCAGTTCTTCTGCAAGTCTAAGAAGAATCCATTTATTTTAAGTCACTATTAATAGTTGGTGCCTTCTTGATTGCGGAAAATTCAATAAAAAAAGTTCTCTCCAAACTTACCATTTTTCCTCTTTGCTGAGCTGATCTGGTTTCACGCAGGCTAAACACATTTCCACAAACCGAGATCTCTCTCCACACCCCTGGTTTAGAGTCTTCAGTGAAACCATTGCGTGGATGCATAACAAGAACTCCATTTGTGGTCAAACCATCCATTTGCCCGTCTGCAGTCTTCCACTTGGCAGCCTTTTCCTAGGAGAAGAGCAACAATGAAAGAACATCCATTTATCTGTAATTATGAATTACAAGCTGGCATAAGTGTAAAGCCTGATTCAGAAAAAAAGATTTTGTACCCCAAGAAAGATGTTCTTTGATGAGTCAAATCCTGCAGCATATATCCTGGCTGTGAAGGGAGGATTCCGTTCACATATGATTCGACATGCAAATCTTGAGATAGTACTTTGCACGGATTGTGTATCAGAATTGCTTTGACTTCCAGGAACTGTGTCAGTTACTACAAAATCAATGGGGCTTTCAGTAGATCGTCCAATCTGGGGAAGAAATAAAAAGATTATAAAATTCCTGAAGAAAACTTACTTCACATAATGGAGAACAAAAGGATTTTAGAGCAACAAACCCCTTAAGTTTCTAAGGCTCAAAGTTACCACTCTCAGATGTGGGATTATGTCCTTAGAAACCAACCATTTTGGAAGATTATTTCTGATACAGTAATCAATTTGGAGCATGATTTTAAATATAGACTTGTGACTTTGAATCACTATAGAAAAAATGCATTTATGTGGAATCCTTCTAGCCAGATGAAGTCCCTTTAAACATCAAAGCTTATTTTAAATGTTTTGAATAGAAATCTTTCTAACATGCATTCTACACACTCCCCTGCCTTCTTAAAATATACTGAATATAAACGGAACTTTTTAGTGACTTAGAATCATTGCTGAATGCAGTCATTAAGAACAGCAATATCTGTCCTGTTATGTCCTCAAGAGGCTCTTGAGGGATGTTTAGGAATGAGCCCCTACACTCTACTCAATGGTTCTCAAAAGCCATGTTTTTTCGAATGAGAGCATTTTCTGCTTCTAATATATGCTATGAGTAGAGAAGTCAAAAAGTTTGTTCGAACTGTGTACAAACTTAGTTTGGAAGGGAGCCTATGGAAGTTTCTTTAGGAGTAAAATGCATTTTTAGTGGTATCTACTTTGACTATTCAGAATGTGCATGTGCGTGTATGTGTGCACGTGTATACATATGATACCACCACTTTACTTTCATGTTATTTTGCAGTTTACAAAGTGCTTTTATATACACATTCTCTTATTTTACCCTTATGACAATTGCGTGGACTAAGCAGGTCAGGTATTACCTTTCTCTTCTCCCCATCTCACCTCTCCTTTAAAAAGATGATGAAACTGAGGCTTACAAATGTTAAAGTGACTTGAACAAGGTCACCTAGCTAGTAAGAGAACCAGAATAAACTTGGTTCTTCTGGCTCCTAGGCCAGTGTTCTTTCTATTCACTATTCCAAAAGTTCTATTCTGTGGTTTATATATTTGAGGTTGCCTGATAGCTGAATTATATATAGATAAAAACCTTCTTAACACTTTATTCCTACACCATGGCAAATGTCACTTTCAACTTTAATTTCATTTTGAGGACTGCCTCCATCAAAGGATATCTTGAAACACTTTTCCAATTGAGTTAATATCTCACATGTTTGTATGTTAGTCTAGTTCACTAGTTTATATCATGAGAGTTAAAAAAAAAGTTGAGAAGTTAAGATACTGGAAAAAAATTATTTTTTAACCAAACCAAGGAACCGAAAAAGACATTCTTTGTTGAATCTCATTAGTGTTACATTAGCACAAATATACTTGTAAACAAAAGTGTCCCTTTGGGGAGTAGTTATCTTCACAAAAGGTATGAAGGTTTTCACTGTATCTTTTTGGATAGCATTAAGCCTCAACTGTCTGGTTTATAGGTGTTACTAGACAGGATATCTTTCTTTATTATTTTTAGCTTCTTGTGTACCTGAAGAAATAGCATCAGGTTTTTACAAAGTACACTGTTTCCCAAATTTAAAAGATCCTTTGTGCTAAAAATCTATTATGTTCCAGGCAATGAGGTTGGTGATGACGATACAAAGGGAGCAATGAATAAATAGAAGGAGATATAATTATAAACACACAAAATAAATACAAAGTGATTTTTTTGGGTGGTTGGAATTGAGAGGCATACAAATCAGGAAAGGCTTCATGTAGAAGTCAGCACTTGAGTAGAGTTTTGAAGAAAATTAAGAATTCTAGGTAGAAGTGGGGAAGGAGTATATTTTAGGCACAAAGGACAGAAAGCCTGTGCAAAGTTTAGAGATGAAGTGTCACATGTGAGGAATACAAGGCTAGTATGGCTGGACCAGAGAGTGCAGGAAAGAGGGTAACTATTTAAGGCTGGATAGAGAGAATGGGGCCAAGCTGGGAAGGGCTTTAAAAGTCAGAGAAGTTTGTATTTCAGCACAGAGGTAATAGGGAGCCACTGGAATTTACTGAAGTGGGTGCAGGAGGTAGCTAAACATGGTCAGACCAACATTTTAGAAAAATTACTTGGGCAGCTGCATGGAAGTCTGCCTGAGGGGTCAAAAACCTCAGGCAGCAATACTCATTAGGAAACAACTGCAAAAGTCCAATGAGAGGTAGCAGAAGCCTTAATGAGGGATGTGAGTAAAAAAAAAGGAGACAGATGTGAGATATGTTATAAAGGTAGAAATGATAAGATTTGGCAAATCATTGCATGTGCGAGATGAGAGAGTGAAAATGCCAAGGATAACTTCAAGGTTGCAAACCCAAGAATGATATTAACAACTTTGGGAAAAATAAAAAAGCTGGGTGGAGGGTTGGGTTTGAGAACAAGAATAAATTCTGTTTTTGCTAGAATGAATTTGAGATAGCAATGGGAAATCCAGTTTCAAATATTCAATAGTTAGTAATGGGCTTACTGGGGCTGGATATATATTTGGGATTCATTTGCACAGAGATAATTGAATCCCATAGGAACTAATGAGATTACCAAAAGAGGGAAAGCAGAGAGAAAATATGATGGTGTAGGACCGAGTTTTAGGAAACACCTAGAGATGGAGGGGGAACAATATCAATGATGTTCTGATAAGGAAACACAGAAGGACCAGAGAGGTAAGGGGAGAACCAAGATAGCAGTTTCACAAAAACCCAGAGAAGAAAGAATGATGAACCCCATCAAATGCTGCAGAGGTCAAGAAGGATGAGGACTGATAAAAAGTCACTGGATTTGGCAATTAAGAGATCACTGGCAACTCTGGAGAGAGCAGGTTCAGTTGAGTGATGAGGTATGGAAGTTATCTTGAGAAGGGCTAAGAATTGAATGGGAGAAGAGGAAGTGGAGATAATGAGTGTAAACAGCTTTTTCTTGGAGTTTATCTGCAAAAAGGATAAAAAATACAGGACAAAAGCCCGAGACAATGGTAGGACTAGTGAAGGATAAAGGATAGCGAAAAGCTTGGTATTTTGTAATCACCAAAAAACAAAACAAAAAGCAGTGGACAAGGAAAAATTAAAGAGAATGAGTGTGTGTGTGTGTGTGTGTGTGTGTGTGTGTGTGTACGTATGAATGAGTGACTGAGACAGGCACAGTGGGACAAAGAGGCAGAGGCAAGGAGGGAGCAAAGAGAATGACTGTGGTGGCAATTTTCTAGAGAAGAAATAATGGGATGGGATGAAGGATGAATATAGGTATGTTCACCTTGGCAAGAAGAGCCACCCCTTCATCACAGCCTGGAGTTGAAAAAGGTAAACCAATAGTATTAATGAGGTTACACATTAAAAAGAAAGTGGGTCTGTAAAATGTTATCAAATTCCAAAAGTGTGTGTTAGGAACGAACTACTACTTTTAAACTATACTTGAAATTTGTTCCTGCTGACTGTGGAAGGAAATAGTAGAAGATACAAGGCCTAATTGATTGCTTTTGGGGAGGAAACAATGAGAATAAAATATACACATTTCTCTCGCCAGATATGGCAATTACATTTGGAAGCTATGTTTAGCTGACTGGAAAACTTACTGGTTCAAACAAACAACTAGGTCCCAGGAATATTAAGAGAAGCCAATTCTTCAAGGCACAGACTAACATGGTAGAGGAGTTTGTGCTCCGACAGAGTAGAATATAATGTTTCTTTTTAGTAACTACTTTGATGAAATGTGGAAATGTCTAGCTTTTCTACCAGCAAAGACACAATAAAGTGTTAATGTTAGGAAGAACTTTCTAATCCTCCTAAAAACTGAATTTACAAAGTATATTGAATGGCACTTCAATTGGTTTTCAGTGAAAAACAACAATGTTAGAACTCAGTACAACTTTGTTGTGGGATTTAATAAGATCTCTAACTCAAATTTTCATTGAGGCTGCTATTTTTTAGTGAAAGCAAGAAGGTATGTTAAAAAGGTATACCAGATTCAAACATTACCTGCACGGAGGCTACTTTAAGGCCCCATAATGGATTAAAAGTGTATTGTGAAAAACTTCAAAGAGAATTTTTGGTATTTAAGATTTTTTTTTCCTATTTAATCTCAGAACCCTCTTTAATGGGACAATCAAGAACTTAAAATCTATCCCCCAGCAGTGTACATAACCAGTAGCACTGCCTTGGTAGAGATTAAAGAGGCAGAACTGACTGTAGTTAACTCACCTTGCAGTCAATCATCTCTAGATAATCTTCTGGGTGGGACCTGAGTCACAGCTCTCCTCTTGAGAATAGCCTTCTGAGCTACCATCAACTACCAGTCCTTATCTATGCTAACCACATATAGATTATGGGTAACACAAATAATCTACAAATGTATAATCCAGAATGGCCTTTTTAAATTGAGAGAGTATGTGTAGAATTGCTGTATAAATGAGTATAGAATCCTTTTTTAAAATATTTTTAAAATTTTAGTTTTTAAAAGGAGTTTTTAACTAATAGAGCAAAGTAGTCATTTTCCTAAAGAAAAAAAAAGCAGACTTGGAGATACCTGGAACATATCAGTGTTGCTGTCATGAGTATATTCAACCACCACTGTCTGAGCTCGAGACAAGGTATACGATATGCTATGTTGGTCCTTATTGCTTATTGCCTATGAAAGAAAAAGCAAATAGCACAACTAAGCACGGAAGACAATCATAACAAAGTATGTAGATATCAAAACAAGAAAGGCATAATTGTTATACAAAATATATTTGGTTAAGTTTTTGTTTTTCCCCTGAAGTTTAGGACTAATAGTGGCCAATAATGGGATTATATCAATTGTGTGATTTAATTTAATTCCCTTGGTTTGATAAAGAAAAAAAAAATTCAAAAACTATCTGGGCTAATCTGTGAGATAAGATTAACTCTTTAAACACAAAACCAGCACCACAAACATAGCATCCTCCATTCACACACAGACACACAGTACCCTAGCATTTTCCTACTCATCCCTTAGGCCTTTATAACTAGACAATATAGATTTTAAACATAAAATGAGATGGCTTAGATATGAGTAATGCAATATTTGCTAAGTCTTTGCAATAACAGATTTTAGAAACAATGTATCAAAGCTGTAAATGTTTGACTTCTAACCCTTTATAAGATTTAAAAACACCATATATCTTTGCGTCTATCACACAATATTAAAAGTAATCTAAACCAAAACACCACACAAAGACTGAAAACAATTCTTAAAAATGTTTTAAAAAGGAAAACACTCAAAAGTCATTAGACATGTATGAACTGAATAAAAATCTTTTTGAAACAAAAGAATGAAGTTAGAATAAAAGAATAAAGCTGTAGAAATGCAGATTTAACAGGGTCTCTTAACCATGCTTTTAGCCTCACTGATGCTACACACATTAGTGATGCCAAGTGTTAGCCATATGCTGGCTAGACATAAAAAGGTACATAGAACGATTAAGCATCACAAAAGGAAATGAACATGATGCTGATGTGACTATACCTCTAACTTTTCCATAGCAAAGAAGCTAATAAACAAATATGTATAATGATTAAAGCTTCAAAAATGCACATTTTTACTTGGTCTCAAAGTGATGGCTTAGCTGTAAGTAATAAAACATTATGAGGACAGAATTTTATAACAAGTGTGAACTACATTTTAAAGTCTAACTTGCTGACAAAATACTTATTAAAACAAACAAAAATTCAAAATGTTTTTCAGCTAACTCTCCTTTTAGGATGGTGATGAAAATTTGGTCAAATTAGATCTTTGGCAAGGTGTTACTGGGATGAATGCTAAGGTTTTGGATGCTAGTCCCAAATCCCTATATGCCTGAGTAATAAGCCCCTCTATAGCAACTTTTCTTCATTCAACAAGCATTTGTACTATAAGAAGCTATTGTATGCCAGGCATAAGTGGAGAGGGACAACAACATGAAGGCAGATTAAATAAAAAATACAAAGTAAATACAACACAGTAGGGAAGGGAGGAAAAGGGAGAGCCTTACCACCTAGGGGGGACAGGGAGAATTCTTGTGTAGGAATAGACACTTCCAGAGTCTTGAAGGAGCTCAGGGATTCCAAAAGGTGTAAGTGAGAAACAAGAGCATTTCAAGCATAGGGAATAGTTGGTGTCAATGGCATGAAAAGAATTTTACGTACAAAGACTGGCATGCAGGCTGGTTTAGATATGCATGAGGGGGAATTATGACTGTTCAGTAAGACTGGAAAGCCAGGGTGGAGTTCAATTGTGAAGGGCTTTTAATACCAAACAGAGGAGCTAGTATCTTCTAGGCAACAGAGAGCGAATGGAGTTTCTTCAACAGAAGAATAATACAGTCCTATGCTTTAGCACTATTAATATGGCAGCTGTGTGAAAAATGGACTGGAAAGGAAAGAGACTGAAGGCTGAGACCCTAATTAAGAGGAAGTGACGAGTGCCCAAATAAGGATATTGGTCATGTGAGTGGAGAGAAGAGGACAAATTTAACAAATGTAATGGAGGTAGAATCATAGAATCAACAAGCTATGGTAACCGATTGGTTATTTGGTTATTTGGGGTGGAGAATAAAGAAGTTACAGCCTGAAACTGAAAAATTTGGTGACCAGAAGGATGGTAGTGACCTCAACAGAAACAGGGAAGTTAAGAAGATAGGATAGTTTAAGGAAGGGTACATACAGAAATAATGAGCTCCATTTTGGACAACTGAGTTTGAGATCCCTATGGGACATCCAAATGGAAATGTTCAATTGGTAGCTAGTAACATGGGATTAAAACAGAGGAGAAACACTAGGACTGTACAGGGATCTAAGTCACATATACAGATAACTGAACCCCTGGGCTCTGATGAAATGAGATCAACAGAAGGTGTTAAAAGAGAAAAAAGAAGGTTTAGGGCAGAGGCTTGGGGATCACTCATCGGCATAAGGTTAAAGGATGTGCCTTCTTAAATGATGATCCAGCAAAAGAGACTGAAAGGAATAGTCAGACAGGTAGGAGAACCGGGAGAGAGTCATGTCATAACAACCGAGGGAAGAAAACATTCCCTTCTGGATACAAGAAGAAGGAAAGGGGGTGGGGTGAAGTGTCCAGTTTCAAAAGGTGAAGTGAGGTCAAATGAACCGAAGAAGGCTAAGTAAAAATGGTTTTGGCAATTAAGAATTGGTAGTTTTGGAGAAAAAAGTTTCAGTTGCATTAAAGGATGACTATAAGGGCAAAACACCAAAGAAGACAAGACAGGACAGGGTCAAAGGCATAAGAAGAGAAGAGGTAAGGAGAAGGGCCACTTCTTCATCACTGACTGACAAAGAACAAGGGATTAGGGACAACGTCAAACCGTTTGGTGATGTGGAGAAGGGAAAGGGTAAGAGGAAGCTCATGGTAGATGGTCTCTATTTTCTCAGTAAAGTATGAGACAATGTCTTCAATGAGGGGGAATGGGGTGATGTGGGAGATGAGAAGGTGAAAAGGTTTGGAATAAATGCCATGGTTGAGTTTGATATACAGTGAATTTCATAGCTGTTGTTCAGTTGTTTCAGTTGTGTCCAACTCTTCATGACTGCATTTGGGATTTTCTTGGCAAAGATACTGGAAAGGTTTACTTTTTCCTTCTCCTGCTCATTTTACAGATGAGGAAACCAAGGCAAACAGGGTAAAGTGACTTGCCCAGGGTCACACAGCTAGTACGTTTCTGAATTTGGCATTTAAACTCAGGTCTTCCTGATTCCGGGCCCAGCATTCTATTCATTGTACCACCTAGCTACCCATATAGCAAACTGGGGAAAAGTAAAAGGATTGCCTTGTAGGAATGAGGAGAGTTGAGAGCATATAACATACATTTGTAGAAGGGCCAGTAAGCAGAGACACATGACCTCCTCTAACACGATTCAGTAGCATGTGAATAGGAGAGAAGGTAGATGGTGGTGATAATTCAGGGTTGGTGTTTTGCAAAAAAATAAAATAAAATAAAATAAAATATAAACCATGCTTGGTAATAGGACAAGAAAATAATTAAGCATAAAGGGCAATGTATAGCTGAACTGCTTAATTATAAATCAAGACTGGGAAGAAAAAAAAAATGAAGCCAGAGGAAGGGTAGAAGTTTAGGAAACTATTGAGGGAAGAATGGCCTGAAATTCATGGAGATGAAGACTAGGTGTAGAAGGAGTGAAGCAGAAGGAGGGATGGAAGGATAGGTTATGGTCAGACAGAGGCATTTCAGAGCTCTTCATCATGGAAGAGAAACATGGTAACGATTAACTCAATGGTAAGGCCATCCCTGGGTATAGCTAAGACTGAACAAAGCAGGTCATGGGAACTGAGGAAGTTCCTTAACTGAGAGGTAACCAGTGTGTTTGAGATGATTAAAGTCCCAAGTTGAAAGGGAAGGATTCTCATGCATGTACATATACGTACCATGTCAATTTATTCCCCTCAAAATCTAGAAGGTACCCAAAACTACTCACTAAACCTTTTCACTAATACAATACTTCCATCACATGCTCTGATCATTACTTTCCTATTGGAAAGGTAGGATAATACTGAGGACAGCAAAAGAGCTAGTTGTGTTCTAGACCTCTACTTTAACAGCTGGATCCTGATACAAAGACAATGACAGAACTGCCTCTTGGGCAGGAAAAAATCTGTTTAGAGAAGATGCAAGGAGTCTTGCTTTGAGAACCAACTGAATTAAAGTTAGTGCCTGTGGTACACCATCAACACCAATATAGGGGCTGCACACTGGGAATGGTAATCTAAAACTACATATTGTATCCCAGTTACAATCAAATCTTTGATTTTTTTCTCCTTTTTTTCAAAGTTAAAATATATACTTATTTCTTAAAGAATTCAGTTTGTACAACAATTGCACCCTGCAGTGTATCCCAAGACCTGGGGTACTGCCTGATAGCAATGGGTTAATTAGCAAAATAAGAAAAATTAGGGTTGCCTATCCATTAACTGAAATGTCTTTTTTCAGAGTCACTGTATTATGATGGAATCACAGAAGAAGAGAGAACCTAAATAACTCTTCCTCTTCTTAATTTTTCCTTCTCTTGAAAAGCCTCTTAGGAGAGATCTAAAATCTTCCAGCTTTTTAAAGATTTTGCTACCAGTGCTGAAATCCGATATGCCCACCCAAATACTGTGAAAAACAGAGAGGCAGGAGACTATAACTGAGGCAGAATGTATACAGTATCAGAAATGATTACTGATTGGGGTATTGTTAATCAGGGGGAGGGCGGGTTTGTTTTGTTTTCAAAGGAGGGCTCAAATGTTAAAAAAAAAAATGATGTAATGACTACAGTTTGATTTTTGGTATGAATTAGATCTGTATTAATTATGAGTTTGGGTCATAAGCTTCTTGAAAATGCAGAAATAATATCTAAGCTATTTCTTATAACTTTATGTTGATTAACATCAATATTCCTTTAGCCCTTCCTAGATTAAGATACAGATAACTACTTAAGCTCTGAGAAAGGAAGTATGAAGTAGAAATATGAAAATAACGTTATAGAATACATTCATCTCATACTTCAAAGGATCCATCATTCAATCTGTCAGACAGTAACATTTCCATACTTTAACGGTCTGGACTTCCTCAGATACTGTGGTATCAAACACACACACGGACGCGCACAAACACACACACACACACATGCGCGCGCGCGCCTACACGTGCACTTGCTTACTGGGGCTTTTGCTGGTAAAACCTTTGAGAACCTGGAGTTCTCTATGCCACAAGGAAGAATTAGAATAGGATAATCAACTCAAGCACACTTGATTTCCCCACCCAAAGTTCACTTTTCCCTTTCATACAAGTGTCTAATTACCTTTGCAGCCTGAGGAGTGCAGGCAATATGCACAGTGCTAGGCTTCACCCCATTTGCCTTAGGTCTTTTAAACAAAGCAAACCTACTTTTTCTCCTTCCTCTATCACCATTTGGGAGTGACCCATTATACCTGAAGGAAAAAAAAAAGTTAAGTGACTACTTATGATTATAACCTTTAAACATTTTTTCCTTAGAAAGTAAATTCTCAATTACCTCCAAAACTGTTAGCTACATTCAGAATCTTCTCTCATCTATAGGTGATTCCCATTCCAGCAGCTGACAGAAGGGGATTGGTTGAGGGTGGGGTGCGGTGGCGAGAGGAGGGAAGAATCTGTAACTAACCTTGTCCTGTTTCACAGCTACAGAGAAATGACTTTTGGATTATCTATTGTTCTGAATTAATGGCACCTCTTTCCCCCTTCACCATCAAATATAATCAAGGGTTGATTAATGGTAGAGTTGCTATCTACTTGTGACTCACTTTTTAAAAAATGGTGACTGTTTGCATGTGCTAATACAACCTTTAAAAGTACAGTACATATTGTTCAAAATAGAATCTACTTTAGTTGTGCAGCAAAAGTTTTAAATAGCTGAACTTTTGAAATAAGAAATTTTTAGATGTGTTACTTGAAGAAAATTAACTCTCAAATGCATACACACACTGTGTTGGCAGAAATACGTAAATAGACTACCTATTCAACTGAGACGCACGCCAACTAGAAGATATCTCTATGGACTTTTTTTCTCTGATTCATATCCCGACTCCAGAACCTATAGTTGTAAGAGATCAGGCTAATATTAACAAAGGGGCAAACAAGCAAGAGTTTCAGAATTATCTCCTTCTTCGGGTTAGATCTATGTTCTATCTTGAGCTGCATCAGAACAACACTTGGCCACTCTTTTCGTCTGTTTCTAAAAGCCTGATGGGGTCTGCAGTAGAGGCCACCAAAAATGTAGTTATCTTAAACTAAAGAACTGAACATTGCTCCTTGAATTCTTGTCCAATCCAAGTTTAGAGAGGAAAAGATTACTGGTTGGCATGGAAAATATAGTTTTTAAAGCTTGGAATACTGGATTTCAGAGATTATATTGATAATTAAAAAATATAAACACATCACATATATCTAACATCTATTACAGAAAATCTTTGCATCTCTCACACTGGGGAATTTAATCCATTAACTAATACAACACATTTGCTATTCTAAACCAGTGTGGTACCATCAGTCCCACTGCACTCAGTCCCCTAACTAACCTCTCTTGAGTTCTGACTCATTCCTCCCCCTTACGGATCTATGTTTTGTCTGTCCCTATATTGTACATCTGAAGCTCAAAGTATTTTCCTAAGTAGTAACAACATAAAATTAACAGGCCTTTCCAGCTTTATTTTGTTACTCCTAGATTGTTAGGGGGAAGCATCACTTTCATTTTAAAGAAAGGAGCATCATGTACAGAATCAACTACTGTGGTTGGGGATTAAGAGAAATAAGGAGGAAAAGACAACAAAATGCTAATGAATGTGATATGAAAAAACACACGGACTGAATTTCAAACTGTTATTCAAATGGCTCTCAACACTCTTGCTAAGGGAGTTAAGACTTAACACAGTTTTTCTCAGAAGTGAAGAGCTATTTATTTGTTTATCCCACTGGCTGAAATCTATATGGTTTAGAGTTGAAACAATACACTAACTACTATAATAAATTCAAAAGATATTCTAAAAGCTGTATTTCTGATAGTACTCAGAATAGTTTTAGATGCAGGAAGAAGCCTAAAGATTGTTTTATCTAATTCTCTCTTTTACAGAAAATTAAAATCTACAGCAAGGGTTATTTTTTTTTATCTCTTGGACAGTCTGGTGAAGCCTCTAGACCTCTTATTAGAATGGTTTTAATACACAGGAATGCCAAGCAAAGCAATTATACTGAAATAAAATTGTCAGAATATTCTCTTTTTGTCCATTAATTTATTTTTAGTTTTCAACATTCACTTCCACAAGATTGAGTTCCAAATTTTCTCCCCATTTCATCCCTCCCCCAAACCCAAGACAACATGCATTCTGAATACCCTTTCCCCTAATCTGCCCTTCCTTCTATCCCCACCCCCCTCTTCTCTTATCCCCTTCCTCTTCTATTTTCCTATTTTCTAGGGCAGATAGATTTCTATACCCCATTGCCTGTATATCTTATTTCCCCGTTGCATGTTGTTTTTTACACATTTGTTTTTAAAACTTTGGGTTCCAAATTTTTTCTCTTCCTTCCTCCCCACCCACCCTCATTGAGAAGGCAAGCAACTCAATACAGGTTATACATGTGTATTCATGCAAAACACTTCCATAATAATCATGTTGTGGAAAATTAACTATAATTCCCGTCATCCTATCCTGCCCCGTTTATTCTATTCTCTCTTTTGACCCCGTCCCTCCTCAGAAGTGTCTGCTTCTGATTATCCCCTCCCCCAATTTACCTTCCCCTCTATCATCCCCCTGCTCTCTTTTCCCCTTCCCCCTATTTTCCTGTAGGGTAGGACAGCTTTCCATACCTAACTGAGTGTGTATGTTATTCCCTCGTGAAGCCAAATGCGATGGGAATAAGACTCACTCATTCCCTCTCACCTTCCCCCGTTTTCCCTCCACTATAAAAGTCTTTTCTGGCCTGTTTTATGTGAGATAATTTACCCCATTCTATCTCTCCCTTTCTCCTTCTCCCAGTATAATCATCTCTCAACCCTTAATTTTATTCTCCAGATATCACCCATCCATCTTCAATTTGCCCTGTGCCCTCTATCAATCTATCTATACATATTTTTTCCCCTCCAACTACCCTAATACTGACAAAGGTCTCATGAATTACAAATATCATCATTCCACGTAGGAATGTAAACAGTTCAACTTTAATAAGTCCCTTATGATTTTTCTTTCCTGTTTACCTCTTCAGGCTTCTCTTGAGTCTTCTATTTGAAAGTTAAATTTTCTATTCAGCTTTGGTCTTTTCATCAAGAATGCTTGAAAGTCCTCTATTTCACTGAATGTCCATTTTACCCCGATTTATTATACTCAATTTTGCTGGGTAGGTGATTCTTGGCTGTAATCCTATCTCCTTTGCCCTCTGGAATATTATATTTCAAGCCCTCCTGTCCTTTAATATAGAAGCTGCTAAATTCTGCGTTATCCTCATTGTGTTTCCACAATACGTGAATTGTTTCTGGCTGCTTGCAATATTTTCTCCTTGACCTGGGAACTCTGAAATTTGGCTACAATATTCCTAGAAGTTTTCTTTTGGGGATTTCTTTCAGGAGGTGATCGGTGGATTCTTTCCATTTCTAGTTTACCCTCTGGTTCTAGAATATCAGGGCAGTTTTCCTTGAAAATTTCTTCGAAGATGATGTCTAGGCTCTTTTTTTGATCATGGCTTTCAGATGGTCCAATAATTTTTAAATTTTATCTCCTGAATCTATTTTCCAGGTCAGTTGTTTTTCCAATGAGATATTTCACATTGTCTTCTATTTTTTTATTCTTTTGGTTTTGTTTTACAATGTCTTGATTTCTCCTAAAGTCACTAGCTTCCAATTTCTCCATTCTAATTTTTAAGGAAGTATTTTCTTCAGTGAGCTTTTGGACTTCCTTTTCCATTTGGCCAATTCTGCTTTTTAAGGCATTCTTCTCCTCATTGGCTTTTTAGACCTTTTTTGCCATTTGGGTTAGGCTATTTTTTAAGGTGTTATTTTCTTCAGTATTTTTTGGGGGTCTCATTTAGCAAGCTGTTGACTAGTTTTTCATGGTTTTCTTGCATCACTCTCATTTCTCTTCCCAGTTTTTCCTCTACTTCTCAAAATCCTTTCTGAGTTCTTCCATGGCCTAGGATTGATTCATGTTTTTCTTGGAGGCTTTGGATGTAGGAGCTTTGACTTTGTTGTCTTCTTCTGGTTGTATGTTTTGATCTTCTTTGTCACCAAAGAAAGATTCTATGGTCTGACTTTTTTTGCGCAGTTTGCTCATGATCTCAGTCAATTACTTGAGTTTTAAACTCTGTTAAGGTAGGGGTCTGCTTCCAGTGTGGAGAATGTATTGTCCCAAGCTTCGGGGGTTTTGTGCAGCTGTTTTCAGAGATACCTGTAGGGACCTTTAAGTTTTCAGTTCTTCCAAGGTGGTATGATCAAATGCAAGGTGTTTACTCCTTTCCTGGCCTGTGCTCTGGTTTAGGAGTGACCACAAGCACTCTCTTCTGCCTCGGAATTGTGAGGAGGATTCCCTCTCCACCAAGGCACAAGCTCTACCATGCCAGCACTCCTCCTCGCCCCAGGATCGCCACCTAAAACTGTGACCCAGATCCAAGCACAGGCAAAGCAAGAGAATCTTGCCTCAGTACCAGCAAAGAGATCCCTGCAATCTCCCTCTGATCAGCCACTTGATTCCCTCTCCATCTGTGGGCTGGTAGCTCCAGAAACAGCCGCTGCCCAGGGGCCGCACCAGGACTAGGGTTGGGACTGAGCTTCTCTCTCACCGCGGTCAGACTTTTCCGACTGACCTTCCAAGCTGTCTTTGGCGTTTGTGGGTTGAGAAGTCTGGAAACTGCCACACCTGCCCGTGATTCAGTCCCCTGAGGCCTGTTTTGCCTGCAGAGCCCACGCTGAACTCTGTTTCTCTCCCAGCCTGGCACGATAGACCTTTCTAATCAACCAGGTTGGTCTTGCGCTGGAAATTCGTTTCACTGTCTTTTTGTGGGTTCTATTGCTCTAGAGTTTGTTTAGAGCCATTTTTTTACAGGTATCTGGAGAGGTTTGGGGGAGAGCTCAAGCAAGTCACTGCTTTTACTCAAAATATTCTTAAAGTTCATGAACCCCAGGTTAATAATCCCTAGCCTACAGGTTAAATGACTTGCCCAAAGTGACAGACTTAGGATTAGCATATATCTCTTGATTCCCAGCGTTGTCATCTTTAAATCATACCATACTGCTTTCTCAATTACTAATATTCTCTGCTCTGTGGCAGTGAACATTTTTATACATGTAACACCTGTACCAACCTTACTACTACTGTAGATATTTGGAATGTGTGAAGTGGTTTCCTGTGGGAGTTGAGCTAGGTACCAGTGGCTAACCCTGGTCACTGGTTCATCTGGTCAACTGGTTACAGAAGATGGAACAAATAAATGAATTTCTTCCAGCTCCTAAATCCAAGCAGTATGTCTACGAGGTATATAGATAAGACGCCGCTGATATATTTTACAGACTTAACAAAAAGGAAAGAATGTGTTTTTAAACATTAAAAGCTCCTTCTTATCCACAGAGTTATGGAACTAATTCCAACTTGAACACAGGCAGTTCTTAAAAAAACATAGCCACCTCAAGGGGCAGCACAGCAATAAGAATCTTGTTCCTTTTGTA
This sequence comes from Vombatus ursinus, assembly GCF_900497805.2. Taxonomy (NCBI): domain Eukaryota; kingdom Metazoa; phylum Chordata; class Mammalia; order Diprotodontia; family Vombatidae; genus Vombatus; species Vombatus ursinus. The sequence goes on along the minus strand of NW_020954556.1, from coordinate 26,682,053 downwards.
AAGGGTATTTACAACAGGGGAAAAGGGTATTTTCTGCCAAGCCCAGTGTGGCCAACCTGTTATCTTGTGAGGAGTATGAAAGAAAACATCAGGGAAAAGCTTCTAATGAATTGTTATGTGGCCTTGGTTAAGTGTCTTACTTTCACCATTTGTCAAACATGCCATTTTTATTGACAATATGAGATCGGTGTATGTACGGCATTTTGAAAGCCTTAGAATAGAATGATATATAAATAAACGTTTTCATTTTTGTAGCAGCTTGACCCAATAATACTATTTTATAGCTTCACCAACTCCACAGTTCCTGTTTTAGCTGGATAGCTATTCTGTGTTTATGAAGCCTTACCCTAAGACAATGAGTTCACCATATTTTACTGGTGACTTAGATGGATGATTTTCTTGATCAGGAGAAAACATGAGCTTGGTTTTCTGTCTCAATTCCTTGTTCACTGATCAGGAGCCTGGAGACACCTTTTGCATTATTTCCTAAAAGAAAAAAAGATAATTTTTTCATTAGTGGCATGAAAAATGAATCTCACTAAACATCTGTGTCTATAGACAATTAGATATCTATCTACTCCAAAGTTCTCTTTTGGGTTTTTTTTGCTTTTCTCTCAAAACTTTCTACTTGCTGATCTTATTAGCTCCTATAGATTTAATTATCATCTCTATACTGACAACTTCCAGATCTATGTATCCAGCTCCAGTTGCTCTCCTGAGCTCCAGTCCTACATTATAAACTGCCTAATGGACATTTTAAATTTGATATCCTGGAGTACCCCCCCCCCCACATGCTGAACATGGACACTTCTTGTATTTCTGTTGAGGGCACTACCATCCTTCTAGTCACCCAGGCTTGAGGAATTGAAGGTGACACTAAGGTTGCACTATCACTCATCCCACATATCTAATCAGCTGCCAGATTTTTTCATTTCTATCACCGTAATATTTCTTGCAACTGTCCCCTTCTCTCCACTCACTTCTCATCTCCTCTTGCCTGGACCACTGCAATTGCAATAGCTTCCTAAATGGTTCGCTGCCTCAAAGCTCGCCCCATTCCAATATAGCCTCCACACAGCAGTCACTTATTTTCCTAAAGTGAAAGTCTGATTATGTCATTCCCTTCTGTTCCCCACCCCCACCCAAACATACACTCAAGAAACTCCTCTGTATGGCATTTAAAGTACTTCACAACCTATTCCTGTATTGCCCTTTGAGCCTTGTTACCCATTACTCTTCTCCATGGCCCCTACAGGCCAGCCACACTGGTCCTGCTGTTCCTTATACCTGAAACTCCATTCTTATCCCCATGCCTTTGTACTTGCCATGGTTAGTCTGTGTTTTTTATATATCTATTTATATATGCATGTTGTCTTCTCTGTAGAATGTAAATTCTTAAGGACAGGCACTGTATGAATTTTGTCTCTATCTCCAGCACCTAGATTGGTACAGAGTAGGCACTTAATGTGTCTTTGCTGATTGATAGTGAGATAGAGCCCTCTGGCCTAATAAAAATCTATCATGTAAATGATATAACCAAAAACTAGTCTGGTTGCTCAGAGGTTCCTTTTGTATCACTGATTGTTACACATTTGACAAAACTGTTTCAATGTTTTAAAAAGTAAAACATAAGATATGGGAGAAAGGAAAAACAAATGACTGATTCTCAACTCATATAATCCCAAACCCACTATAAATGGCTGAACTAAGACCTGATGTTCCATACATCTATCCTTTCTCTAGTGTCAAACTTACTGCTTCAATTTCATGACATAACCCTTACCATGAGGAAGATGCTTTATAAAAGGCAGCACTGTTTTTATCTACCAAGAAGCAAGATGCAGTTTCATAAAGAAGATTACTAGAAAAATTACCCACTTATCTGAAAGATGAAAGATTTATTTTTAATAGTACAGAAAAACTCAGCAGTGTAACAGTTACAGCAGAGAACAGTGAAACGGTAGAAACATTTCACTTTTCACACACTCAGAATACCAACTTAAGAGTTATTTTAGATACATAACATATATCCATGCTTAACATACTCAAGAAATGCTATTTGCTAATGCAATCAAAAGCTATCCTCGCTAGACTGAGGTTTTCCTTTAAAGGAAATAGTTGGATAATCAGAGACCAAAGTATACGTGGAAGTTCTTTGGTGAGATACTGAAACAAATTTGAATACCTCAGAGTATTTGCTTTCTCCAAGAACTTTTGGGTTGCTATCAGAGCCCAAAAAGAAACACTATCTCTCTTCAAACAATATATTAAACAAGGGATTCACTTTAATTGTTCATACTGGTTAAGAGGTAATGAGACACTCCAACATGTTGTGAAAGGACCATTATCTCCACCAGTGTCCACTACCTCCCCTCCCACTATGGACTGGGAAAAGACAGGTTTGGGAGTGGGGGGTAAGCAAGGCTCAAGCTATACTTCTCTTGCTCCCAGCTTTCCAGTCACATGGGGTATAAAAGGTCCCATTCACATGTGGTCTGGGCTCTTATGACTTGGTAGATGTCTGAAGACAATGAAAGTCACCACAACCTGCTCTTATATACAGACACAATTCCATATGGAGATAAGGTGGGGCTATATCTATAAAAGCTATGTTACGGCTAAGTAAACACTAATTGCTCAATGATTTAGGAGTGTTTCATTTTATCCCAAAGTTCAATCTGAACAGGGTAACTACTGGAGTCGGGCCTACCCCTAACATGAATGTAAAAGCACCGTGTAGAAAAATTACTTATTCAAACCACATGTGAACTGTACCATCAACTTCTTAATTTAGAACAGTAATTGATGCTAAGAATTAAAGCCTCCAGTTTCAAAGCTACTTTTACAGTAGAATTCTCTACCTTTTTTTTTCAATTAATCTTAATGTTCACATAGTTTCTATCTTAAGATAATACTGTAACTGGAAGTGTTGCCTCCTCCACTGGAATTCAATTCCTTGAGAACAAGAATTGTTTTTGCTTTTCTTTGTATTCCCTACTTTTAAGCATAGTACCTGGCATGTAATTAGCATTTAATAAATGCTTGCTAACTGGTTAAAAAAAAAAAGGGAGAAGTATATATATATATATATATATATGTGTGTGTGTGTGTGTGTGTGTGTGTGTATAAATATATCACACACATACATACTATACACACACACACACACACACACACTATAGTTACTAAAGTATTATACTTGGATAGAAAGTATATGGCAGTACTCCCACAATCTGCAAATGCCAACTACCAATGGTAAATTTAAAAAACAGAAACATCAACATTTGTATGAGAATATATTATGGAATCTGACTAACAGAAACCTTTAAAAGATATCGAGCATTTGACCCATAGCTCAGGAATACACCGCCGTACTTATATGTGGGAAATACCTTTATGGTAAGTAGGAACTTAAGAAAATACTGAGTCCTCCTCTTAGGTCAAAAGTAAAGTGTCACCACAGTAATTCTGAAAGGAAATTCAATACACTGTTAATATCTTTTAATCACTAAGGAAGCAGACGCCTACAGCAGAAAATGAACTAGAAGAGGCCGAATTATGTGATTTTAAAAAGTTCCTTCTAATTTTAAAATTTACAATTCTCCACCTATCTCCCATAATATATTTGTCAAAGTAGTCTTTCTCCCTTAGTATCAAAGAATAATTGTAGGGAGAAATTTTATAACTCAATTCCAACACCTTTCTAATGGAATGACTCTGGGTAAGTCATGTAAATGGGAATGGAAACTTTCAAGATTGATGAAGGATACTAAAGGTGGTATGCTAGTATAATCCAGATTGCTCATATAATCTCTACTCTCCCAAGGTCCATTTTTAGAATGAAAATAACAGGAACAAAAGAAAAAAAATTAACTATGTGACTAAAGACAGTAGTCAGTTTAAGATTAACAAGGGAAAAACAATTAGAAATTTTGTTTTATTAGAGTTCATGCTTCTATTATCAAGGTTAACAATTTGTTTTAATTAAGTTGATCAAGCCGAGTGATTATGAGTAAATCAAAGTGTTTTAAGTCTGGAACCATACATTTTATTTCAAGGGACAAGGCCCCACCAACCCCATTACTATTGACATGATGTCAAAGTAATATCTGTCTTGAGTTAAGAAGTGGTCTTAGCCTCGTTGAATTGAAGTTGAAATGGCTACCTGATGAAGTGTACGATAAAAAAAATGAAAAGAACTTTAATAAATGAACATTACAGTTTCTTTTTCTTGCTGCTTGAATGTTGACAGCATACACACATACATTACTGTTGTTCAGTGGTGTCTGACTCTTCATGTCCCTGTGGTCCATGGTACACTAAGACTGTCCATGGAGTTTTCTCGGTAAAGATACTGGAGTGGTTTGCCATTTCCTTCTCCAATGGATTAAGGCAAACAGAGGTTAAGTGACTTGCCCACAGTCACACAGCTAGTCAATGTCTGAGGCTGAATTTGAACTCAGGTCTTCCTGACTCCAGGCCCAACACTCTATCCACTGAGCCATCTAGCTGCCTCTACATACATACCTGGGGGTGGGGAAGAATGTACTAAATGAATTTAATGACCTCACATAAAACAAAGGCTTATGACATTGAGCATATAGTAGGCGTTATGTATGTACTATGTACTAGGAGCTAAGTAGAGTGCTGGGTCTGGAGTCAGGATGACTCATCTTTCTGAATTCAAATCTGGCCTGAGACACTTACTAGCTATGTGACCCTGGGCAAGTCACTTCACCCCATTTACTTCAGCTTTCTCATCTGTAAAATGAGCTGGAGAAGGTAATGGCAAACCACTCCAATTCCAGTATCTACATCAAGAAAACCCGAACGAGGTCACGAAGAGCTGGTGGTAAATTTAGTTGGTCAGAAATTTAGGGAAAACCGGAGTTACTGGCACTTATAAGGTATTCCCCTAATGCCTGCCACTCCACTCTCCATAAAAAGAGAATTCTATCTTAAAAATAAAGGGAAAAAAGAGATGATCCTTAGGAATTACCCCAACAAATGGTCTGAAATAGAAATTTGCAGTGAGAGATACAGATAAGCAAAGGAAGCAGGCCCATTAGGTGGTATGAGCAAGGAACAATCAGACAGATAGTCCAAGTACTCCATTGGTACACCCTTGATGTGAAAAGGCCTAGTTGCTCTCCTCTACTATGTTGGGGAAAAGGGAAGATACTCTGTATGCTGACAAGAATAGTACAAGATGAAAAGGCACAGACAGATTGTGATGAAAAGGCAGGGATGATAACGATATTATTGACATTCAGGTACCACTTTAAAACTTGCAAAGCACTTTATATGCATTATCTCCTTTTAAGAGCTATATAACTATCCCTAGCCTATGTGCTAGATACTGTTTCTACTATACTATATAAAAAACAAACAGAAAAAAAGATTCTGCGATTAATTCTGTAAATCAAAATCAAGTAACCCTAAGGTAAAAATAAAGCCCTCTTTTTCTAATTTGGTTTCCAAGCAATGACAATTTTTATATATGTACACATAATTAAAATACAACTACAAGAGTGAGAGAATTTCAAGGAATAAGTATTGGAAGGGAACCCTGAGGTCACTGAAGTCGATCTTCCTATATGAAGAGTTCTTAACCTTTTTGCATCATGGACCCTCTTGGCAGTCTGGTGAAATCTATGGACCCCTTCTCCAAATAATGTTTTTAAGTACATAAAATACCTAAGATTACAAAGGAAATATACTGATTATGGAGGAGAAGGGCCGAGTTGAACAAAGAGTACAGGAAAAGGTAAAAATTTTTGTTTTGGCAGACAGACTGAATCATAGGAATTGAGGAGAAGGCTAGCACCTATTAACTACAGGACAGGGGAAGTAACAATGCAGATTAGAGAAATGCTAAAGATATAGGTGACCTAGGTTTTGACAAAGCATCTGACTTCTCTCATGCTATTATTAAAAACTAAGTGGACTTTATGATTGATTAAATAGTCATAGGCAAAGAATAGACATCAAATGGTTCAATATTTACTTAGAAAAAGGTCTTTTGAGAAAGTTCACAGAGATCAGTGTTTAACCCAATGCTATCCAACATTTTTATCAAGTGATAGTGATGAAGGCATGGTATACTTAACAGATCTACATTTGAAACAAAGCAGAGATGGATTGTTAATAAGGATGACAGGATTCCAAAAGAGCAGGCTAGAACACTGGGTCAAATCTGGAAACAGGAAACTGAAAAGGGATAAACGTAATGTATTTAGGGCAAAAACAAGGATTTTCCAATTAATTGATGAGGAGGAGTAGCAGTTTGTCTGAAAAAGATCTGGGGATTTTGGTGGATTAAAATCTCAAGTTAATAACCAAACCAAAAATGCTATTATGTTCTTAGACTACATTAGACAGTGTTCAGGACTAAAGAAGTGATAGTTATGATAGTTATGCTGTATTATTCCCTGGTCAAGCCACATCTGGAAAATTGGAAGTATTTTGTTCAGTTCCAGGTGCCACATTTTAGGAAAGGTATTAATAATAAATTGGAAAGGGTAATAAGGAAGGCAAAGGGACTCAGGATGCCATATGAGGATTGGTTAAAAGAAATGGGGTATTTAGTCTGGAAGAAAGACTTATGTGGGTGGGGTGAAGGAGGAATGGGGCATAATAGTGTTTTTTTTCTTTTTTCAATTAAAGCACATTATTTTCTCCCTCCCTTCCACACTCCTTCCCAGGAAAAAACCAGAACAAAACAAAAAGAAAATGAAAAAAGAAAAAGAAAACTCTTGTAACAAATATGCATAGTTTAGCAATACAAATTCCTACACTAGTCATGTCCAAAATATGTCTTGTCCTTGCATCATGTCTACCATTTCCGTTAGGAGGTGGATAACATGTTTTTCATCAGCGGCCCTAGGAATTGTGATCAGTCATTGCATTATCAGCCTTCTCAAGTGTTTGAAGGCTGTCTGTCTAAACAATGTTATTATTATATAAATTGTCTCCTGGTTCTGCTCATTTCACTCTGCATCAGTTCTTACAAGTCATCTAAAGTTTCTTTGTAACTGCCCCCTTGATCATTTCAATGGTATTCAATTACATTCATATACCATAATTTGGTCCAGCCATTTCCCAACTAACAGATATCCTGCTTCGTTTCCAGTTCGTTTCCACTACAGAAAGAGCTGCTATGAATATTTGTATACATATCAGTCCTTTTAATCTTTCTCTGATCTCTTTGCACATGATAGTGGTTTTCAAGTATTCTAAAGGCTGTCTTGTAGATGAATTATTAGACTTAATCTTCTTAGAATTAGGAACAATGGGTAGAAGTTGCAGAGATGAAAATGTAGGCATCATGGAAAGGGAAAAACAAAACAAACTAAAGCTCCAACAATGACAACTATCTAAAAGTTGAAGGGACTATCTCAGGAGTTAGTGGACTCAGATTATCTCACTTGAGCTCTTCAAAAGAGACCTGTATGACTATTTGGTTATGTGGAAGAGATTCCTGTGCAAGTATAAGTTGAGACTAGGGAGTCGCCTAGGTATCTTCCAACTTAGATTCAGTGAACTGATGGTACAGGAATGTGATGGTGATGATGGTTTGGAAGGTAATTTGGGAAAGGAGGAAACTAAATCTGATAGTTCTTGGCTAGAGAAGCTACTGCAATCTTTCTCTTCCTCACAACTGCTGAAAGGAACTAGTCATAGAGACAGGAACTTTGACAGTAATGGTAGCTGGGAGGGTCATGTGAAAATGGAGGCTTGATGTCCTGGGCAGGATACAGCTGGCAATCCTACTGAAGGACTGAGGAAGGGGAAATGATGTCAGCAGCACTTTTTCATTTATTCATTCAACAGGCATCTATTAAATATTTATGATGTGGAAGGTGCTAGAGATATTCAGACAAAAATGGAAGTCTCTAGCCTTAAGAAACTTATCTTTTTTCTCCTTATCAGAAGTGGTCCCCTCACCTACCTAGGTTATAGAAAGGTTAAACCACTGGTTTCACAGATGATAATAGTGGTGGAGAGTAAAATGAGTGCTAGCTTTGTAAATGGAAGCAGGGTATGTGGCAAGGAGCATTCCAGGGACCCAATGAGTCCTGTGATGGCAGAGAGTTAACTGAGTGCTGGATAGCAGTGCTGACATGAGCAAAACCTCTTTTCTGCAAACACAGGAGATAAAGTTTGGGTAGGAAGGACTGATGGGAATATACTGGGTCAAGTGTCTGAGTTAGGACCATCTGGTGATCAGGTCTTCAGAGGAGGAATGAACTCACATAGTGCCATATCCATATATTCTTTCCATGAAGAGATAAGGCCCACTAGAATATTATTCTATACTTGCAAAGAAACCTCAACTTGAACCTCATCATGCTCAACTCTATGGACCATCATCAACCAAAGGCAAAAAAAAGATATAAACAATCTCTCATTACATAATGTTTTAAAAAGTTAATAAAATATGAAAGTTAATTCATCTTCTAAATTACAACTAGGTATGAACAAGAAGGAAACAGCTATTTTAACAAAGCCTGGGTAAATTTATTGCTTCCTCAACAATTATGTTTCAAAACAAATTTAATTCTAAAATTGCTAATCTTTTCACTGTTTACCTTACCTAATAGCAGGTATCTATCATGGATTTTGCCTCAGTATATCTAAAATACTCTCTCCCACCTCCCAAAATTAGTTACAGCAACATCAATATCACAAATCACTCAAAATATACTCCATAACACATCTTGACAATAATTTCCAAGGAATAAAAACTAAGCCTAAAGATATCTTCTGCTACCTTTCCTATATTTTAACATTCATACCAGAAAAATGATTTTAAAAAGTGAACAGAATCTGACAAGCAGTACACTTGACAGGGCTTAAAAAAATTTTTTTATAGCATCTATTGAAAAATTTTGAGAAAATAATGGTGTGCACATATATTTTCCAATTCTAATCTATAATACACACATACAGCACTATTATTATAGTAGTCTTATCTTCAGCTACATTTGAAATTATTCCAGCTCTATCTATTTATCTGTATAAAGCTTGCTATCCATAACACTAAAGAGAACAGAAAGGAAAGTTTACTGAAAGAAACTCTAGAACAAGGAAAGAAGCCAAGGAAAATTTTAGTGAATAAGATCACAGATTTAGGACTGGAAGGGACCTCAGAAGACATCTAGACCAGCTCTCATTTTATAGATGAGCAAACGGAGGCCCAGAGTGTGGAGTGAATTGTCCGAGATAGAACCTGGAAGAGCCAAGATTTGAACTATGTCCTCTGACCCCAAATTCAGAATTCTTTCCACCGCATCACACTCTTTCATGCCATCGAATACTAACTTATATTATTGTTTGGTCATTTTTCAGTTGTGTCCAACTCTTCACGACTCCATTTCTTGGCAAAGATACTGAAGTGGTTTGCCATTTCCTTCTCTGCCTCATTTTACATATGAGGAAAGTGAGGCCAACAGGGCTAAGTGACTTGTCTAAGGTCACACAGCTAGTAAGTGCCTGAGACCAGATTTGAACTCAGAAAGATAAGTCTTCCTGGCCAGGGCAGGCTCTCCATCCACTGCACCACCTAGCTGCCCATTTTATATTACCTCATTTCTATTAGTTCTGACTTCCAAATGGACAGCAAACTCTTAAGTCAACAAGCATTTATCAAGTGCTTACTATGTGAAAAACCCCAGACACTTACTAGCTGTATGACTTTGGACAAGCACAGTTTTCCCATCTTTAAAATGGGGATATAAAATCACAGCACCTACCTCTCAGGATTGTTATGAGGGTCAAATGAGATGTCTTCAAAATGCTTGGCACAGTGTCTGGCACCTAGTGGGCACTATATAAGTTTTTATTCCCTTCCTCCCTTCCTTATTGTACTAAATGCTAGAGATAATATAGAAAAATTAAGATAGAACTTGCCCTTAAGAAGTTCAAGTTCAAAAAGGAGGAGACCACACACATAGGAAAGTTTAGCTCAAGTTAAATGGAAAGAAGCCATAATGTTAAGTTACAGCAGCAAAACAGATGAAAATGAAGTTTCTTTAATAAAACCATATTGATTTCTGATGCTGAACCATTTGCAAGCAACAAGGACTTTGGTGGCAAGAACTTCATTTTCCTGGTCTTTGTATCTATGGTTGCTGAGGAGACAGGGGCCAGAGCAACTACAGAGCGAGGCACCAGGTCACATCTCCACAGGAGTTGTTTCCCTGGACTATGGTGGCAGGGGCCAAGCTGGAAGCAGAATCAGTGGTTGAGAGGGTGGTGGGCTGTTGCTATTCCCAATGCTTCTGAGAGCAGTTAATGGCAGTTGGTCAGTGGCTCATGTTAGTATCAATAGGGATAGTGGATTCCTTTTCTGCAAGGGTTACTTGCTCCCCTCCATTATGACTATCCTTATCAACAAAGTTAGTAAAGTTCTTTCCACTGAACTTGAAGCTAAACCTTCCAGTTTGTGTTGTCTCCCCCTTTTTGAACATGAGCTCCTTAACGGCAGGTTCTGTCTTTATTTTTCTATATGTATCCCCAGCACTTAGCACAATGAGGAAGGAGGGGAAGGGAACAACAATAAAAATTTGTTGTTTGTTCAGCAGTTTTTTATTCATGTCTGACTTCATGACCCCATTTGGGGTTTTCTTAGCAAAGATACTGGAGTGGTTTGCCGTTTCCTTCTCCAGCTCATTCTACAGATAAGGAAACTGAGGCAAACAGAGAAGTAACTTGCCCAGGGTCACACAGTTAGTATGTGTATGAGTTCAGATTTGAACTCAGGAAGAGGAGTCTTCCTGACCCAGGCCTGGCACTCTATCTACTGTGCCACCTAGCTGCCACACCAATAATACATAATGTAAAGTTTTCTGTACTATACCTGACATATTACAGGCACTCAAATATATCACAGAATCATTGTAACTGTAGTTTCAAGGCCAAATTCAGTTGATTTCTTTTAAGTTTCTGATTCTAACACCATAAACCTTTTTCATTAGTAACAACAGGAATTAGTACACATAGATCTTAGGAGTATAGATTTAGAATTTAGAACCATAAGGGACCTTAGAGGTCATCTGTTTTAATTCCCTTATTTTACAGGTGAAGGAATTGAGGCCCAAAGAGATAAAATGACTTTTTCAAGGCACACAGGTAGTAAGTGGCAGAGCTGGGATTCAAAAACAGATCTTCTGACTTCAAATCCTACATCATTTTCAAATGTACCACTCTCAAAATGGATGTCATTCAAATATTTTATCACTGAGTGTATATATGTGAAACAACTAAAAGAACAGTTACATTACGAGTTATAACAGAAATTGCTGATTGAGAAGCAGTGAGTGGGATGTTTCACTATTACATGGGTGACATCTGTTTCCCTGTAGTTTTATTTGAAGTAAAGCCACTGCTTTCCATTATTGAAGGGATCCTACCCTAAAACCAGACCACCCAGTTAGACTGAGCATTTTTCAAATTTCAAGGAATATTTCAAAGACCAGAAATAAAGATATATAACTAAAATAAATTTTGCAGTTCTCCAGATAAGTGTTATAAGCTTGATTTTGAAAGGTGTAAGGCAGAGGGAAATACATATTTAAAATGAGTTCTAGATATAAATGTACATAGCTAGGCCTTGAAGGAAAACTTTAGATACAGTTTCTGATAAGAGAACTGAGATAAAAAAAAAATCAGGGCTAGTAACAGAGAAGAAATATTTTAAAAGACAGACTTAAACACCATACTACATTATTAATAGAATAAAATTCCATTTTATGAGAATTTTCATTAAAAATTTTTTGGTAGGAGGTACAAGAAACAGTTGACAAAACAGTTGATAAAACTGTAACATCGGAGCAGCAAGGTGGTGCAGTAGATAAGAGCATCGGCCCTGAAGTCAGGAGGACCTGAATTCAAATCTGGCCTCAGACACTTTACTAGCTGTGTGACCCTGGGCAAGTCACTTAACCCTGATTGCCTCACCAAAAAAACAAAAAACAAAAAACTTTAATATCTTCCCACAAATTGCAGTAACAGCAATTTTGAGACATTATGTGTGGAAAGCTAAGAATGTTTGTTTTTTAGCTGAGTAGATATTTAAAAGTGATCTACTCCAATCCTTTTTATTAGTGTATACAGGTATACTGTATACCTGCTAGTTTTCCCTCTTTCCTCATACAAATAAAGATGCACAAGTTCACAAACACTAAAAATGCCCCCAAATAAGCAAAATCTTGACTAGTAAGCTTTTTCACTCTTTCAAAGATTTACAATTTTACTCATTTGATTGCTATGACTAAATTCCACAGCATTACAATTTCGGAGAATATAGCTAAAAAGATTGTTAGTGTTCTCTCTTCCAAATACACAAGAAGGAACTGTTCTGAGAGGAATCTCACTCAATAGATTATTGTGTTCTTTCTAAAAAACATGCTAAGCTTTTCCTGTATCAGTCCTTAAGGGGGAAAAAAAACACTTCAGTTCTACATCTTGAATGAAGATAATGGGGAAAAAAAGAGAAAAGAGGATAAGCATTTCCACTTTTCAAGCAGAAAGAACTCTAAAAAAAGAATACTAATCACAAGATTTATAATTAAATCTCAGTCCTGTCCCTCACCCCCATCCTGCTCCCATCATGAGAGAGGAAAAAATCATTTAGGCAAGAAAGACATACAAGTCTTACCAACTCCATATACATAATTTACTTACTTCATTTTTAAAAAAATGCTTTTCAGTTTTTTTCCTAATTTGTGAGTCTGTTTTGATTGTGAATTCTAATATGTTATATTGGCAGAGATATGCATAAAAGAACGGACCCTGAGCCAATATTTATGGCTGAAGATCTAGATTTGGAATAAATGGTCAATGACTCACTAAATCTGCCAATGCTTCTAAAACACCATCATTAGACAGCTACAAAAGAATAAGCTTCAGACAGTAACACAATCTTTTCATCTGATGATTCAAAAGACGATAATGGACAACATCAAGTCCTAAATTGTGTAAAAAACGAAGTACCATACAACTTAGACTAGGGGGGAAATGGTTTTCAGTAACTTGCAATCAATTTATTAAGCATTACATGTTTTTCACATAATAGTCACTTTTGTTCTTTTGATTTCCTTCAGGTTGCTAAGAGAATTGAGATGAACAGTGTATGAAAATATGAAACCCTTGGAGAATACAATTTATTTCTCTCCCTAAATGAAAAAGAGGAGTTTATATATACTTCTATTTGATATTTTTTTAAAAAACCAGAAATATTTTATACAAATTATCTAATTAACATTCCTTACATAGTTTCCGCATTTTCATCTGAGATCAGAGACCTACCAAGGCAGCAGCAAGGTGATACTTAAAGATAAGCCACAGAATACCTACCTTTATTAGATATCGACCACCACAAGCTAGACAAAAACAGCCTATTCTCACTAAAGGATCCAATCCAGGTAGCTTAAGCAGTGCCTAACCACACTCGAGATTCACACACTGACTTTGTCTGCTCAGTGTTCTATTACTTAAGCAGTTCATAATGTGTGGGGGTTGGACTGTGTAATACAAACTAGGCAAACACCACATTGTTTCACATTCTATGGATTGAAATCAGAATCCACATCTTGCTTATTACTTTGTCCCTGAGGAGGTATATGGCCAAAACCTAAAGAAATGGAAGTGAAAGGAGAAATAAATGACTGTTTTTTTTAACAAAAGCCTGACTTTGAGTTATAGAATACAATGTCTTAAAAGAGAACATTCTACTTCTCAAAAGCCCAACTGAGCTGTAACTGCACAAATTGTTAGCTCTGTCATTCTGCTCTGTATTTTCAAAAGCATAGTTAAATTGCCAAACTGTCACTTGGTGACAGTGACTTAATTTCTTCCAAAATAATAAAATTTAGCAAACTAACAGTTCAATCTGGTAAGAAAGATACCATACTTACGAAGACTATTAACCACATTATTAATATAACGTGAGCAAGTCTTAGCTCTGGAGTTAGAGAAAAGGGTCCAAATCTCAGATGTTAGTCCCTAGGTGGCCTTGAGCAACTTACTTCACTTTTCTGGGCTTCAATTCCCTCTTCTGTAAATATAAAATAACATGGAGCAAACGGGAGAAGTTACAGAGAGACATAAAAGGTTTGATACAGGTTATCCACTCTCCCAATTGGCAGTTGGACTAGAGATCTTCAAGAATAAGCTAGATGAATACGCACAGGTTGTGTTGTGTAAGGGATTCCTGTTCAAGTACATAATGAACAATGAGACTCTGTGAGATGTACCAATATAGTGCAGAATTACTTTAAATTTATTCTGCGTATGCTCATATATACATATACTATCTTCCTCAATAGAACATAAGCTCCATGAGGGTTAGAATTGTTTCATTTTTTTGGTCCTATCTTCAACACTTTTTAGATGTTAAATTGTCGACTGGCCAAGAACAAAAGAGACCAAGTGTTATGTGAGAGATCACAACAATGAAAAACAATTTATGGAGAAGGTAGCATTTGAGTTAAGCTTTGAAGAACTGTTGGATATCAAAAAGTAGACATGGGAGAGCAAAATAACAGATGATGAAAAATCTCTAGAGCTGTAAAGGGGAAAATACATAGTCCAGTTTAGCTGAAGTATAAAATATATGTAAAATAAACATAAGTCCAGTTTTTATTAAATAGCCAACAGGGAAAAAATGAAGTGATGAGTTGAAGAACAAGAATCAAATCTGAATTATCCAGCAATAGGGTACATAGAGGCAATAGGATAGACTAAAAAGGGGTGGGAAGGTCAGTTAGGAGGTTGTTGCAGCAATTCAGGTATGTGGCAATAAAGGCCTACTACAATAAGGGCAGTGGCAGATAAAATAGTACAAGATGGATTCAAGTGATATTCTAGGAAAATTGACATGATTCTGTAACTAGATAGATACTGGAGGTGGGAAAGATCAAATCAAAGATAATGCCAAAGTTTCAAGCATGAGTGATTAACGAGTGAAACCATTAACAGAAAGTGGTAAGACTGACCAAGGGATCTGTGTGGGAGAAAAAAGATGATAAACTCTGACAAGATGGGTTTGAGGGCAGGGGAAATCCAGGCGATGATGTACAGTATATACATGAAAATGTGGGTCTGGCACTCAGGAGAGATGTCAGAGGGTACAGAAATAAATTAAAACCTTGGTAAACACCTACCTTAAGAGGAAGAGGAATCAGGAAAGACAGTACAGTAAAAGTAGGAGAACCATGACTAAATGTGGTATTATGGAAAGCAAGATGGGAGATACTATCAACAAGAGATGGGATAGTACTGCCAGAAAGACTTGAATACAGTCTGTTAATTAGGAGGTCACTGGTGACTTTTGAGAGTATGGAAGTTGCTTTGATCAAAATACACACACACAAACATACACACACACACACACACACACACACACACTCTCTCTCTCTCTCTCTCTCTCTCTCTCTCTCTCTTTCTAGTACGGCCCAAAAGAGTTATGTCTAATATGCATTCTAATATGGTAAACATGTAAACGTGTGAATATTTAACCTTTGGTCTGTTTTGAATATAGAGACTAAACCCACATCTTTCACTCTTTGCCTAATGTTTTGGCTGAAAATGAGCTATATAAGACTGCTTATATATCACTGATTAGACTGCTTCAGCTGCTAAGTGATGGGAAACAGCAACATCACTTTACTTAAAAGTTGTACTTCAGTAAACTACTTTTTATTCATTCTGTGGGCAGTAGATCCACTTCAATTTGCTGTGTAGCATAGTGCTACAGTACACTGCTTTTATCCAACTTCTGTAAACATCCAGCCTAATGGAATTGTGCTTCAAGCCCAGTAAACACATTTTCAAAAATGATGGCACAATTATGTTTTAGGACTTTGTTATTAGTGAACTTGTCTCACCATTTGATGTTAAGTATGGTTTGTGGGTAAATTGCTCAAGAAGTCAGATAAAAGGTCTAGGACTCACAAAAAAAAGAATGCAGTTGTTACTGACTTTTTGAACTCAACAGCACACCATACTAGCTTTCTGAATTTGGTTTCCACTTCTTGGTACACCAGTATTTTAGTGAAAAATACACACAAATCCTTTAGCCTCAGATGCTACCAACAACTAAACAACACACTTGATACTAAGTACAAAATTAAAGTTCCATTACACATTTTCAGCTTATTTTTATGCCAAACTCCTAAGCTCCTTTATTTTTCTTAATGGAATATAATTGGAAAATTTGAGTGAAGAAAGGTCTCATGCATTCTGAGTGTATTATCATTATTCTGTCTTTGGAGTAGAAGCTAAAATCAACATTTATAGAGAAAAAAACTAGGTTGTAATTCCGTTCTTTCCTTTTCCAATAAGGGTCCTGATTAATTCTAAAAAATCTTATCTTAGACACCATTCATGACTATGGCAATACTGGATAAGCCCAGAAACATCCACTATGGCAAATGGCCTGAATCTCTGTCTCTACTCTTCTGCACACTTTGTCTTGTCTAAGAGGTTTGTGATTGACAAAAGAAAGCTACAAATATTCCCTTAGCTTTTTTCTTCCATTATGTACACATAGTGTGTCATCTCAGCAGCTAAGGGTCAACTGGTAATACTTAGAGAAAGGACCTAACACAACGCTTGCACATTGGAGGAGCTGAAAAAAAAAAAGTCTGTTAGAGTCATCTACATAGATAAAGTAGTTGAGGGAATGCAAATGAAAAAGTTACACAAACACACACACACACACACACACACGGGGGAGAGAGAGAGAGGAAGAAACGACGACAAGTTACAAGGCTATTGCAAAGTATTCACAGTAAGGGAGAGAGAGAAATGAACAAAAAACAGTGAAGGAGACAGAGAAGTAAATGTTTGCAATAGGAGGAAAACCAGGTGAGTGTGGTATCTCTAGAGCCAAGGGTGGAAAGGGTTCTTAATAAAAGTACAATGCTACAAAAGTTAAGACAAATAAAGACTAAAATAAGGATACTGAATATAGCAATTGATCAGGAAATAAGTGATAATCTCAGATTTCAGTTTCAGTAAAGTGGTAAGGGTAGAAGCCAAATTACAAGAGGTTGAGAGGAGAGGAGTGAGTTAATTAAGAAGTGGAGGCACTGGATATAGACAACTTTTTCCAAGAAGTTTAGCAGTGAAGGTGAGGAAGAGCTGGGATAGTTGCTGAATGGATAAGAGGAATAAGCAAAGCCTTTTTTTTTTTTTCCTTTAAAAGAAGTTGGGATACCCTGAAGGGGTGGTGCTGAATAAGAATGGCAAGAAGAAATCAGCTTGAATGAAGATCAGGAATACACGCTTCTGCGACCAAAAACAAAGGAAGAGGAAGTGTCTGACACTACTGCAAGGTTTTGAGAAATGGAGTCAAGGAGTCCATATCAGAAGGTCTTAATCCTGACTCAGTGAACTGGGAGGCTAAGTCCTCAGCTAGGAGTGTGGGTATGGAGGTGTATAGTTGGGGATGAGAGGTAGGAGGAAAATGTTTGGAACACTTAAGTGTGGGGGAATAAACTAAGCAAATGGATGAAGGCAGACTAGAAAGACTATGCAGAAAAGCCCAGGGCCTAGTCTACACATACAGTACCATCAAACCAACAGATTGCCTTTCTACAATAAATAAGTACTTAATACAGGATTCAAATACTTGCTCTTTTAAACAGTTACACAACTTATGTGACAAAGTAGCTAGAAGACTTATTGTTTGGCTGACTAGATAAAAATTAATGCCCTGTCATACTCTGACGTTTCCTATGTTACTTAATAGGGTCAATGTTGTACTACAAGATAAAAGAGATTTAATCTTGGTTAATTTCCTTGTCTGCTACTACTAACACCTACACATGATTTGCAGATTATTTTCTCTACCAAAGATTTCAGTTAAAAGGCTCTATGTCTTTATTATTACCAAATTGTTTGATCGGTACTTTTCAGTTAATTTGCAGATAGCCCACATACCTATTCATCTCCAATTTCATTCTTCTGTACGTACTAATCGTTCATTGATTCATCAAATATTTACTGAGCATCTGTGTCTAAAGCCATTGTGGAAAAGAACTACATAAAAACACAACTCTCAGGAAAACTTTGCAGGAGTAAATTTTTAAAAACATCAATTTATTAAATTGTGAACTCAGTAACAGTCTTTCTTTTTGAATGCATTGGTATTCCTAGGGTTTAGAACAGTGCCTGGCATGTAGTACGTGCTTAAGATGATTCATTTTTGTCCACTTTCTATCTGTAATTTTGCCTGGTTTGAACTTGACTGAACGTAATGGCCCTCCCAGGATAAGCTGGTCACCTGAAATCTCATGATCCTGTTACCTCAATTTTAGATACTTATTACCTTCCCAACTCTTTCAGCCTCCCTTCTCTTTTGGAGTGTGGAGTATTAAACTTTTCCCAATGCTTTCCTTTATAAAGGAGGACAAGATCTGAACTTTCCAGCTCACTCTATTTTCCATCTGCAATTCTGTTTGGTTTGAACTCCATTAACAAGATGCCTGTGCCCAGGGTATCCCTTGATATCTGCTGTGGCTCCTCCTCTTTCAGCTTCTTTTTATAGGTTTTCTTCACCCATTAGACTGAAAACTCCTTGAGGACAAGAACAGTCTTTTTTTTTTTTTTCATATTTGGATCCACAAAGATTAGCATAATGTCTGGCACATAGTAGATGCTTAGTAAGTATTGACTGAATGAACTGTTGAGATATGAAGTTCTTACTAAAGATGAGAGTTCTGAGAAGTATACAATTGGCTGGCCAAAGAATAACGAACAATGTAGACCCCAAGGGGCTGTCACAGAACTTCAGATTTAGCAAGGGACCATCATCACCAGGCATTAAAGTACTGCACACGAATCAAAGCCTTTAAGGGCAGAGGGTGCAGATCAAGAGAAAATAATTCAAAAGAGGCAATTTGGGAAGTAAACAATTCTTAAATGGTGTTTCATTTGTATTTCTTGACCATCTTTTAAAATAATGATGAGTTCTTGGCTGGGATGTACCACCACCTTATGGGGGGGTAGGTAAGACTAATCAAATGGACTTTAAAGGAGAAAGAAAGGCAAAAGTAAACTGGCTAAATACATCTATCAAGCTAGATTTCATCAAAAAATAGCTATAATGTAGGAAAAATAGCAACAGAAATGGCCAGAAATTCTTGTGATAAAATCTAAGAAAGGAGCTAGCAATAAAACCCAGTTCGTTGAGTATTGATACATAAATGTATAAAGCATGGGCAACATAACGAACTACAGATCCTAATACAAAGAGGCAAATTTGACCCAAGAAGCATTACTGAGACTTGGCAAAATGGGACCTATCTGATGGCTGAACATGGTTATGGAAGGGTAACTCATTCAAAAGGAATCAAATAACCTAGATATAAAATGTCACACCAGATATCAGAGAAGCAAAGAAGGAGAGATACCATTCACTTGTTCAATTTCTTTTTCTAAGAAAGGTTTATTTAGTTATTCTATTTTCCTTTTCTGTTAATCTGGGCAGTTTTATACTTTCTAAATATTTGTTCATTTCATTTAGACCATCAGTTTTACTGGCATAGAATTGAGCAAAATAAATCCAATTTCATCTTCACTGGTAGTGCGTTTTCCCCTTTTCATTTTTGAAACTAGTAACTTAGTTTTCTTTAAAAAAAAAAAATTAACCAAATTTTTTTTTTTTTTTGCTTTCAATTTTGTTAATTTCTTCTTCCCTTTTCAGGATTTTCATTTTGGTGTTTAATTGGAGAGTTTTAATTTGTTTTTTTTCTAGTTTTTTTTTTTAAGTTGCAGGCCCAATTCATTGATCTGTTCTTTCTCTCTTTTGATGTATGCATTTAGAGATATATTTTCCCCCTAGATACTGCTCTGGCTACATCCCATAAATTTTGGAATGTTATCTCATTGCTGTCATTCTCTTTAATGAAATTATTGTTTCTATGATTTGTTCTTTGACCTACTCATTCTTTAGGATTAGATTATCTAATTTCCAATTAGCTTTTAATCTACACTTCCATGGATCTTCATTAAATGTAATTTTTATTACATTATGGTCTGAAAAGGGAGCATTTAATTTTTCTGCATCTGATTATGAGGTTTCTACATCCTAATAATACATGGTCAATTCTTGCAGCCAAGAAAAAGGCATACTTTTTTTCTATTTATTCAGTTTTTTCCAGAGGTCTTTCATATCTAATTTTTCTAAGGTTCTATTCATCTCCTTGACTTTTTTCTTGTTTTATGGTTAGATTTATCTAGCTCTGAGAGGGGAAAGTTGAGGTCCCCCACTAGTATAGTTTTACTGTCTATTTCCACTTATAATTCATTTAACTATTCCTTTAAAAATTTAGATGCTATACCATTTGGTGCATATATCTTTAGTATTGATATTACTTCATTGTCTATAATTCCTTTTAGCAAGATGTAATTTCCCTGCCTATCCCTTTTTCTTAAGTCTTTTACTTTTGCTTTGTCTGAAATCATGTTTGGTACCCTTGCCTTTTTCATTTCTGTTAAAACATAAAAGATTTTGCTCCAGCCTCTTATTTTATTTCTGTGTCTCTCTGTTTTAACTGTGTTCTTGTATACAACATGTTGGATTCTGCTTTCTAATCCATTCTACAATCAGCTTCTGTTTTATGTTCATCCCTTTCACGGGAATGACTAACTGCAATTACCTACATCAGGGGTAACCTGCAAGGCCACATGTGGCCATATGTGGCTTAAGTCCTTGGGTGCGGCCTTTTGACTGAGTCCAAGTTTTATAGAACAAATCCTTTTGATTAAGGGGATTTGTTCTGTGAATTTTTTTTATCTTTTTATCCTGTCCCTCCCCTAAAGTCAGTTTTGCTTCTGATCCCTTCCCAGCTTCTCTTATCTCTTTCCCCTCTTACTTCCTTATTGGGTAAGAGATTTTTATTACCAATTGAGTATGTTGATAAGACTTCCCCTCTTTGAACCAATTTAAATGTGAGTGAGGTTCCAGCATTGCCTGCCCTACCCACAATTTCCTCTTCCACAGCAAAAGCTCATCCTTGCATGCCTCTTTTATGTGAGACAATTTGTCCCTATTTTTCCTCTTCCTCTCCCTTCCCCCCTTCTCCTAAGGCATCTCTCCTTTTCACCTATCCATTTTTTAAAATACCATCCCAAAACAATCAACTCACTCCCACACTCTCTATGTAGAATTCATCTAACTGCCTTAATAATGATAAAGTTTTTAAAAGACATGTATTGTCTTCACAAATAGAAAGGTAAATAGCTTAATTTCACTGAATCCCTTATGACTTCTCTTTCATGTTTACCTTTTTATGCTTCTCTTGAGTCTTGTATTTGAAAGTCAGATTTTCTATTTAGCTCTAATATTTCCATTAGGAATGCTTTAAAGTCCTCTATTTCATTAAATATTCATTTTTTTCATTGAAGGACTATATTTAGTTTTGCTGGGTAGGTTATTTTTCATTGTAATCTCAGCTCTTTTGCCTTCTGGAATATCATATTCTAAGCCCTCTGCTCCTTTAATGTGGTAGTTACTAAATCTTGGGTAATCCTGACTATGGCTCCATAATATTTGAATTGTTTTCATGCTTCTTGAAGCTTTTTCTCTTTGCTCTGGGGGCCCTGAAATTTGGCTATAACATTCCTGGGAGTTTTCATTTTGAAATCTCTTTGAGGTGGTGATTGGTTTGCTCTTTATTCTACCCTCTGGTTTTAGGAAATCAGGGCAGTTTTCCTTGATAATTTCTTGAAATGTGATGTCCGGGCTCTTTCTACTTGATCATGGCTTTCAGGTAATACAATAAGTCTTAAATCATCATTCCTTAGAAGAATTCTATGCCAGAGCCCAGGTACTGAACCTCTTGTGCTGCTCTCTGGCTCAGCCTGGAGTCGAGGAACATGGTCTCCATGGTGGGTGGGGAGGGGTCCAGAAAATGAGCAGGAAGGGGAGTGGGGGTGGCCCAGAGGACAGCACTGTTGCAGATCTGTGTTGCGTTTTCTGCAGAAGACTGCATATGTTGAAAAAAAAAAAACCTGACAATTTCCTAGAGTGATCAAGTACAGAACAGAGCAGAAATGCAAGCTAACAAAGATAGGCATGCACTGAAAAAAGTATTGGAGAACAGTCCATGTTTGTGACACTAGAGTTTAGACATGAAAATGATAAAGTATTTTGGCTTTGATATGATTACACACTTGCTGTGTATAAATCCCTGGTGTACATTCTCTTGGTTTGACATGACTAGCGAAAGATTAGTTTCCATTGGATACTCCCAGAAGCTGCTCAGTTTTGTCTATGATTCTGCAATCCTTACCAGAGGACTGGTCTTTGACACATTATATGGGAACTTGCTGAAAGTTGATGGTTATGGAAACCTCTTAGTATGTGCATATGGATTTAACTTCATAAGGGGACCCGAAATTCAGGAATAGTACCCAAATAAATTAATCCAGTGAGATGAGTGATTTTACATTAACCTCACAGAAACCTATTTGTTGGCCTGCCTAGTAAATTATTTTTTTAAACTATATGTGCCAGCTGTGAGACAGAATTTAAAGATGGAGATCTCTTTATATCCTTCTGAAATATATTTCAGGATGTGAGAGATGTCATTGGTTGCACTCATTATAAGGGTTCCCTCAAGAAAAGATGGTTGGAAATCTAGAGAAGTATGTGGTTAAAGATGGAGCTACCTTTGCTTCTAAGTCAACTGAAGGAAGCAGGAAAAGTATTTCTTCTCTCTCTTTTTTTTTTGGTGAGGGCAATTGGGGTTAAGTGACCTGCCCAGGGTCACACAGCTAGTGAGTGTTATGTGTCTGAAGCTGGGTTTGAACTTAGGTCCTCCTGACTCCAGGCTTAGTGCTCTATCCACTGTGCCACCTAGCTGTCCCGGAAAAGTATTTCTCACTACCAACAGTGACTATAAATATACTGATAAAATTATGACTTACCTGTTTGATTTCCTGCATGGCTCTAAGCCAGAAAGCTCACATCAACCAAGGTGGTTCTGTTTTGATTTAATCCTTGTGGATGCACAAAAACCACTGTTCTGTGGAGAAGGCACAGTCCTGAAGCAAGTGGACACTAAGACTGGAAAACTAATGACTGGTACCTACACAACCTCCCTCCAGCATGGAAATATCTATTCAGGAGGTTCATCTGATATAATCTGTGACCCCCTGGGGTCCATGGGCATAGATATTCTTTATACTGGGGACCACATTTTGGGGGATATTTTGAAATCAGAGAAACAACAAGGGTGGCAGCCTTTTTATTGTAATTCCTGAATCGGCACAGAAGCTGCACATCTGGAAAAGCTCACTTTTTGAGGAGCGGCAGAGCTTGGATATATTTTTTGGTAAAACTTTATAAGCACCTGGAGAGCAGCAGTAATGAGCATCCAAACATCAGCTCCATTCTGAAACAAAATCAAGAAAGTAACTCATGACATGGACATGTGCTACAGGATGATGGGAAGTCTTTTCTGCAGTGGCTCAAGGCTAGTCAAGTGATGCATGATGCAGACCTCCATGCTGCCTCTTTATCAAACTCCAGTATAATCTATTCATTTACCTTTTCAGAGTTGTTTATGTCCTGACGTCTCACTGAATCAACAGTGGAGCACATCCATGTGGACACCAATGAGATGGAATCCCCCTTGCTACACAGAACTGTACATCTGTGGATTTTAAAGACACTGGCTATAAATAGGACCCATTGACATGCTCTATCAGTGAGATCAAACCTCCCAACCTTTTTGTGTTGGCCCCTTAAGTAAATTACACACTGCCATGATAAGGATGAGGATGAAAAGGAGGAGGAGTAAGAAAAAAGGAATCAAGAAAACTATGAAATATCCAGTAAACAAGATCTATCAGGACTCAGCAGGAGGAGAGATGGTTCCCTGTTTGAGTTCTTGGTGGAGGGGACTCCACCAAAGGTACATCTGGGAAGTTTCTGAAGACTTAAAAAAAAGTCTCATCCACACTCTTTGCAGATGGTTCAAAATTCCAATGGAGTTTGTTCGAAAGAACTGAGAGTCAATTCAGAATCAACTGCATGGTGGTGGCTCCCTCCTGTTACTGGTTATGACACTGCTTCCTTGTCCTTTCTATTAGTGATGTATTACATTGGTTTCTCTCCAAATAACTAAACAGCAGTGGGGCATTAGAGGGGAAGTATAGCTAGACCAGGAAGGGGCAGACAGTCTGAAGATGTTATATGTTAACACATTGTGCTGTTACTCCAGATCTAACTTTTTCAGTGCATTACACAGTACTGCATATTAGTGGGGAAATGTATTTTTTTCCTATACCAAATTTAGTTCTCTGAGAAGCCCAAGTTTCCCTTTCTAAGCTTTCCAATGTCCTTAATGGCTCTAAGTCAATAACCTAGAAATGCATCTTGTCTATGTTTGAGGCTTGGTTTGGTAGAAGTTCCCTGACCTGGGCTGCATGTGTCCTGTTCTGCTTCCTACAGTGCAGGCTGCTGGCATGTTCCTATTTCTACCCTGACAGCACAGAAGCCTACTATTTTTCCAAAGATGTCCTACAAATTCAGTCTGAAAACCCCCAGTCCAGCCCAAAGACTTGGACAAAGCAATTACCCCTGGAAATGGGCAGGGAGAATTCCTTTTCTATCCCAATACGTGAAATCAGTGACATTATTGGTAGATGTAGCCCAGCCCCTGACTCCTTTGCCTGAGCAGTGGTGCAGGCTGGGAAGTATGGTTTGTCAGCCACTGCTTTCTGAAACCCAGGGCACAATTAGTGTAGACACATCCCAGTAGTCCAGAATGAAACCTAATATTGATTTATAGAACAAGTGCAAATAACCACTCACTTCACCCTAAGGCTCCAACACTCCCCTCCCCTCCACCCACCAAAAGTAGCTCACTGGCCCAGATAGATAGAGTGGGCCTTGTCATCGATGAGAATCTACTTTTTGTTTTAATCTTTTCTGTTTTTATTTTTCTTCCCATCTTATTGTCAGTGGTCAACAGGGGAAGATAATGGGGTTAGCATCTCTAGAATCCAATAAAATATAATGTTTCTAATTAAAAAAAAAACTCTCCTTGATTTATCTTCCAGATCAGTTGTTTTTCCTATGAGATAGTTCACGTTTTCTTCTGTCGCCCCCCCCCATTCTTCTGACTTTTTTATTGTTTCTTGGTGTCTCATTAGCTTCTACTTGCCTAATTCTAATTTTTAAAGACTTATTTTCTTCAGTGAAGTTTTGTACCTCTTTTCCTATTTGGCCAATTTGGCTTTACAAGGAGTTATTTTCAGTGAATTTTTGTATTTCTTTTTTCATTAAGCCAATTGTGCTTTTTAAGATGTTATTTTCTGTAGTATTTTTTGTGGCTGTTTTACCAAGCTGTTAATTGTCTTTTCATAATTTTCTTCCTCTACTTTCACTTCTTTACCTAATTTTTCTTCTACCACTTTTATTTGATTTTGAAAATATTTTTGTTTTGTTTTGTTTTAAGGCAATTGGGGTTAAGTGACTTCCCTAGGGTCACACAGCTAGTAAATGTCAAGTGTTTGGTCTGAGGCCAAATTTGAACTCAGGTCCTCCTGACTTCAGGGCTAATGCTCTATCCACTGCGTCGCCTAGCTGCCCCTGAAAATATTTTTTTTAAGCTTTTCTAGGAACTCTTGTTGGGCTTGGGTCCAATTTAGTTTTTTTTTTTCTTGGAGGCTTTGTTTGCAGCTATATATATATATGTGTGTATATATATATATATGTATATATATATGCATGTGTGTGTGTGTGTGTGTGTGTGTGTGTGTATATATATATATATATATCTCTTTTGCATTTTCGTTTTCAGAGCTAGTTCTGGGGGTATGGAAGTTTTTGGTGCTTCCCAGGTAGTGTGATGAAGGAAGAGGTCCAGTCACTGCTCTCTTGCTATGCACTAGAACAGGCCTGCCCAAAATACGGCCCATGGGCAGTATGTTGCGTAGGCTTCTTTTACATCTTCTACATTTTTCACAGGCCAACTGAAATCCTTTGGTGGGCTGCAAGTAGCACACAGGCCAAATGCTGTGCAGGCCTGCACTAGGAGATACCACGCACAAATACAAACAGGGAAAGAGTTCACGACAAATGAAGGGGACAGAGGACATCAAATGGGCAATTCTGATTATTTAACACTGAAAGGCTTCTGCACAAACAAAATCAGTGTAGTTCAGAAAAGTGTAGAAAAGAAATAGCTAACTGAGAGGGGAAAATTTTTTGCAGCAAGGAAAACAACTTTGGTTTTTTGTTTTTTTTTTTTTTACTAGGCAATGGGGTTAAGTGACTTGCCCAGGGTCCACAAAGCTAGTAAATGTTATGCGTCTGAGGCTGGATTTGAACTCAGGTCCTCCTGAATCCAGGGCCAGTGCTCTATATACTGCGCCACCTAGCTGCCTCCAAGAAAAACAATTTTGAAAGACCTAAGAACTGATATCAGCGCAATGACCAAACACTTCTCCAGATGACTGATAATGAGGTATGCTATCTACCAACTGACAGAAATAGAGGACGTAAAGATCAGGCACATTTTTAGGCATAGTTAAATTATTGATTTGTCTTACTTGCAGCAGATGCAAGTGGGTGCAGTGGATAGAATAGATAGTGGAATCAAGAAGACCTAAATTTGAATCTAGCCTGAGACACTTACTGCTAGTTATGTTACCTTGGAGCAAATCATTTAACCTATTCTCCCTAGCTGCTTCATCTGTAAAAAGGGGCTAATAATGGCACCTACCTCCCAGAATTGTAGATAATATTTTTAAAGCTCTTCGTAAACCTTAAAGTGCTACATAAACACTAGCTGCTATCATCATCATCATCATTTACAAGGGAAGATTTTTTTGAAAAATAAAAGTAGAGGAATTTCAGAAGGGGTAGAGAAAAGACGGTCACAGTAGCATTTTTTTAAAATGCACAGAAAAGAAAAGGAAGTTCAGGAGTCACAAACAGTACAGTTGTGAAACTAACATGCCAAATTTACTGGTCTTTAAAAAAATGCAAAGTGTACTTATGAGTACACAGAAATATCAATACCAAAAATCATTACTATAAAATTTCTGAGTGATGAATGCGACTTAACAAAAGCCCTAAGTCCTCAAGTTGCTCTCCTCTTCCCTGGTGGATGATCTGGTCTTTCCTAGATGATTCTGTATGAACTTCTTCAACTTCTCAAAACTTTGCACCATCCTCTAATTAACCTTATTCTCTCCTGTCTCAATAAGGGGTGTCCCTATGCCTCCACCAAACTCTTATGCAAATTAAGCTAGACTTCCCTTAAAAGGCACTAAAATTATCCTTAAGACATGATTGGCTATGAGGACTAAAGGCTCAGACTGTTGACATCACTTCCTGGTCTCCAAAGTACAGAGTAACAACTAGGAGCTACTTGGGCAAGGAAGCTCAGCTGAATCAGCTTGAGGTATTCTCAATGCATATTCTCGTTGCACATCCTTCTATGATTAATTAAATCTCCCATGGTTAATTGATGAATGACTTCAATGTCTCATTTTGTTCCAACACTGAAGATAAACTACCATGGAGCTGACCTGAGTGAGGCTCAACCCAACCCTTCTAAACTTTACCATCTCCATTTGCTTCCAGGGCCTTTAGCCATCCATCCACCCATCTATCCACATCTATTAAACATCAATTATGTGCCAGCAACTGTGCCAAGCACTGGGGTTACAAAAGGAGGCAAGACAGTCCCTGCCCTCAAGAAACTTAACAATGGGGGGGAGGGGTGGAAGACAACATGCAAACAAGTATCTATACAAGATAAATAAGAAATAAGAGAGGGGCCAGCTAGGTGGCGGAGTGGATAAAGCTCCAGCTTTGAACCTGAGTTCAAATCACGACCCAGACAATTGAAACTTACTAGCTGTGTGACCCTGGGCAAGTCACTTAATCCTGACTGTCTCACCAAAAAGAAAAAAAAAAAAGAAAAAAAATAAGAGGGTACAAAGCACTGGAGTTAAGAGGGGCTGGGGAAAGCTTCCTGCAGAAAATGGGATTTTAATTGAGACATAAAGGAAGCCAAAGAAGTCATTAGTCTGAGTACAGGAGAGTGAGTTTTTCAAAAATGTCTGAACCAAAAGAGAAACAACCAGGAGGCCAGTGTTACTGGATCAGAAAGTACATGGTGGGAGGGATGAGGTATAAAAAACCCGAAAGGTAGGAGGGGCCTGGGTTTTAAAGGACTTTGAATATCAAACCGAGCATTTTGTATTTGATCCTGGAGGCCTTAAGAAGGCACTATAATTTAGTGAGTATTTGTTGGGGAACATGATCAGGCCTGAGCTTTAGGAAAATCATTTAGAGGCTGAATAGAGAAATGGATTGAAATGGGGAAAGACCCGAGACAGGTATACCCACCAGCAGGCTAATGGAATAAGTCCAGCACGAAGTGATCAGGGTCTCAACTAGAGGGGTAGAGGTGTCAAAGGAGGGAAGGGGGCATAATTGAGAGATGTTGCAAATGTAAAATCAACAGGCTTTGACCACAGCTTGGATAAGGAGAGAGGAAAGATACTGAGTAGGCCAGGATGATTGCTAAGTTGCGAGCCTGAGGGACCGGGAGGATGGAGATGCCCTCTAATAATAAATGATACCTCCTAAGGTAGTTAGGAGAAGAGGCTTTAGAGGGAAAGATGATGAGTTCTGTTTTAGACATAATGAGTTTAAGATGTCTACAGTAATCATCCTTTCTCTGATATTTTATACACACACATATTGTAAAACACATTGCAAACCTTGAAGTGCTATATACACACCAGTTATTGTCAACTCCACTTCTCTCCTCTCCTGGCTCTTTCCCATTTGCCTATAAATATACTCAGTATTCCCCAATCCCAAAACAGAACCTTTTGTTCGAGCAGCTGCACCATCTCTTTCTCTACCAAACTTTATAAAAAATAAACTATAGATACTTGATGCAAATACTTAATATATTTCTTTACTATTATTCTCCTCTGAATCACTTATAATGGCAGCTGGTAGAGAAGCAGTCCCAAGTTCAAATACCACCTCACATACTTTACGTGACCTTCTGTTTGCCTCACTTTCCTCAGCTGTATCACAGTACCTATCTCCCAGGGTTGTTATGAGACTCAACTGAGAGTTTGGCACCTAGTAGATGCTTAACAAATGCTTGTTTCTTTGACCCCACTCTTCATCACTCTAAAACTGCTCTCACTGAAGTTATCAATGAGACTTCCTGATCATTAAATTGTCATCACCCTTTACTGTTGGTACATCATTACTGACCACCTCTCCTACCTCCTGGATACTCTCTTCTTTCTTGGCTCCTCCCTCTGTTTCTCTCCTGACCTTTCTAAAAGCTCCTTTTCAGTCTCCTTGACCCCTTAAAAGTTAGTGACTCCCCAAGGCTGTTCTCAGCCTAGTCTTCACACCTAAGCTTCAACTATACCAGAAACTGCTAACCTGGTGGTCATGAACTTAGTTTTTAAAAAATATTTTTATAACTATTTCAATTTAATTGATTTCCTTTGTAATTCTATGAATTTTATTTTATGTATTTAAAAACATTCTGAGAAAGGTTCCAGAGGCTTCACCAGACTTCCTAAAATTGAACTCATCTCCTTTCTACTCTCAAACCCTTTCTTCTTCTGACTTTCCTATTTCTGCGAGTGGCCTCATGTTTGAGACCTCAGTTACCTTTGGCTCTTCTCTTTCCTTCACTTTTCATAATCTGATCATTGGCTAAATCCACACCTCAGCAATCTCTTTCAAATCTGTCTCATAATCTCTATTCCCACTGCCACTAGTCTATTTCAGGCATCCATTGTCTCCTAACAGGGACTACTGTAAAAACTTCTTAACCAGTCCTCCAACACACACGTACACACACACACCCCAAAATGCTGACCTCATTGTTCTATGCCTGTGAAACCTGGACAGCATACCAGTACCATGCCACAAAAAAGAATTGCTTCCATTTGAATTGTCTTAGGAAGATTCTGAAGATCCCTGGGTGGGATAGGATCCCAGACACTGAGGTCCTTTCTCGAACTAAACTGCCAAGCATTCAAACTCTACTGCAGAGAATGCAACTTTGATGGACTGGCCATGTTATTCAAATGACAAATGTACACATGCCAAAAAGACTATTTTATAGAGACCTCACACAGGGCAACCACTCACATGGTGGTTAGAAAATGTGATACAAGGACATTCTCAAGAACTTTGGAACTGATTGTGTGGCATGGGAGACACTGGTCCAGGATCATCCAGCATGGCATGCCCTCGGAGAAGGTGCTATACTCTATGAGCAATGCAGAATTGAAGTTGCTCAAAAAAAATGAGATGAGGACAGTTAGGTGGCACAGTGCACCAGCCCTGGAGAATCTGGAGGACCTGAGTTCTAACTGGGCCTCAGACATATAACACTTACTGGCTGTGTGATTCTAGGCAAGTCACTTAACCACAACTGCCTCACCAAAAAAAGAAAGAAAGAAATGTGAGATGTGCAAATTTAGTAAATCCACCCCAAATATTCACATGGACTATTTGTGCTTGACCTGTGGTAGAGTATTCCAAAATCTTATTTGTCTGATCAGTTGCAGTTGGACACACTGTAACTTGACTCTACCACAGTGATGTCATTTTGGTCCTCTTTGAGAATGAAGGACAACCGCCACATACATCCATATCCATACACACACACACACACACACACACACACACACACACACACACACACA
>NW_020954556.1:26582346-26651311 GCF_900497805.2 Vombatus ursinus | reverse complement strand
CACCATTTCAGTGCTTCCTCCTTCATATGCTATTAGATTAGATTTTCTTTTTCAAAGTTCTGATCTTGTCACTCCTCTGCTAGTCTCCAATTATTCCTTGTTGCCTATCAAATAATCTTCAACTCCCTTAGCCTGTTATTCACAGTCCTAAATAACATTCCTGGACTATTTGTTATCTCTGGCATGGTACTCCGTGCTTTTCTCATCTCCATGTCTTTGCTCATACAGCGAGTTCCCTATGCCTGGAGTTTATCACCTTTCCTCCTGCCCTTCTTTTCCCCATTGAACATCTACTAAATCTCATTTCAAATGCCACCTCCATGAAGCCTTCTCTGATCAACCCAGGAGGCAATTATGATCTTTCTCCATCCTTCAGCTGCACAGAGCACTTTGTGCCTCTTTTAGATATTGATGTATTACAGTTGTTCGTCACATCCCCTATTGGACTGTAAGCTCCATGAGAATAAGAACTCTTGCAAAGTGTTTTATACAAATATTAGTCATTTATTAAATGTTGAATAACTGTATTTGAATTTCTATAAGCATATTTAAGTTTTATACATTATATTTCCTAGTGACCTTCTCAGTTACTACATTCATTTATCATAAGAAAATCGAAGCAAAGGATCGTGACTGAATATGTTACAATTACAAACAGGATTCTAATTAATAAATTAATCTTTTCATCAAATCTCTTGGCAAGCACAAGGTCACAGACCTTAAAATTAATAAAGATTTTCACATTAAATGAGTTTGTGCAAAAAGTCCTGTTCTGAAAGACATAGTAAAACTCTTACAAGAAAGGTTTATTCTGTTTTGAAATAAGCCAAGTTCTCAAATTCACTGTATTGCTCTTTGCCATTCTCTGTACTAATATGTGGGTAGGTAGAATAAAGCAAGACATTTAGTACAAAATGTTAAGCAGAGGGAAAGTTTTAGACAGCAAAAAACTGTGATGTTAATTTATATTGGCTCAGTTGGAACAATTTTTTCTAAAGACATACAAGTTTAAGCATTTTCATCTATCTCTTGCATTCAATGAATACAGTATTCTCAGAATATAATGAATTCAGCAAAATAATTTATTGAAACTTCAAAATTTTAGCAATTTTTCCTATAAAAACAAGTCTTGTCTAATCCATTTTTCTCAGCACATTCAGAATAAGATATAGATATATTCAATTCTCATTATTATCTATGGTTATGAAAAGTATTTACTTCCTTTATATTTAGAACTTTTATAAAAATTATCCAAGGGAGACACATTTGAAAACACATTATATTAGGAACTTATTTTCAACTGATTATCTGGCATGACAAGTCATTTTTCTGTCCATTGCCAGTTAAAAATAAAATTTTAAAAAGTAGTCGATTTATACTTATGTCTAATTCACAAAGTTGTTTATATGGGTGGTCCTAACACATACACAAAGAATGCTGATATTAGTCTTCTTACACTTTTCCAAGGCTAGTTTTGTAATACTGTAATTTGGGGCAGGGGACACACAATTTGACAGATGGTTTAACTTAATGTATTATAAAGAAATTTTACTATGTTATCCATGCCATTAAAAAAGTTACTAAACAATATAAGGTCTAAAGTACTACAATCTAATTCAAAAAGTTCTACCATTTTTGGTGAAAAGTGATATAGGGTAGAACAACGAACACTGGTCTCAAAGTCATACTTAGATTCAAATCTCAGCTGACATGTGACCCTGAGTATTCAAATCTCAGTTGACATGTGACCCTGAGTAATTCAATCTACAACTCAGAACTTCAGTTTTCTTATCTTTAAAAGTGAGATTGTATCTGTACTACCTACTTCCTAAAACTATTTTGAGAAGAGGGCTTTACAAGTTTTAAAG
Organism: Vombatus ursinus; assembly: GCF_900497805.2. Taxonomy (NCBI): domain Eukaryota; kingdom Metazoa; phylum Chordata; class Mammalia; order Diprotodontia; family Vombatidae; genus Vombatus; species Vombatus ursinus. Next base: position 26,649,443 of record NW_020954556.1, on the reverse strand, counting down.
TGCTATAGAAAAATGGGGCAGCTAAGTGGCTCAATGGCTACAGTGCTGGGCCTGGAGTCAGGAAGACTCATCTTCCTGAGTTCAAATCTGGCCCCAGATACTTACTAGCTGTGTGACCTGGGCAAGTCACTTAACTCAGTTTACTCATCTGCAAAATGAGCTGGAGAAGGAAATGGCAAACCATTCCAGTCTCTTTGCCAAGAAAACCCCAACTGGGGTCACAAAGGGTCAGGTACAACTGAAAACCACTGAACAATAAGGAACAGAAAAAGCGATTTTAATTTTTAAAATGTTTTTAGATCTGCCAGTTTCAAATTAGAATCTCAGTATGTACAGGTATTATTATTACCTACTTCTGATAAATCTCTGCTACCGCTTCATCAAAGTGAGAAGGGTTAAGAATCTTCTTCAAGCAATAAATCAAATTGTCTTATTTTCATAATATAATGTGTAGTTTCATTCTCACGTGAGGTGAAGACCAGACTATACCACAAAACTAACAAACCTTGTTCTTAATAGACTATTTCTGCATGAGGGGCCTGTGGTAAGTAATTATATGCTAACATATCCTATTGGTAAAGGCTTAAACACGAAGGCCTATCACTTTGTTATAGAGTCCTTTTCTATTAAAACAAACATCAAATAAATAATTATGAGACAGGAAATGGCAGAAATAACATTACACATGTAGTATATAGTGCTAAGAACTGAAGAAAAGAAACATTTGTTCTATGTTTGAGGACAATTTAAATTTCTTTTTTCAAAATTTACTCTTACTTTCAGCTTTCTTTAACCACTAACTATGCCTTCTTTTGAAAAGGCAAATAAAGTTGAAATGACCAATGAGGGGACAAATGATGACTCTATCAAGGATATATTTATCCATCTCTTTAGTTATAAGCTTTTATAATTCTGCAGGTATTAAATATTAACCAAGAGGAAACCAGTATGACTTCTTTCTACTATGCCAAGATATAGTCTTTTTAAAGACCTAAATCTATTTTTGGGGTAGTGGGAAGGAAGGTATGATATCACCACCTGGACAACTGGCATTTTTCATGCACTTAATTTTTCCTATAAAAACTGTTTAACGGATTGCTTTTAAGTAAAGACAGCCCTGAGGCCTGCTCACTGATTGATGAATCCTCGCCTGGGATCACCATATCCTAAGAAACCCCAGTCACACAATTCACCACCAGCTTCCCTTTCTGTCTGCACCACCTCCACACCAGCTGTCTTATCCCCTGATAGGCACCCCCCTCTTCAGCTCCCTGTTAAGTTTTGGCCCCCCCATGTGAATGTAAACTAGAAGGGACTGTCTTGTTCCCTTGTTTTTATACCCCTAGCACTTAGTACACAGTGGTCGGCACATTGAAAGTGCTCAACAAAAGCTTTCATCTATCTCAGTTGAATCTGATTACCTGTGTAATCGTGGGCAAGTTATTTATCCTCCCTAAGCCTCAATTTCCTCATCTGTAAAATGAGGCGCAAAGGCTGAATCTGAGGTCCCATCCGGCTTTAGATCTACGACCCTACATTCTCACTAAAAGGCCATGTACGTGGGGCTTGACTCAATCGGCACACTACTGCTGAATGGGAGTTTCCGAAGGACTTCACCTTCAACAGGGCTTCCCTGTTCCATCTGGATCTTGAGGAGAACATCCTTCATGATAATGCTAAGTGGCGCTGTCAACAGAAGTTCCCTAAGTGACACAGTCATGAATCGGATCCAATGGACAGTGACTGCGGTAAAGCAAATATTTAATAAAACACTGTGCAAATGGGATCAAATTTGAATCCACTAGAATCAAAATAACATGGGTGCAAACTTTCATCTTCACTATTAACTGACCTAAGTTCATGAAACAGATTGTGTTCTCATGCTGCTAGCTAGGCTGCATCTGAATGTGAAGCATGGAAATTCAAAGTGAAACAATTTTGGAAGTTTAAAGTGCCATTACATCTGTTATGTTTCTCAGTGTCATTCATTTTGGTAACTACAACAAATTAAGCTAGTTTCCAAAAACACTTCAACTCTAAAAAATGGAAATAACTAAAAATGGTTATAGATAATATTTATAACGTTCAACAACGAAATTTAAAATTGTCAATTTCTTATTGTTTGTAATTTTTTTAAATGAAATAATATCTCTTTATAACCAATTTGAAGAGCAAATCAACTGGAATTGCTGAAACTAGCATAAGCAGAGACAACTGAAACTGATGAAGTACTGAAGTACAGGGAAATAAGTACAAAGCCCAAATCCAGAAAATAAAATCTATATTTATCATCAGAATTCTCAAGCACTGTTGCAGATGGAGGAAAAAAAGGTGGTTGTGTTGGTTTCAATAGAGGATCACTGAGAGATTTAAAGAAGGAAGGGCCGGCCCTTAGAAGTCACTAAGTTTAGCCCTTTCATTAAAAAAAAAAAAAAAAAAAAAGTATTTTTTCCCCAATCTCACACCAAGACAATTTTAAGCATTCATTTTTTTTTTTACAAGATTTTGAGTTCCAAATTTTTCTCTCTCCCTCTCCTCTTCCAAAAATGGCAGGCAATTTGATATAGGTCATACATGTGCTATCATATAAAACATATTTCCATATTAGTCACAGTTGTGAAAGAAGAAACAGATCAAAAGGGGAAAAAAAACCCTCAAAAAAGAATAAAGTGAAAAGTATGCTTCGATCTCCATTCAGAGCCCATCAATTCTTTATTTGGATGTGGATAGCATTTTCCCTTTGTACTTGCCTTGGATCACTTTATGGCTAAGAAGAGCTGAGTCAGTCATAGCTGATCATCACACAATACTAGTGTACTGATACTCGTGTGCAATGCTTTCCTGGTTCTGCTCATTTTACTTTGCATCAGTTTGTGCAAGTCTTTCCAGGTTTTTCTGAAAGTTGCCTGCTTGTCATTTCTTATCGCACAATAGTATTCCACTACATTCATATACTACCGCTTGTTCAGTCATTCCCCAATTGATGGACATCCCCTTGATTTCCAATATTTTGCTACCATGCAAAGGGCTACTATAAATATGTTTGCACACGTAGGTCCTTCTCCCTTTTTTATGCTCTCTTCGGGATATAGACCTAGTAGTGGTATGCATAGGTTTGGATGCCCTTTGGGCATAGTTCCAAAATGGTTGGGTCAGTTCACAATTCCACCAAGAGTGCATTAGTGTCCCAATTTTCCCACATCTTCTCCAACATTTATCACTTTCCTTTTTTGTCACATTAGCCAATCTGATAGGTGTGAGGTGGTACCTCAAGAGTTGTTTTTTAATTTGCATTTCTCTAATCAAAAGCAATTTAGATCACTTTTTCATATGCCTATAGACAATTTTGATGTCTTCATCTGCCTGTTTATATCCTTTGACCATTTATCAATTGGAGAATGGCTTGTATTCTTATAAATTTGACTCAGTTCTCTACATATGTGAGAGATGAGGCCTTTATCAGAGATATTTGTTGTAAAGATTGTTCCCCAGTTTTCTGTTTTCCTTCTAATCTTGGTTGCATTGGTTTTGTTAGTGCAAAAGTCTTTTCATTTAATGTAATCAAAATTATCTATTTTATGTTTTGTAATGCTCTCTATCTTGTTTGGTCATGAACCTGTAACTCACTTAACTTCCCCTTTAAAAACTTGGATGCTATACCACTTAGTGCAGTATGGATATTACTTTTACAGTTCCTTTTTAGCAAGATGTAGTTTCCTTCCTTATGTCTTTTAATTAGGTCTATTTTTGCTTTAGCTTTGTCTGAGATTAGGATTGCTACCCCCGCTTTTTTTGACTTTTGCTGAAGCATAATAGATTCTGTTCCAACCTCTTACTTCTACTCTGTGTCCATCTCCCTGCTTCAAGTGTGTTTCTCATAAACAACATATTGCAGTATTCTGGGGGTTTTTTTTTTTTTGGTCACACAGCTAGTAAGTGTCAAGTGTTTGGTCTAAGGTCAGGATTTGAGCTCAGGTCCTCCTGACTTCAGGACCGGTGCTCTATCCTCCGAGCCACCTAGGTGCCTTAAGGATTCTGGTATTTGATTCACTCTCTGCTACGCACTTCCGTTTTATGGGAGAGTTCATCCCATTCACATTCACAATTATTATTACTAACTGCGTATTTCCCTCCATCCTATTTTTCCTCCCGTTTGTCTTCTCCTTTCACCCTTTTCTTCCTCAACAGTGTTTTGCTTCTGTCTACCCTTGATCTGCCGCCTCCTCTGTCAGTTCCCCCACCCCCTTTTATTTAATCTCTTCCTCTCCTACTTTCCTTCTGGGTAAGACAGATTTTTATATTCAACTGACTGTGCACACTATTCCCTCTTTGAGCCAATACTGATTGAGAGTAAGGTTCAAGTGGTGCCCATTGCCCACCTTCCCATCTTTCTCTCCATTGTAATAGGTTTTTCATGCCCCTTCATGTGAATTTGCCCCATTCTACCTCTCCCTTCTTTCTGCACCCAGGATATTCCTCTTTCTCATCCCTTATCTTTTTTTATATCATTCCCTCCAATTCATCTTATACCTGAAACCTGTCTATGTATATTCCTTCTAGCTGTACTATTAGTGGTACAATTTTTTAAGTATCATCTTTCCATGCAGGAATATAAACAGTTCAGCTCCAACAAATCCCTTATGTTTTCTTTCCCCCTTCTACCTGTTTAGGCTTCCCTTAGATCTTCATATTGGAGGTCAAATTTTTTGTTCAATTTTGGTCTTTTCCTTATGAAAGCTTGAAATCTTATTTTATCGAATGACCATTTTCCCCCTTGAAGTATTATGCTTAATTTTGCCAGGTAGGTGAGTCTTGGTTATAGTCCTAGCTCCTTTGCCTTCCAGAACATCATGTTCCATCACCTCTGATCCTTTAATTCTACAGCTGCTAAGTTCTGTGTAATCCTCATTGTGGCTCCCTGACATTTGAATTGTTTCTTTCTGGCCACTTGCAGTATTTTTTCCTTGACCTGACAGTTCTGTAATTTGACTATAATGTTCGTTGGAGTTTTTATTTTGGGATCTCTTTCCTGAGGCGATCAGGGGATTCTTTCAATGCCTATTTTGCCTTCCAGTTCCAGGATATCAGGGCAGTTTTTCCTTCACAGTTTCTTGAAAGATGCTGTCCAGATCCTCCTTCTTCCAGAGGAGTATATTGGGAGCAGAAGGAAGGAAGAAGTAGAATGGGGTAAATTATTTCATACGAAGAGGTGCAAAACACCTATTGCAATGGAGGGAAAGTGATGGTTATGGCTTTCAGGTAGTCCAATGATTCTGACATTGTCTCTCCTGGATCTGTTTTCCAATTAGCTGTTTTTCCCAAAGGTATTTTACATTTTCTTCTATTTTTTTTTATTCTTTTGAATTTGTTTGATTTATTCTTGATGTCTCATAGAGTCTTTAGCTTCCACTTGCCCAATTCTAACTTCTAAGGAGTTGTTTTCCTGGATTAGCTTTTGTACTTCCTTTTCCATTTTGCCAATCGCATTTTTTTTTAAAGCAGGCTTGTTTTTTTTAATATTATTTTTTTTGTGTGTGAGGCAATTGGGGGTAAGTGACTTGCCCAGGGTCACACAGCTAATAAGTGTTATATGTCTGAGGTCGGATTTGAACTCAGATCCTCCTGACTTCAGGGCCGGTGCTCTATCCACTGCACCACCTAGCTGCCCCTCCAATCGCACTTTTTTTTCCCATTTTTTTTTTTCCTGTTGGGTAATCGCACTTTTTAAGTTGTTTTCTTCAGTGGATTTTTTTATCTCCTTTTCCATTTGGCTAATTCTGCTTTTTAAGTAGTTGTTTTCTTTTTCCAGGCTATTGATTCTTTTTTCATAATTCTCTTGCATCACTCTCTTTCCCCAATTTTTTTTTGTACCTCTCATATGATTTTTAAGCTCCTTTTGGAGCTCTTCCATGAGTTCTTTCTGGGCTTGAGACCATTTCCCGGTTTTTCTCTGGGGTTATTACCCCTCCTCATCCAATAAGATTTAAGATCCACCCCCAAGTCTTTGGTATCCCCCTCCTAACGTAAATTTCATGAGAATTTTGCTTTATCAATATCCTCAAAACTGATCTGGCTCTGTATATACTTGGTCTGGTCTTTGCTTAGGTATTCCTCAATGCCATTTCTATTTCCTCATACAGCACACTAGGGAGTATGGCTGGCCATTCAACTTTCTTTCCCATCCTAGCTGAGCTTCTGATTTTCTGGACTGACAATGCCCCTGAGCCCAGGACCTTCATCCCTTACAAGCTGCACCCCACTTCCAGCTCTCCTTTGTGTGTTGTCTTTCCTTATATTAGATTGTAAGTTTCTAGACTAGAGGACAGGAATCATCTTTTTTTGGCCTATATTTGTATCTCTAGAGCTTGGCACATTGCCTGGCACATAGTAAGTGCTCAATGAATCCTTACTGCCTGCCTGTAATATTAGAGCTTAAATGTGATAGTTTTATTATCATAGATGGAGAAGTTAGTTATAGAAAGTATAAGATATCTTTTCACTTTTTTAATCTGTTCATTGTTCTTTGAGTTTTATCCTTAAATGCCTTCAGAATTAGAATTATTTGACTTGGTTGGGTCATATATATATACACACACACACATACATACCTACATACATATACATAGACACATAAAAGACTGTATTATTCCGAGTCACAGAACACCATAATTTTTTAAAGATTTAAAGTTGAAGGGGTAAATGGAGAGGCATACCTATATATAATGAATACTTTTCTTTAATAGAAGCTTTTGACTTCTTTCGGACTCATGAACTATTTCCAAAATAGTTTCACTTTCCTTCCCTATGGCCTTGCTAGAAGTCACCCAACATTAAAGTAAATGGTGATGTAAGGTTTTATTAAGTTCTCCATACCTTTTCATCCTGTGTGACAGATATTAGTACATAAGCTGCAATTACCATTAGGGTAGTATTTTTGCAGATGCAGTGCTTATCACAAGCACTGTAATATAAGATGCCTAAATGTACAATGAAGGTATGCTTATTGCTGCCTTTTGACAAATAAGAAAGTCACTTCTACTAGTTTACTCATTCACCTCTCCATGAAGAGCCCGTAAAACATCCTTCCATTTACTAGCAACTTCTTTTCGTCTTCGGTTTGCTTTTACAGTGACAATTCTGATTACATCTACTCATTGGTCGCTGTACAAGATTTCACATTTGGAGTACCAGAAACTAAGTTAATGTTTACAAACAGTTTGGTGTAAGTCTCATTAGTTTTTCTACTACTTCAACGTTATAAATGTAAATATGAAAATGGGCTGCCTAGGACCTAAGGTCATTTTGTATTTTTTCTTTGCTTCATAGATTATTACAGTTAAAGAATTCCTCACTAAATGCCCCCAGCTTACTGTGACAGCCTTTACGTACTTAGCCAGGCACACGGGCCCTCAAGAAGCTGTTTGTTGCTAGAGGGTATTACTGGAAGCCTTTCCAGCTTGGTAGAACCTATTAAAGTTTATACTCCATATACTTCAACTCCTACCACTCTGCTACCTATGCTTGCCTTGGACAAATATTTAACCTCTCTGAGCTTCAGTTTCCTCATTTATGATATGAAAGGTCTTTTCCAGTTCTAAATCTACAGTCCTGTGATCTAGCACTTGGGAAACCAGGCATCACTATACACGATGTATTAGAAATTGGACTGTGTGAACTTCATACTAAATACTTTTCTTTTAATCCAAGACTCAACAGAATTGAGCTTATGCAATTATCAATAAAAATTTTTACCCTCTATTAAGATCTTGAAGCAGTTTCTGTTGTTCTCTGAGAAAAAAAAAAAAGCTTTCAGTTCATCTGTCTGTAACTTTACCTAGAATACAGAGGCAGGTCTAAATCATACTTGTTAACTGACTGTGGGCAAGTGCTTACAGCCTCTTTGAACCCTGGTATCATCATCTTTACAATGTGTTGCTTAGGATAATAACCCTCATGTAATTATTTATTTCATAGGGTTGTTAAGAATATCAAATAAGATGAGGACCAAATGGTGTGTGTAAAGTACTATATACATGCCAGTTGGGAGCTGATGTCTGAAAATTACATTACCTTCAATACCATGTGTATTGTAATTCAAATATAAGAAGCCTGAATAGATAAAACATCTCACTTTCACATATTACTTTTCTTGCAACACTATAGAAAAAATAGATTAACCCTATTTCACAGAAAGAAACTGAGCCTTAAGACATGCAAAACAAATTGCTCTTGACTGTACACCTAGTGACACTCCAATAGCTTCAGCTAAAATTTAAGTGCTCCAACATTTAAAACTTTATTTCACAAATAATCTTAGTTCTTCTTTGTAGTCAATTGTTTGCCTTATTCCTGGGGAATATTATGAGATAAAATGCCTCAATTTATAACTGCCTAATACACAGCTTTGAACTATGTTCTCTTCCCTTGGGAAATATATTTTAAGTTTTTATAGAACTGCCTTGTTTTGCTGGACATAATTTAAAAATTGCATAATTATAAATTGTGACTAGGAAAGTCATTGTATTTCTCTATGCCTCAGTTTCCTCATCCAAAAAGTGGAGTGGGGTACATTGTGTGTGGCTAGATTATCTCTCAAATCTGAAAGGCCTATAATACATAATCAAGAAATAATTATTATGTAATATTTTAAATCCATACTTGAGATTACTCTATGCAAAGCACTATGCTTGCCTTTGTAAGAAATAACAAAGTGAAACAGTGTAACAAAGGAAATCATGGTCAATATGTTCTAGAAAAATGTTACTGATATACCCTGCAGCTTCATTATAATGCTCTCTGTTTAGTATATACCTTAGGATATGTTATGTTAGAAAATACTACAGAGAAGATCACTGATACTATGCTTCCAGTAACTTTTCCTTCCCTTTCATGAAATCTAAGGAAGTCATCCCTGCTACAGAAAACATGTTCTATCAAAGGATCTAGTGTACTTCATTATTTAATTTGTCAAAAAAAATTCACAATCTTCCCAAATAAAACCACCTACCATAAAGACTTGGCAGTCATGGAACTCACCATTTTTGCTGCATTTTACAATTTTAATCTAGATTCGTGAGTGGTTACTACTCTACCAAATCCAAAATAAGATACTTCAGTTAATAGCCATGAAAAAGGATTTTTCACAATCAACAGAGAATATTCATATCCCTTCAGACTTTATTTCATTAAAACTGTATAGCCATGCCACTGTATAGATCAATAAAGAAGAAACAGGGCCACTACACATGAAAGGCACACTATGTTATGGGTCTTACAACTTTTTCTACTTTCTCCATACTGCCTGTTTGGTGGCACTAATCTGAGATACAGGATATCCTCTCTGGTCACTTACTTTCCCCCATTAGAAAGGAAAAGAAGCCCAGACAAGAAAAACTTATCGTGAGTACACTATGGATACTGATTAACTACAGACTAGTTGCTAGTTGCTAGCATGGGAAACAGAATAGCATCTGGGGACTTCTAGAAACAGATTTCTTTAACTCTTATTTTGTGCTTCACTAAACTGAGATCTTTGTCTTAGATTATTTTAAAAGCTTGTACTAAAATTTAAAAGGATGAAAGCCAGCAGGGACAATTACTATTAGTTAATATTTCATATTTATATATTACTTTAAGATTTGCAACACACTTCCTTCACAGCAACTTGATGAGACAGGTAGCATAAGTTATTAAGTGAACAAAAAAGCCCTTATTAAGAATCAAGCACTATACTAAGTGTCAGGAATACAGAAAAACGAAACAGTCTCTGCTGTCAAGAAGCTCATGTTATAAGGAAGACAATACATGAGAGATTTCAGCTTCAAGTCATATGGAAAGGTCCTCTGGTTGTTAAGATACAGCAGTTAAACAGATGGTGATGTGTATTCTGTAATGTCATTTCCACTGATAAAATCCTGTTTCTGATGTTGAACCATTTCACATGGCAAGGACTTTGGTGGTAAAGACTTTACTTTCCAAGTCTTCAGTAGCCATGACTTCTGACGAAGAGGGAGTACAGTACCTGTAGAAGTTCCTGCCAGTTTACATTTCCAGAGGGCCCAAGCTGACAGTTACAGGAGGAGGGGAGGAGTCAGTGGTGGGCCAAAAACAGGACTGGTGGTCTGAGGTAATGCTGCCACTCCTGGTTGATCAGCACTGGTGTCAGTGGGGGAAGAGAACTCTTTCTCAGAGGGGTTGGTTCTCTCAATGATGGCTAGAGAGCCTGGGTTAATTCCATCAGTGTCTGAGGGAGGTGGCAGCTGAGATGGTGATGCTGGTATGACTTGCTTGGTACACGCTACTGATCACTCTCTCAGGATGCCTTGCTACTTTAGCTAGCCTGCTTGCCCTGTAGGTAGCAGTTGGTTGGTTCTTATCTCCATTGTACAAATGAGGAAACTGAGGCTCAGAAAAGTTAAAAGACTTGCCTAAAATCACACAGTCCAGAGAGCAAAGATATGAATGTAGGTCATTTCTGACTCAAAGACCTAAACACTACCTTTCTACAATCAAGTATTATTGTGCAGATCATCACACTCTTTTTCTAATATAACAGATTCATTATTTTGGATTGCCAAAGCCTATTCCAACAAGCAAGCTTATATCCTGTTTTCACTTACTAAGAAAGAAGTTATACCCTTCCACACTTAAGAATTTTTTTTTTTTTGGTAATGGCATAGAAAGAACACTGGAGTAAGACAACATCTAGATTCAAATATTGCTTGATACCTACTATTCAATGACCATGGGCAAATCATTATATCCGAATTTCAAGTTTCCTCATCTGTTTAAAAAAAAGGGGGGGGAGGCAGTGACAATAATTATTTCATATTGAAATAATAACTACTTCTGAAGTACCTCCCTATTTCAAAATGCTATTATGAGACTCAAATGAAAACATTTAAAGCACTCTGTAAAACCTTATGTTACTCATTATTGATATTGATGTTCCCTCCAATTACATGCTTTGCTGAAAAAAAAAAAAAAATTGTCCCCAGAGAAGTGAATATCTAGGATTAGATCTAGAATTATTTATTATTATATTTCAGCTACCTTGCTCCTTTCAAAAAAGTGGCATCATATGGAGTCATAATGATCCCACTGATGTAGGTTTGCATTCAATTATGAATTAAGGGTTCATATGAACTTCCTTTACTATTTATCCGTGATGCTATCACTCGAAATATAAATCTTGGTTATCTGAATATCTTATTCCAAGATAAAAAAAGATTAATTCCAAGGGTAGACTTGGAGTCAGAAAGACCTGAGTGCAAATTCTGTCTTAGACACTTGGGCCAATCAATTAGCCTCTGCTTCAGTTTTCCTCAGCTGTAAAGTGGAGATAATAACAACACCGACCTCCTCAGGCTGTGGTGAGGATCAAATGACCTGATATTTGTAAAGCACTTAACACAGTAACTAGCATATAGTAGGCACATAATAAATGCTTGTTTCTTTTCCTGAACAGGACTTCCAAAACTGGGCTCAAATATGTGAGAAACTGAGGATGCCAACAGAGAGGAAGAATTTTCTATATGTAATTGTATCTTTTAAGCTTACTCAATAAAGAACTGTAAAATAAACTTCACTTAAAGACAGAAACTATAAAAAATAGGCTAATAGGAAACTTCTCAGCATTTATAAGCCCTATGGTAAAAATATACCTGCAAGAATGTTCAAAGCTACTAGTGAGTCCATAACCTCTAATTTGTATCACTATGATCAATCATCTATGATTCAGCTTGTTTTCCGAAAATTTCACTTCAATGTGAGCTTTTCCATTTGACAATCCTTCTTTAGAAGTTTTGCCAAGATGTGGAGGCTATGACTCAGGGCTACTAGATGTTAAGAAGGAGGTGATTTCAATTTAAGAAGTGGGTGGGAAATCAGAGGGGGCAAACTGAATCACTAACAGCCTACTCACTTCTGAAACCTAGCAAATGCTTTTCGTGCAAATAATTTTATAAATTCTTTAGTGACAAATTCTTGGTAAATGCTTTAAAACCAGTACTCAAAAAACCAAAATAGGTAACAAATTAATTCAGATACACTATTTCTAAAACAGATAAAAACTAATTACAAGCCAAAAGACTTCTGAGATCATTAGGTCACAGAACTTGTCTGTTAATCAGCTGGGTGAGCGGGCCTCAAAATTCATCAAGGCTGTTTTTGGTCAGGTGATAAAGGAGATAGGCATTAGGTTGGGAACTAATGCACTCTTTTTTTTTAATGAAAATGAGAACAATGAACTATTAAGTTAAAAGGGTTTCAGATAAGGGTGATAGTCCAACCTCTAAGGCTATAGCTTCTAATTTGGAGCTAAGGTATATTACAAAAACCACAAATTCAACAGGTTTTCTCCCACAAAGCTCTGGTGAGCTAGTTTTGTTAACACAGAGGCCAGTCTTCTTTTGATAGTAAATTAAAAGGATCAGTAGGAAGGAACAATTCGAAGAAAAATCAATATTGTTAGCTGTAGTCTAAAATTAAAGTCTGCTTTTGGTGTTTCCAGTACACGCAGTACATTTAAGCTGGCATAAACCCAGAGGAACACAAAGTACTTAGGAATATTGTCTGCCAAAAGCCAGAAATATAGCACTTAGGTTTTGAAGAACAAACAAAGCACCTCCAATTGTTTCTCTTCACCCAATGTAGTGTTAATGAACATAATCAAGGTGATCTTTTTGAGAGACAACGAAGTTTGAATCAACTGGCATAAGAGGTATTAGACTGAGCACCCACTGGCTGGCAAAGAATCAATGTTAATCATTTCATAATTCACTCCCATGGTAGGCAAGGTTAGGAACACCTGTTAAACTTCACTACAATACAGATATTTTTGTCCTCTCACCCCTAAACATCAAACAGATAGATACTTAACAGTTCAGACACATGCAGCTTGTTCTATGGTCAGATTACCATTTAAGATGATAGCAACTGTTTAACATTATGCAAGAAAGGTGACAAACAGAGCAAAAAATGACAGCCAGCTCTGAAATTCAGCCAGGCAGCTAATTCAAATGTACTTTTGCCTTAGATAGTTTATTTAGATATGGTTCCACTGGAAAGCAAGATTAGAGCACCATCAGCTACCTTCTATATATAGACTATTTCTCAAATCACTAAATTAAGAAAAAATGGATTATATATTCCAAATACACGTCTGCCAGTCACCAAGTTGATAGAGGACACAATTTTTGCAAAAATTTCTGAACCATAAAGAGTAAAAAAAGATAAAAGGAACAGCAAGAGGTAAGAACTAGAAAGGTGAGAGAAAAAAAGGAAGGGAAGGTATTCTGGTGTTATAACCAACTATTAAAACTGAAGATTAATGATTTTAAAATCTCCCAAATGAGGGAGAAGAACTCTAAATCTCTGCTGTCATTTTACTGAATCAGGGTGTAGCATGAAGTGAAAGTCTCTGCCTCTAGATCCACTAAACACAAAAGAGGCAGCAGCTGGAACACAGTGGGAAATAATGGTTAAGGTGACAACAGAAGAGAACAAAAGCTACAAGTAGTGACCTAGAGGAGGACAGGGTATGAAATTATACGTTGAGTTTAATGGACAGATTGTAGAGAATCACCTGGAATCTGAAATTAAATCCCGGAGAGCTCTAACAATCAAGCTAGACTTTTAATCAGCTAAAAACTGAGGGTATCCAATTGGGCTTTATGATGATCAATATATTTAAGTACACATAAAAGTATATAGTGTCTTTATTACTTTTTTCGCCAATCTCCTTTCCTCAGTATATGTAATAAAGATAGTATCTGGTCACGTAAGTTCAGGAAATCCAAGTTATTAACAAGAGATCTGTCTGGAAGGCTGCTACCTTATGGGACACTAAGTCTTTTCTAAAAATGAGCCACCATATACTATTGTCACCATCACTGTCTACAGGACTTCAAAATCCACTGTGAAAAAGTACTACTCTTTATTTTATAGATGAATAAAGCATATAAGTTATCTTGATTGTTCAGACTCTCAGAGCTAACAGGAAAGCCAGGAATTGAACGCAAGTCCTGTGTTCCATGCTAACTGGGCAGTGTTCAATGGACATTAAGTAATTCAGTCTATAGCTCATAAACTAAATAACAGCTAGCATTCATATAGCGCTTAAAGTCTGCAAAGCATTTTACATATATTATCTCATTTAATCCTCACAACAATCCTTTGAGGTAGATACTATTATCTTCATTGAGGGAGGTTAATTGACTTGCCCACAGCTCCACATCTAGTAGGTAAGACTGAGGCAGCATGTAAACTGAACTCTAAACATTACATCTAACAACTATCAACAAAATCTTACTGTTATTGAAAAAGATTAAGGTAGAAGTCGTATTAAATGTTGACCTAAACTGGATTCTTTATTCTATACTGTTTAGATTTTATTATAAAGTTGCTGTTACCAAAATAATAAAATAAAATAAAATAAAATAATTACTAATTGGTGGCCGATGTTTGGTAACATGCTTCTACAAACTCAACTTCGCTGGTCGTCCAACAACAAATACAAAGTACACCATTATTAGCTCGGTACCTGAAAGGTTTTCAGCTGGGCAGGATCTACAAGCACTTCTATTCCCCCTGTCTTTGTCTTTTTAAAATCCAGGGACGTTTCCCTACCAAAATGAAGTACAGTTGTAGGACATCAGTGTTGCTTTCAAAACTACTCTAAATCTCATTAACTTCCTTTAAATCAGGTATTATTATTTGGTAAATTACTTTTTAGTCATGTATGTATATTTGTACATACACATAAAGGATGTATAAAAAATATAAAGCATCCTTTCTTTCTTTGAAAAACGGCAAAGTAACATGGTATAAATGATAAGTTCAATTTTTTTAGGGTAGAAAAAGATATTTTTAAAAACACATGGGGGACCCGATTAACGAAAGTTGGAAACTATGAGTGAATCCGTTTCTTTGCAAAATACAAAAACATAAAAAGCGGCAGGGCATGTACATGCTGGCACATTGCTTCCAAACTTCTCAAATAGGTCCAACTGATCTAATACTAATAAACAATTTTTCTTTTCAAGAAATAAACATTTTCTCAAATTAACTAAAAAAATCTGGAAATGAAGTATAGATATAGTATAAAGACCTGAAACCACCATTTATCTTTATCCCTATGATACCTAAATCATAGAGCTTTAGTTTTCCCATCTGTAAAATGAAAATATCTACATTAACAAAAGAATTTTGGAATGAATAATACTATAAAATGCCCACTTAGAAGAAAAGTGTCATATGAATTTATGAAAGCTCCATTTCTTCAGGCTTTAAACTCATGACATAACAAATCTATCTGGAGTACCTTTGCTTTGCATACTTGAATTTTTATAGATTGTAGCTACAGAATAATACAATTTTAAAGAATCATATCGTGGTTTTTCCAAAAGAATGTTGTAATCTTCAAGACAATCATTTTGGAAGGCTACATCATTATTCCAACAATGCTGCCTCCCCTTGAAATAGTTTTGGAACTTCTCTTCTGTTAAGGACTTTTAAATCTGTGGAGGTCTTCATTCTTTGACAGCAAATTTGATTTTTGAAAACAGCTAAGGGTTTTTCCAGAATCATGTCTGATGAAATAGGTGATTTTGCTACTGTTACCAGCTTTAGTTAAAAACACTAAGGAGCAATATGACCAGCTTTTTTCCTGTGGTTTCCAAGCTGGCTCTAAAAGCAATTTTAAAAGAGAATCCCTAAACACATTTTTAGTAACATTTTTGGGAGCAGCTTACAGTCTCTCAAGGGCAATGTTCATTTGCACATTTTGTTTGTTCTTAAAAAAAAAAATCTTTATAAGTAGCATTCCTTCTGCTAACAAAAACTTGCTGCTTTTAGTCACTGAAATTTAGCTGTGATCTAACCAAAACACTATACCAACTATATATACGTTGTTAGTAACAGTTAAGTACTCTATAGCCTAGTTCAGGGAGGAAAGCCATAAACAAGCATACAACAACTACAAGTTGTAGTGGATAATGGGAAATTGGGGAACTGACATTTTTAGAATCAGCAACTTCTCTTAGGAGGAAGATTACAAAAGAAAAATCGGCTACAAATTCATTGAAAAAGAAAGTCAATTATCTTTCTTGAGGCTGCGTGTGTTCAATTCTAAATTTAAAAAAAAAAAAATCACATTCCAAATGTTTAGCTTAGCTGGATGATGCTGATGAATACCACAGTTTCCCCCCCAATTACAGTCATCAACATCAGTTTTCCTTCTAAAATGATTTGTGATGTAGGACTATTACAGGAGTTAATATTATATAGACATGGCTCTTTTATTAAGCTTGTCCCAATATTGATGACAGCAAGCAAAGCATCATGGCATTTGGAAAAATAATCAGATTCTTCCAATTCTTGGAATTTAAAATTAATTTCTATTAGTGTTACCCTACATTACTGTCTTCTTTCTTGTTAGTTTATATCTGTAGGTAACTATGTTAAATGAAAGGCTTTAATCAAATGTTCAAAGGTTATAGATAACTTGAAACTAACAATAATAATTTCATTGTAGAGAAACTTTGTAAATGCTCACATTCCTTGAAGAAATGCTAACAGGTGACAATCATATAGGGTTTCACATACTGAAATACATTCTCATCTGAGCATCAAAGACCTGTGAGGTAGGTAGTTATAAATGTATCACTATCCTATTTTTACCGGTAAGGAAAGTGAGGTTGAAGTAACTTGCCAAACAGCTGGAAAGTGAGAGGTTGGATGTGAATGAAGTCTTTCAGACTCTAAAGTTTTATTAAACCCAATAGCACCAATTAACAGTACCCTGCTTGCAAATTTATTCAAACAACAAATATCTGAGTGCTTTTATTTACTATACTACTGTGCCAGGTAAATAGCAGTTAGGCATGAGTATTGTATAAGATCATGTGTAATATCAGAGAAGTGATGTGTTCTGCCCAAAATAACAAGAAAAAAAAAAAAAAAGGTAGTGGCATGTCCTGAAACCATAACCATGTCAATGACCCTTATTTCTTCTAAAGGCCTAATATAAAATCAGTTTAGGAAATATTTTGCCCCAGAGTTCAAACTTGGAAAAAACAAAACACCAGAAGTCCCAATCCTAGAAAAGTATTATTTCTATTTAGTTTTGATGTAAGATACAATAATAGAAGACCTGAAAATTTTTTTTGTTAGCTCTGCAGCAGCAAAGTATAAAATGTTAAACAAAAGCATGTAATCTCAACAAATGTGGCTTATACCAAAGTGTTCCATAGAAATTATTCTGTGGGTCTTAATTCAGAATGCTATCACCCTTATTAAGTAAGAAATAATTTAGAGGTTTAAAAAAAGACATTTTGCTTAAAACAAATAATTTAAGGGAATCTTTATTATTTTGAGAACTTAAAAATCATGATTTTCTATCAGCAACAACTTTGTTTTCCCTTTCTCCTTTCCTCATATTGGTCTCAAAACTTTTTTTTTTTTGCTATTGCTTTCCCCAATTAAGAAATATTAATTAACTGCCACTTTGGGAATAATTTCTCAAAAGAAACCCTCAACAAAATCCTATTACCTGCTTTCATATCCCAAAATGATTTTTTGAGAATTTTATAATAAAACAATGTAAACAAAAATAATTCTTAATGATAGCTCATATTTAGAAATGCTCCAAAGTTTACAAGTTGCTTTCCTCCCAACAACTCTGTGAGGTATTCCCATTTTACAACTGTTTTTTGATGAGGTTAAGTGACATTTAGTTTCACAATGCTTATAAAAAAATTCTCAAGCAGGACTTGAATTCAAGTCTTCTGACTCTAAGGCGAAGTCCAGAACTCTCTCTTTTTTAAAAAAACCACATCACATTATTATGACAAGGAACACACACACACACACACACACACACACACACACACACACACACAGACACACACATATCTGCGCTATGCTTCAGTAGTTATCTGTATGAACAGGTTAAGAACCTAACCTTCAGGCTTTGTCTATTTTACCAGCTATCAAAACTTAATGTCTGCTTGAAAACAATGGCTGTTCATAAAATACATCTGCCTATCACTTAAACTATCCAACAATCACAATCTAGAATATTCTTCAAATGACAGCATACACATTTCCAACAAGCTGAATGGAAGTTGAAGTACACTCACAAAACAGCTTTGGTCGTATTTAACAGTGTCTGACCCAATTCTTCCACATGTATTTTCTTCTCATTCCTTTAGACTCTTTTGTCAGTGTAGGTATGAATCCAGAGAGTAAAGGATAGAAGCTGGGAAATGTGCAAAGATAGGCCCGCCTCAGTCAATGCTGCCTCCTGACTTTGGACTCCAGTGACCAAGTAAAGAGAATGTTCAAGTAGCTTCTTTAGAGGACAAAGGGTCCATGATAAATCTCATTTGCTAATCTGACAGAGCTATGTAAATGTCAACCAACAGTATAACCACTTAACTGATGATGTTAAGGAAGGGGAGGGACCCAAAACAAATATGTCTCTATTGGGACAATACATTTCTATCTCATTCTTCAAGTCAAAATAAATGTTAGCATCAACACAATATGTCATTTTACATTAATTCCATTGCTCTTAAATATATTAGTGGCACACTTTATTCTTTAAAAAGGTGGTAAATTTCTTGGAAGACACATTACATTTACTTCAGCACAGTATTTCACAAATGCTACTTTCTTCCCACACCCAAAGTCCTGTTTTGTTTGTTTTTAATCCAAGATCTAACTAGAGTACGGAAAAGGATGCAGTTTGTTATTCTGATAATCCTCTCTGTACAGTTCCTAATGACTAACTTTTACTTTTAGACAATCAGTCAATATATAAGTTTGGTCTGAGGGGCAACAGGCTGGAACACAATTCATAGCAGCACCCTATGATAGGGGACACCTATGCAAGTAACAATTAATTTCCTTAATTTACAATAAAGTACTTTACACTTGTTATTGTGATGGTGATAATTATTCACAGAAACAGGAAACAAGCCACAGAGATAATGCATTAAATTTAAAGACATTTCTAGTAACTTTCAACTTGCTCAACTACCAAAATAAAAATGAACTCATGAACAGGCTATTAAAAACAGTCATAAGCATTCACAGGTTAGCTTATGACACCGGACAAGATCAGGCTGTGCAGATGAATACAAACTATTTAAAAAAAAAAGAAAAGAAAAATTGTATTTGTATAAAAGAACATAACATTCTGGAGATATACATCTATTCATCCTAAGAAAACAAGATGTCTTATCTGAAAGAAATAAAAAGGAGTATTACAAACTGGAACAGAACAGTTAAGACAGCATCCTTAAAATTTTGAGAAGTTCTAACAATGCTTTCTGGGCCACTTTTTGAAACAAACGTTCAACTGCTATGAAACCAAATGATAACACTTTGCAGAGCAGGAAAAAGTCAACAGACTTTGAACAATACCAGGTAGCTGACCTTTTAAGTATCCAACAAGAAGCACAGTGCCTTCCTTATACAGGCCTTCTAAAATATTTACAAACATATTATTGTTGAATGGCTAAAAAGTGCATTTGAGTTTGAGGAGGTATTAAAATTATTTAAAGATCTAACTCAAGTTTTCTACAGAAATCTTAAATAAAAAAAAAATTAGGCTGCCCACCAAAAACAAGTATATGGTTCACAATACTTCTCTAGGTTTTAGCCAAGAAAGAGTATTAGTGAAGAAATCCTTTAAGGTGTTAAGAGCCAAGTCTCATAAGCAGTAGTACTGTTTTAACTAACTACCCAACAATTACCAAGACTAATAGACTTCAGTTGACCTACAAGTAAAGTAGGTATATTTACCTTCATCCCAGGGACCTCCTCAGAACTGAATTATTTGAATTATTAAGTGCTCTGAGATTTCTCCAGACACCACACAAGTTTCATGCAACTCATCAATTACAGGGCTTCTCCAGAGCCTCAGTATACCCACCTACAAAACGGGTCTATACTCTTCCCCAGCAGGAGTGCTAGAAGGCGTAATTAATTAGTATTTGTAAAGTGTTCTGAGATCCAGAGATGAAAGGACGCCCGAGAGACACGCTGAGATAATGACAATAATCATAATAATAAAAAAAATTACTAAGTTGGGAGTCGGCGTTATGTAAGGAGAAGGGAGGAGAAAAAAGAACTTATCGAATAACCACAAAAGAAAAATCTGCGTCGCCCCCCCTCCGACTCCCCCAATCCCGTCTCTCCCTTTTGTTTCCCCCTCTTTCCCCACTCGGGCCGGCTTCTTCGGCAGGAAAACACAAGGCCCCGAGCCAGGGGAGCTAAGGTGAGGGGGCGGGGGCGGGGAAGGGGGATGGGGGAGAGAAGCGCAGAGTTGGCGGATGCTCGCCCCCTCCCCCTCCCGGCCGGGGTCCGCGCGGGGTCGGGGAGGGGGGAGAGAAGGGTCTGGGGCCAGGCGGCTCCAGGACAAAGGCACTTCCTCTTTCTTCCCAGGGCTCAGGATGGAGAGGAGAAGGAAACTGTGCTTTATCCGGGGCTCCTTCGGCCTGGGGGGGCCGTAGGTGGGGGGGAAGAGATAAACCGAGCAAAACGCAGCAAGACTCGGGGGGAAGTTGGAGTCTCCCACTCCCACCTCCTCCTCCTCCTCACAAAACCTTTCCTTAATACTCCCCCCCCCAAATGTACAGCGTCCTTCGTCCCCCACTTCCGAAAAGGAGCGCGCGCGCAGCCTCCCGACAGTCGCGATACTCACCGGGCGATCTTCTGTGGTGACTGGGATCCCTCACAGCCCCTCCGCCGACACGGAGAGAAAGAGGAGCTTGGGTTGGGGGGGGGGTGCAGTGAAGCGAGAGACTCGACGGAAGCTCCGGAGTCCTTCAAGCCGCCGCGGGCTTCTCTCAAGCCCGGCGAGCACCGACCGACGAGAAGTTGGCCCCGGAACTGGAGCGACGGAGACCGGCGGCAGAGAGAGAGAGAGAGAGAGACGTGAGGGAGAGAAAAAGAAACGGGGAGGCTCCGGAGCCCCCTGGCGTGGGGGCGATCCCGGCGGGGGAAGAGAACGCACGCACCGCGAACCCGAGCAGCGCAGCGGCGGCGGCGCCCCCCACGGTCCCCCCTCCGCCTCACCCTGCCTCTGGGTCAGTGACACACAGTGAAAGAGAGGGGAGGAGACACGCGGGGGAAGGAGGGAGGAGAATAGGAAGCGGGGGAAGGGTTAAGGGCTGGGGAGGAGGAGAAAAGGAGCCGCGCCGCAGGCCAGATGCCTCTTGGGAGTTGTAGTTTTCGAGCGGAAGGAGGGGGAACCGGGGGAGAAGCTTCACCTCACACAACCCGCGCCACTCTATGCTACTGCGCATGCTTGCCAGCGTTAGGGCCGTCCCCTCTCGTTTCCATGGCCACAGACACACTAGCAAAGAAAGGGTGTTTAAGAATGTTGTTGACTGAGACAAGGCCACTCTTGTTTTGGGGGTTTTCGTTTTTGTTTTTTTCGTTGTATTTTTTTTTCTGGGGAGGTTGGGGACTCCGTCACCCGGGAGTTCTTCGCCGTCTTTTACATCACCCATCCCCTAGGTCCCCCAGGAACAGTTTCTCAGGGAAGCCCCCTTGGTACAGACCTCGCCAGGGGCTCCTGCCTTTGGATCTCTCCACCTTACCCTGGGCTGTCGTCCCACCCACAAATCCCTCTCCCCTCTCTTTCACATCGCCTCAGTCTTAAACTCTTGATTTCTCTGCTCAAGACGTGCAGTCAATAACTGGTGTAAAACTTTCCAGAGCACCACCATGCAGCCAGGAGCCCATACCCCACATTTTTATTACTTCTCAACTCCTTTTGCACCCCACTTTAAGGGAGGTGAAGGAAAACCATGAGTATCACAAGTACTACTGTAAGGTAACCTAAGATACCACTGTTAGCATCAGGTTTGTACAGTTATTTAATTACCAAATCCAGATTTGTTACCATTCTTCATAAGAGCTTTCTTAGATATTTTGTTTGTAATTGTTTGCAGGTTATCCACCCCATTAGAATGTAAACATTTTGAGGGCAGGGACTTTGTTTTACATGGTATTTCCAGGATTTAGCACAGGCCTGGCACCTAGAAAGTACTTAATAAATACTTGTTGACTGATACTTTGGGACTGAATAAATGGCAAACCTGACAGTTGGCTTCTGGACACTCCTTGACAAACTTTGATTTTGGCAGCATATTAAGTCTACACCAAATTTAAGTGCATAGTTTACCTTTCCTGAGCCCCCTTAAGGCTTGTGCTTCCCCTCTGTTGATTATCTTCAGGATATGTGAAAGGTAAGCTATGTACTTAGATTTGGTGCAGACTTAATTTGATGCCAAAATCAAAGTTTGTCAAGGGGTATCCAGAAGCCAACAGCCAGGTTTGACGTTTATTCACTTCCAAAATATCAGTCAGCAAGTATTTATAAGTATATGTATATATAAATATATATTATAATATGTGTATGTATGTATATATCCATACATATATGTTGTATGTGTGTATAAATTTGGCCTCAGAGACTAGTTGTATGACTGGGCAAGTCACTTAACCCTGTTTGCCTCAGTTTCCTCATCTGTAAAATGAACTGGAGAAGGAAATGGCAAACCACTCCAGTAGCTTTGCTGAGAAAACCCCAAATGGGGTCATAAAGAGCCAAATTCCACTGAACAACAACTCTATGTATATATGTATATATATGGTTATATAAGTATTTATATATGTATACACACATATACACATAAGTATATATTTGTGTGTGTATATGTATATTCACACATATATCTCTATATATCTTGTTTGTACCTAGTTGTTTGCATATTATCTTCCTCCATTACACATTCCTTGAGATCAAGAATTGGGTTTTTTTGCCTTTTTTTTTGTATCCTCAGAGCTTAGCATTGTATCAGGCAATAGCAGGGAAGGGAGGAAGCACCTATTAAGTTACTACTATGTGCTAGGCACAGTGCTAAACCTTTTACAAATATTATCTCATTTGAGCTTACACAGCAGGAGCGTAATAAATGCCTGTTAACCTTAATTTAACTTTGTCAACTGAGTCTACTCCAATTTTTAGAGACCTTGGAGTAGGGAGTAAAAGGTGAAAGAGAGGGTGGCATGCTCCTCTTCTGCACCTATACCCTTCTTAATGTTCTAGTGTTGCCAAAGCTGCTCCTAAACCCTGAAGAAAAATAGCAATGGGAAGCATTGGGAAGAGAACTAGAGAATATGAAAATACCAAACCTGCTAGTATACTGCAAACAGTAACTGAAATGCTTTCAGGTTGACAAAGTACTTTACATACCTTATTTCATCTAATCCTCACAACAGCCCTGTGAGGGAAGTACTATAGATTATTAACCTCTCTACTTTACAGAAGAGGAAATTAAGGTTTAGA
The DNA here is from genome assembly GCF_900497805.2 of Vombatus ursinus. Lineage (NCBI taxonomy): Eukaryota > Metazoa > Chordata > Mammalia > Diprotodontia > Vombatidae > Vombatus > Vombatus ursinus. The sequence continues at coordinate 26,626,078 of NW_020954556.1, read as the reverse complement.
GAGGTTTGAGGATTTGCTGATAGTCACAATGCTGCTGTCACAGGCAGTATTTGAATCCCACCTGTCCATTTCAGGCCTCTAAATCCATCATTGTTTCCACTATACCATAAGGCCTTGGAGTCATAAGACTTGGGTCTGGGTCCCAGCTGTGCTGCTTAATAGCTAAGTGACCCTGGGCAAACTATTCCAATTCTCCAAACCTCACTTTTCTCATCCTTCAAACTGCCCTAATAATAGCTACCCTGCCTATGTGACAGGATGGTTAGAAAGAGCCAATGAGCTATGTATGTAAAAGTGCACTATAAATGGTACTGCATTGTAGACATGTGAGATGTTAAGTTACATGGCCAATGTCTTATCGTCTTGCAGATTTATCTCATATGGTTGCAATCTTTGTCCAAATGCAATTATTTCTTCCTAACGTTCTCTACAAATAATGTTCTCCACAAGGCCACAAATAGTCAACATGGACCATGTTCCTATTTTAAATCTGTGAATGGCACACAAATTGAAGGCTTGGGCTTTCACTCAAAAGATTTTTAGCCCCAAATGTCTAGTCTGACATTTTAAATATCTTTCCAAAATGTCAAGAGCAAGTTAGTAAAGCAACTTTTAACATTTTAAAAATAATGTTTGAACGGAAAAGAAATCATGATAAATTTTTGGTACTATTGTTGATCCAATATAAATGTTGTTAGTTTGTCATGGCTCTGCCACTGACTGGCTGTATGACCACAGGCAAGTTACTTACTCTCTCTGAGCATCAGTCTCCTCATCCATGAGATGAGGAGAAGAATGCTTGCTCTACCTTAGAGAGTTTATAAATGGCAAAGCAGTACACAAATATAAGTGGTTATTATTGCTGTTAAATCTATGTGCTTATCTAACCCGTCATCTCTCAAACTATGCTGTAAGGAATCCTGAAACACCCCAAGTTCTTATTTTTTTTAATGAACTTAATGTTTGCTAATAGACATTGGAAATAATAGTTTTAGAGAATTTCACTACAAAAGTTCCGCTAAAGTTTTGTTTAAACTGAAGAGTTCTACCATTATGGGAGGGTTCTACCACTTTTCTATAAAAAGTTTGAGAACCACTGATTTAAACAGCAAATTTAGAAATTTTATTGCACAGGTTGATATGAAGAATGTAATCAGAATTGTTAAGCTGTATTTTAATTTCTAAAACTCACTTGTGTTTTTCATGGGCAAGTCACAATAAAATCTTTGTGTCACAATTTTCCCATCATGAGGTTTAATTAACTAATGAACACTTTAGAGTACTTTCATAACATAATGAAAGGAAATATAGAAGCTTAGAGTATTATTTTATCAGGCTTTTTGGTTTCTCTATCTTGGGTGGGTAGTATAAAAGTGATAAATAATTAGAGATATTTCTCTTTATACTAAAAAGAGTAATAGAAGGCTAGGCCTAGAAGATACATTAGAATAGTGGTTCTCAAAATGTGGTCTGGGGATTCCTGGCGTTCTTTGAGACCGTTTCAGGGGGCCCAAGAGGCCAAAACTGTTTTTATAATGATACTAAGATATTTTAATATCTCACATCAATAAATAAACAACCAATAAACATCAAGTGTCTACTATGTGCCAGCACTGTGCTAGGTGCTGGGGATACAAACAAAGGTAAAAGACAGTTCCTGTCCTCATGGAGCTTTCAATCTAATGGTAAATAATTGTTGATATAGTCTACATAAACAAAAGCTCTTTGGGGAGTTCTCAATAATTTTTAATAGTGTACTAGTGACTGAAAAATTTGAGGATTGCTGCATTAAAGATCACCTAGTACAACTGTCTCATTTTACAAATAAGAAAACAGTCTTGTCAATTAAGTGGCTTGCCTAAGGTCACTCAGTAGTGGAGCTGAAGCTGCTAGAAAAAGAACACTGACCTCTCAGCCCAGTAACTAACTTTCCACTACTCCGTGATGTTCCTCCATAAGAATATTTGTATGATTTGTCCTGACACCCTGTCAGTTATGGAAGATACTAAGTTATGAAACGATGGATGAGAACCAGATACCAGGGTAGTTTTAAGGCTTAGTGTGACAGTTATTTATTATGATGGGCCTTCTTTGTAGCACACATGCCGATGGCTGGCTATAAATCACAAGATTGTAGAGTCAGAGGTGGAAGGGAACTTAGAGGTCATCTCTTCTTAATCTCACTCATTTGCAAATGGGGAAACTAAGTATCTAAAAAAACCAGGGAATTATAAATGACAGAACAGGGATATCAGCCCAAGTCTTAACTCCAAATCCATCAGTCTTTCCTCTGACCAAAGCAGGTAGAGTCTCAAATCCAGTTTCCTGTTTTTGAATGTCATGGTAGGAGAAGGCCAGTGAAATATACACTGAGCTAGAATTTGAGAGAAAGAAAGCCCTTTTCCAAACAAAAGAAATGTTAATTTTACTTTATTCTGCCTTTTGAGATTCCATAATCCTATGAAATAAAGAAGAGCTAATACTGATTCATGAAAAATATTTTCATAAAATCTTGTCATTATTATCTTGTTCCTTACTACAAATCAAAGAGCAGTAAGTTTAAAAAAATGAATGAATACATGTTTCAGAAAAATTATTCAAAGCTAAATCAAAAAATGATTTTTCCCTAAGCCATATGCTCCATATCCATATAATGTGAATATCAGTAGCAGTGTTGTGTACTAATTTTGTAATAATTTACCTTATCTATTAATGGAGAAGAGCTAGGTTTGTTGTTTGAGAGTTGCAGGGGTTAAGTGACTTGCCTAGGGTCACTTAGCAAATAAATGTCAGAGGCACAATTTCAACATAGGTTTTCCTATCTACAAGCCCAGTGTTCTATTCCCTATGCTATACTGCCTCTATATCTTACTATATATTATGGTGAAAATTACTATCACATGTTAAGTGCAATAAAGGGGCTAATGTTGATTGAACAGCACATTTGTAGTTTCTGGTTGTGTTCCCTTCCTTTTAGCAATCTAGTAAGTCCTTCATTGAATGAACAAATGTTAAAGTTGATTAATCTTTATTAGTGGCAAGTAGTGCATTTTAAGAGGGTAATAAAGAAGCAAGAAATAAGGTTCCTAACAAAAGAGAAAAAGAATATGTTCAATTTATTCATCCTTTTAAGTCCCTATTAATGAGAACTAATAGCCTCTAATATCTCTCCACCCTTTTAAGTTGCTCATAATGAGAATTAACAACCTCTACTATCTGTCCACTAAACAAAACATTTGGTTGACAAATTGAAGATAAGCCAAAAGTAATGGACAACTCCCCTATCCTGACCTCTAGTTGAACAGGAAAGCTTCCAAATTATTCAAGTCCCATTTTACCTAGGCAGTTTACCTTTGCCACAGTTTAGGATTACTTGAGTGTTGGGGCTAAAGGAGGAAGAATAGAGGATGAAGTGTGATGGTTTTGATATTTAAATCTTTAGAATCAACTCTTCCCATATTCTCTCACCCAATTTTCAAAATCCCATCCCCATCTCCTGTTGCGCCACTACCCCATTCTGTCTTCCAGACTTGTGATTCTCATTTGCTCTCAGTCTTGCTTGCAGAGCTGAAAAGATTGCTGTCTATTGGGCCCAATTAATATTTCATACTTGACTTGACCCAAAGATCCAAAAGGGCCTTCCAGGATTCCTCAGGATTATGTTGAGAGAGATGACAGTGGGAGAGAGAAAAGAAACCTTTGGGACTCAGCAGCAGAAGTTATTTCTAGCTTTTACAGGACCATGTCTTCACATAGCTATGTCATATAAAACATATATGATCTTTCAAAATTTGTCACAGTTCCCCATTTCACTCAGGTGGACAGAAATATATCATCTGATAGTAGGAAAATATCATGTATCTATAATATAATATGTACTTTAATATTCCAAGTATCAGTGATTTCATTCATTTGGTTACTCCCTGCCACCATTGCAGACCTTTCTGCTAATTAGTAATTGATCTTTTAGTTGCTGTGATCATAAAATTCACTTCCCTGTGGCCAACTTGGTAAAGAGCTTCTCTGTCCTTTAGTTGGTCCTTGGCTAACAAATTTATAAATCTGTTGTTAGATGTGTGTTCCAAGTCTTATGATTTGGTGTAGGACCTGCCACAGTTTGAGAACTCAGGGCCATTTTCTTACCAGAATGAGGCACCAGAGTAGTACTTTAGTAGTGGTCTATATATCTATTTCCATATCTAAAATATGTTTCTTATATATTTCACTGAAACTGTGATTTAATCTGTATAGGTACGCCCTGCAAATGTACAGATAATATTCTAGCCATACTTTCTCAGCCAGGGAATCTCTTGTGTTTTCACATAAATCCTTTATAGAGAATCCACTCAATTTTCCAGGGTCCTTCCTCTAGGCATCTTCTATGAGTACCAGTGAAGCCAACGAGCTGCCTGTCTGTTTTCCTTTGCTCTCATGTGCTGTGATCAGCCCACCTTCTTTTTCAGTTGAACATCTTTTTTTTTTTTCTAAGCTACATTTTGAATGTAATTTGTCATTGGTGATATGCTTATATTAGCAATGTTTATATTTAATCAGAGGATCATAGATCATAAAATCATAGCTCTGGAGCTGGAGGTGGACTAGAGAGGTGATTTTTTTTGCAGATGAGGAAACTGAGGCCCAGAGAGAATAAGTGTAACTCTATCACAAGGCAAGTGATAGAGTTCAGATTTTAATATACTTCTTCTTACTTTTTTTAAAAGATGGAGAAACTTTATTTTAAAAAAATATTATTTATTCATTTTAACATTCTTTTCTTTTTAAATTTTGAATTCCCATTTCTTTCCCTTCCTCTCACCCCTCTTCCCTAAACGCTAAGTAGGTAAGCAATATGATGCCAATTATACATATGAAATCATGCAAAACGTATTTCCATATTAACCACACTTCAAAAAAAAAGCAAGAAAAGTAAAGTGAGAAAGTTCTATTTCAGTTTGCACTCAGTGTTCATCATTTCTCTCTCTGGTGGTGGATAGCATTTTTTCATCATGAGTCCTTTGGAATGGTTTTGGATCATTATATTGATCAGAGTACTAAGTCTTTCACAGTCGATCATCATTACAACATTGCTTTTACTATGCACAATGAACTCCCGGTTCTTCTCATTTCACTTTACATCAGTTCACATAGGTCTTGCCATGTTTTTCTGAAACTACCCCCCCGCCCCGGTCATTTCTTATAGCACAATAGTACTCCATCACAATCATATGCTACAACTTATTCAACCTTTTTTTCCTTTTTTTTTAAGGCAATTGGGGTTAAGTGACTTGCCCAAGGTCACATAGCTAATAAGTGTCAAGTGTTTGGTTTGAGGCCGGATTTGAACTCAGGTCCTCCTGACTTCAGGGCAGGTGCTCTATCCACTGCACCACCTAGCTGCCTGCAACCATTTTTCAATTGATGGGCATCCCCTCCATTTCAAATTCTTTGCCACCACAAAAAGAGCTGCTATAAATATTTTTGTACATATAGGTCCTTTTCCTTCTTTCTTTGATCTCTTTCCTCCTCTTACTTCAAACTATAGATCCAAACCTGATGTCCCTCCTGAAATCCAGCCATTCTCTAACAGGATATTCTCAAAACTGAACTCATCATCTTCCCCCCCTAAACCTGTCCCTCTCTAGCTTCTTTATTTCTTCTTTATAACTCTCACCCCAATCATCAAGGTTCAAAACATTAAACATCTTGACTTTCCTTCACATCTAATTGGTTCAGATATCCCATAACATCTCTCACAGATGACTCTATTCACACTGCTACTACTATGGTTTATCCCTTACCTGAACTGTTGTAGTAACTTCCTACCCGATCACCCTATTCTAATCCAGGGGTTGCTAACCTTTTTTGTGTTATGGATCTGTTGGGCAGATGAAACCTGTGAAGCCCTTTTTCAGAATAATGTTTGTTGCCTACATTCCCCATACCAAAGTCGTGGACACCCTGAAATCTTTCTATGGACCTACGGCAGGGGGTGGGTGGGAGAAGAATGTCTATGGATTCCAGGTTAAGTACTCCTTGCTCTAATCCATCTTTCACACAATTGCCAGAAGTTTGAATATGCCACTTCCTTGCTCAAAAGCATTTAAGGGCTCCCTATTCCTTCTAGGGTACAAAACAAAATGCTTACTTAGTCTGACATTAAGGCCCTCCTCAATTTATCTCTAACCTACCTTTTCAGGCTTATTTCATATTACTCTCTTTCACATACTCTATTTGCAGCCATTGGACTAATAGCTATTCCCCAAATTCAGTATGCATTCTCTCACCTTTATGTGTGATGCATGTCGATAGACTGTCCTCCATTTATGGATTACATTCTCTCCTTTTCTCTGCCTTTCAGAAATATTTTCTTCAAGTCTTTGATATGCCAACTAAAAGTGTTTTCTCCCTCTTCAAAATATTAAAGATTCTCATCAAATGGGGAATAGCCAAAAAAGCTATGGTTTTTGGATGTAACAAAATGTTACTGTGTGTAAGAGAAGATCAATATGAAGAATTCAGAGAAACATGAGATTTGTATGAACTGACACAGTGAAGTAAACAGAACCAGGAGAACAACATACACAATTACTGCAGCAATGTAAATGAAAAAAATAAAATAAGACATCTTAATCCTGTGCAATTAAAATGACCAAACTTTTTCCCAAAGTAAGATAAAAAATTTCTTTTTTGTAGAAATGGCAGGGGTTGGGGGAGTTCCTGGGTATGGAACATTGCATATACTGGCAGATTTGGTTGATGTGTGGTTTAGTTTTGCTGAATTGCTTTTTCCCCTTCTTTTTATTCTTTGTTACAAGGGGTAGGTTACTTAATAGGAGAGGGAAAAGAGATATATTTAGAGGTAAAGGTGACATAAAATTAAAGATATCCATAAAAATTAAAAACAAATAAGCAAAACCAAAAGGAAAATATGCACAATGCTACAACAATATAAATGAAAAGATCATTAAAATGAACTTGAATTCTGAGCAATTGAAAAATCAGTGAAGGTCCTGAAAAACAGATGAGTTTATTTATTTTCTTACTCATGATATGGAGTATGGGGGCAGAATGTTATACACATGTCAGACATAGTCACCTTAGCCTATGTTTTTGTTTAATTGTTTTTCTCTGCCACTGTTCAATCTGGAGGATGTAGAAAGTTTCATTTTCCCCTCAGAAATGACTATGATATGAAGACTATACCAATAAATTATATTTTTGTTGAACAGCCTTTTGTCTAAATCTTTCTTCTCTGTCCCCATCTCACCCTACCTTGTATTATGTAGGCCAAATCTCAACCAGTAAAATGTAAGGTCATTAAGTGAAGAAATCATATTTAAAAAAAACAAAACCAACCTTTATATCTCTAGAACCTAGCACAGGGCTTTGCATGTAATAGATATTTAGCAAATTATTTGTTGATTTTGTTGTTGTTGACTACATTCTTCTTAAATATGGGGACTTAAATATGAGAACCAGGGACTGGTTCCCTTCCACTCCTATCCCCAACCAGTCATTGTGTTGAAGGACCCAAAGATTTAGGTTTATTCAAGCTCCAGTATCTGTCTCAGAGGAGATTGCCAATTTTTAAATGTTGGATAAAGATGGAGAGGATCAAACCTAAAGGATGAAGAACTGCAATAGTTTTATCAGTATATGAAATAGACAATATTTCATTTTTTTTTAACTAGAAGGGATAACTAAAATAGTAGATGAGAATTGAGGAGCCAAAAAGATCATTACAGTCTAGAACTGGAGTTCTTAACCTGGGGTTCATGAACTGATTTTTAGAATATTCTGATAACTATTTCAGTATGATTGATTTCCTTTGGAATTCTGTGTATTTTATTTTCTGTATTTAAAAACATGCTTAGAAAATGGTCCAGAGTCTTCATCAGACCATCAAAGAGGTCTATGAAACAAAAAAAAAGTAACTTAAGAACTTCTGTTCTAGAACATTCAGCTGAGTGTAACATGATGATTTTAATAGGGTTAAAGGCAAAATCACATAATCGAAGAATTTTGGAGTTGGAAGGGACCTTAGTGTCAGTCCAGTCCAACATCATACCTAAAAGTCCAACATACCTACTTCATTAGCTACTTCAACATACCCTTCAAATTAATACCCAGTCTCTGCTCAAAGACCTCCTGTCCAAATAATCTACCATCTCTGGAATTTTGATTGTTTAGAAAGTTTTCCTTGGTAATCTAACCTAAATTTTCCTATTTGCAACTTTCACCCATTGCTCCTGGTTCTAAATTTAATCTCTCTTTCACATCTCAGTCCCTTAATACTTGAAGATTGCTCTCATATTCTGCCACAACTCCTCTCTGTCCTACTCCCCCTAAACTATCTTTTCTTTTCTAGGCTGAACATGCCCAGTTCCTTCAACCAAGGGCAGGGATTCAAGACCTTTTCCCAGGATTGCCTCTTCTGGAAGCTCTCCAGTTCATTAGTGTCCTTCTTAAATAATGGTCCAGAACATCTGGAATATTCCAGATGTAGTCAGATCAGGGCAGAGTACAGAGGGAACATCACCTCTGGTTGAAGTTATATCTTTTTTAATGCAACCTAAGACCACAATACCTTTTTGGCTGCCAGATCACACTGCTAACTAATTTTTGACCTTGTAGTTCACTAAAACCCCAAGATATATTTCTGACAAGTGGATGGTCTAACCATACCTCCCTCATCTTAAGCATGTGAAGCTCATTTTTTAAAAACACAAATGTATAATTTCACATTTATCTTTATTGAATTCCAACTTCTTGTGTTCAGCTTTAAGCCTGTCTAGATCTTTTTGGACCCTGTCTCTGTCATCCATTGTGTTAGCTATCCCTTCCAACTTTGTGTCAGATGCAAATTCATTCCATCTATATCTTAATCCAAGTTATTGATAAAAATTAAAAATGGTACTGGCTCAAGCACAGATTCCTTGGTACAGTACTCCACTGGAGACTTCCTGCCAAGTTACATTGGAATTATTGACAACTACTTTAAGAATTTTTGAATATTATACATGGGTTCAAAATAGCAATTTCCCAAGTACAAGATGGGAAGGTGTGACTAGATAGTAGTTCATCTGACAAAAATCTGCTCCCTTTTTAAAAAAAAAATAGATTGTAAACTCAATAGGAATCAAGGGAGAGGATTTATATAGCATTTATAAGCATTTATATAGCACCCACTCTGTATCAAATAGTATGTTAAGTGCTTTACAACCTTGGGATATAGATGCTAATATTATCTCCATTTTATAGTTAAGGAAACTAAGGCAAACAGAGGTGAAGGGACTTGTCCAGTAGTGTGATATAGCAGTCCCAAAAGACAGCCTAATCTTATACTGAATTAAGAGAGGTATCTTGTTGTACAGTTGTGTCCTATTTTTTGTGGCCCCATTTGGGGTTTTCTTAGCAAAGATATTGGTTTTCCATTTCTTTCTCCAGATCATTTTATAGATGAAGAAACTGAGGCAAATAGGATTAAGTGACTTGTCTAGGGTCACACCGCTACTAAGTGTCTGAGGCCAGATTTGAATTGAGGTGTTCCTGACTCCAGGCACTCTGTCCACTGTGCCACCTAACTGCCCCAAGAAAGGTATAATATTAAGAATAAGAGAGGTGAAAGTCATACTCTACACTCTCCTAGTCATATCACATCTCAAATATTTTGATTAACTCTGGGAAACAAATTCTTTGGAGGATGTTATTTAGCCATAGTGTATCCAGAGCACGATGCCCAAGATATACTAATAATGATAGCAGCAGATAGTATTTATAGGGAGGCAACCTGATCTAGTAAATATGAAATAAGATGACCTGGGTTTAAATTCTGGCTTAGCCATCAGACCTGTATATACTGGGGTAAGCTACTTTGACCTGGACCTGAGTGATGGTCCTGGGTATCACAGAAGATGGGACTTTGTTTCCTCAGTGACCAAAATAGCTGAGAGAGAAATAAACCTGGCTTGGAATATCTGCAGTGGGGCTAGGATTCTGGAATGCTCTCTGTCCTCATCTCCACCTCCTGGTTCCCCGGGCAAATCCCTGCTAAAATTCTACCTTCTATAGAAAGCCTTTCTTCTCAATTCCTCTTCATGCTAGTGCCTTCCTTCTGTTAATTATTTCTTGTTTATCCTGTTTAGCTTGTTTGTACAGATTTGTGTGTGATTAGGAACTCCTCAAGAGAAAGCACTTGTTTTTGGCCTTTCTTTGTATCCCCAGCATTTAGCATAGTGCCTGGCACGTAGCAGGTGTTTGATCAAGTGCTTACTGGCTGACTTGCGAAGAACTGACTAGGAAGCAGTATGATTTAAGAATTTATGCCAAAGAAGACGACCTAACAGGAGGGGCAAGAGCCCTAGAATAACAACTAGTTGTGAACTTGATTAGAGTTCAACTTTTCAAAGCAAATAAATAAGACTATATATGCCTGTAGTTTAACTACTAATACACAATTTCTACCCCCCAAGACCTCCATATACTGTAGTAATGTAATTTTGCACTCAGATTAAGCATATGTCCTGCTAAAATATTCATAAAATTCATAAAGTAGGATTGTTAGAAGGAAGAAAAATGGGAAAAAATGTTAAGGTGGAGATCCCTTCCCTTGGCCAGTTACAGTGAAAAAGTACATCATTGGTGCAAATATTGAGGAAGTTTTCTTAAAATTTTTTTTGAATTTTTAGTTTCAAATTCTCTCCCTCTCTTCACCCTTCCCCCATCGAGAAGGCAAGAAATACGACACTTATATGTATGAAGTCAAATAAAACATATTTTCATATCAACCATGTTGCAAAAAAAAGCAAGAAAAATGAAGAAAGTGAAAAAAAATGTGCTTAGTCTACCCTCAGAGTTCATCAGTTCTCTCTCTGGAGGTAGATAGCATTTTTCATTATGAGTCCTTTGGAATTGCTGCTTATCATTGTATTGCTCAGAGTAGCTAAGTCTTTCACAGTTACTGTGAAATTGCTGTTATTGTATAAAATGCTCTCCTAGTTCTGCTTTCGTTACTTTGTATCAGTTCATATGTCTTCCAATGTTTTTCTGAAACCATCCCCTTTGTCATTTTTTTTAGCACAATATTATTCCATCACAATCAAATACCACAACTTGTTCAGTCATTACTCAGTTGATGGTCATCCCCTCAATTTCCACTTCTTTGCCACCACAAAAAAGCTTCTATAAATATTTTTGTACATATAGGTCCTTTTTCTTTCCCTTAATCTCTTTGGGATACAGACCTAGTCATGCTATTGCTAGATCAAAGAGTATGCACAGTTTTATAGCACTTTGAATATAATCCCAATTGTTCTTCAAGATGGTTTGACCAGCTTACAATTTTACCAGCAGTTCATTAGTGTCCCTATTTTCCCACATATCCTCCAACATTTATTATTTTCCTTTTCTGTCATGTTAGCCAATCTGAAGGGTGTGAGTTGATACTTCAGAGTTGTTTAATTTCTGTAATAATTTCATTATTATTGATGTAGAGCATTTTTCATATGGCCTCAGATAGCTTTGATTTCTTCTTCTGAAAACTGCTTGTTCATGTCCTTTGACCATTTATCAAATGGGGAATGGCTCTTATTTTTATAATTCAGGAAGCTTTTTACAAGGAGGTTTCCACAGTCCTATTTCATCATAAGCATCCATAGGAATTTTTCTCAGGATCAGATCCCCTACCGATAAAACTAGCCAGAACTACTTACTAGGGATATCTTTTACCATTCTTCTGGGGCACACATCCGTAAAATTAGTCTTTCCACATTAAGAGATCTCTTCTAAACTCTGGACACTTCCCATTCTAAAATCTTGGTTTCCGCAATTCTCATTCTGAGATATTTAACCTAACCCTGCATAAAACATTGCCTACATTACCCACTCACAATGGAATATCCCAGCTCAGGAATCTCTATCCTAGAAAATTCCTTTATGCTAGGATACTTCCCCTGACAAAAGAAGAAACATTCCCTTTGTTCATTGGGCTTTGTATTTACATACACTACTGTCTCCCTTGTCCAACTGTTGAATTTCAAACCATTATAGCTACTGTCCTCAAAGAAGGTTCTGAAACAAAGAACCAAAGCAAATAAAAAGTTCATTGGTATATGTGTCTTTCAAGAAAGATAATTGGCCAATTTTAGTAATATCTATCATCACTGATAGATGTCAATATTAAGAGCTGACAATGTTTAAGAGAATGAGGAAAAAGCAAATTTTTATATTCTAAGAAGTCTAAAACCCAAGGAAGATCTCAGTTTCAAGTTATATCAGCTGGCTAATGGGAAGGAACTTAGTAAAAATCTTTATTGTGTAGTTTAAAGAATAATGAAAGGGACAGACAATGGTGAAGGTAGAAAACAAAAAGAGAAAGATAGCCCTGTTAGCACTTCTGAAACTAATACTATCTAGGAAGTGCTATTGGGGTATTGCCTGATTTAGCAGATTTGTGATCAATGTTCTGGCTCTGCAGGTCACCCAACAATTGTGAAAATAGAGACCACCTGTGTGACTGAAAATGATAGGAATAAGCATTTCAGAGTTAGGGTTGCTAGCAAGATAGTTCTATTATTCAGCAGAATTTGAATTAGAGGAGTACCTGTTCATTCACTTCAGGATGGAAATTCTATGAACTAACAGATGGGCTGAGGTCTAGTGCTGGTTACATCTCTCAGCATCAAGATTCCACAACTCATTGACATTATCCAGAATATTAATACAGACCCTAGTTTGGCAGAACCACTGCATTAGTTTCTATCTCTGCAGCTGATAACCTGTCCCTCTTTTTCTTGTGTGTTTCATGGGTGCTACCCAGAGTCACGGCCTTCAGCTACTGCCTCAGAAGAGGGTTGTTTTCTAACCTGCATTTTTCTCAGGGCATGGTACTATTGTGGAGCCCTATTGGTCTGTGAGTACTGTCAAGGACTGGTGATCCTAGGAGGGGCAGTCTTGTCTTAGCAGATCAACCTGCAGGTCAATAATCTGTGAGGAAATTTGACTCAAGATTCTTGACAGTGATTTGAGACCCTGCCTTTCTTTAAGAAGATAAAAGTGGATTGGGGAAACTAGCGAACCATGACAACTTTCATTTGTTCTGTAGGAGATTAGAGCAACTAACAGTGGAAGACTTTTAAATTTCCAATTTCTGGGCAACCAACTCTGGAAGTATGTGGCTTAAGTGGATGCTTAGAATTACAGCAAGGAAGGCCAATCAGTGGGTTTTTATATCAAATGCAGCTCTTTAGAGCTTTATATGAAGCCTTTGAAGCAAGCACAGGGAAAAATTGTCATTATGAATAGGACCTTTGATGTAACTAAAAGTAATTTTGTCTTCAGAAGAACCAATGTTTATAACTTAAAAAGATACATAATTAAAATATTTGTTAATTCAATTGAGTATAAAAAGCAACTCACTATTGATATTTGAAATGAATTTGTGATGACCCTTTCTTGTCGATGATGGTGAATTCTGAAAAACGAACTTGTGATCCATTTGGCTACTCGAGACAGATTTTTACCTAAGACCACAAGTATTGGCCATAGAATTTGGAGCTGGACAGCATCTTCGAGATCATCTAGTCCAACCTTATCACTTTACAGATGTGGAAATCAAAGCCCAGAGATGCCCTGACTTGCCCAAAGTCATCTAGGTAATTAATATCAGAGCTGGGACTTAACTTGGGTCTTCTCCTTCTACATCCACTGCTCTCTTAGGTTGGCTTAGAAGAGAGCTGAATTCCAAATCTATCTCACATATAGAAGAGAAAATCACCTGGTATTATTCTAGATAATGATAATAATAATAATAATAACTAGCATTTATATAACTCTTCAGGCTTTGCAAAGCACTTTATCTTGTTTGATCTTCACAAAAATCCTGTGAGGTAGATGCTATTAGTATCCCCTTTTTACAGATGAGGAAACTGATGGGTCACACAGTCTAGTAAGCGTCTAAGACATTTTCTAAGAGAATGATGAGTCCCCGGATGAGGTGGGCTGTATTTTTCTATTTCAGGGGAGATTTTATTATCATGTGTATCCCAGGGAAAATCCCATGTGCTGTAAGGGGCATAACACCCCTCTGACCCAGAAAGGGTGGATTCACTCAACACTGAGCAGTGATGTTGACTGTAGCAATGAATTTCTGGTTGATGATTAATGGGGCCACTATGCACACCAGTGATCAGGAAATTAGGGACCAAGGTGAACAACATGGCCAGTGGATCTGCTGGTTCAGGGCCTGCTGTAATCACTCTGCTCATGGGGCTGCTGACTGACTCCTTTTTCCTGTGCATCCTTGAAAAATAAAGTTTGCTTCACCACTCAGCAACTGCAAATCTCTTTTCCTGCATGTTGCCATTTGAACTGAAGTACTGATGGGCTAGTCTTTCAGGCTAACCAAGGTTTGCCAGGATCACTTCTTTGCCCTCATTATTTTCTACCTTGTATTAACATTTATTTGCGTATGTGTCTGCTCCCCCTCTCCTCCTGAGTATATTAGAACCTCACCCGAAGGCAAGGGTCTGGTGTTTTGTTTTTTTTTCTCCTAGTCACTTCAGCTCCTAGCATTGTGCTTTGCACATAGTAAATATTTTTTTAAGTGAATGTTTAGTGGTGGTGATTGTTGAAGTAGAAAGTTAAAAAAGCCTCTGAGCAGCTAAAATAGATGAGACAAACTCCACGTGCTCAGGTTCTTTATTCTTAGGAAAGCTTTTCTTGTTTTAGACAATTTAAATAAGCTTGCTTATTTGGCTCCTCACACCACAGCAGATTAGAAGCCGCAAAAAGTGACAGGTGACAGCCTAACACTGAGGGAGAGACACTAGAAAAGCAGAGGAGGCTGGGCTCCTGAACATTGGGACAAACAGACATTTGTGTCCTAAGAAATTCTAAGGCTCTTACTTTATTTCAGCCAGCGTGATTATTTATTTTTTAATGATAATTCCAGGTTGTCAAGAAAATGTGAAATTATGTCCAACATTTTTTTTTGTTGAAGAAGATAGAGAAATTTGTAATAAAGTTTATAAAGATGCCAATTAAAAATGGTTTAAATCAGAGGTGGGGAACCTGCAGCCTTGAGGCCATATGTAACCTTCTAGATCCTTTGGTTTGTTCTTATGACTGAGTCCAAATTTTATAGAACAAATCCTTTTACTAAGGGGATTTGTTCTGTGAGGTTTGGAGTTGATCAAAGGGTCACACATGGGGACCTAGAGGGCCACATGTGGTCTCAAGGCCGCAGGTTTCCCTCCCCTGGTTTACATAATACAACAGAGCCCAACCAAACGTAGGTTAAATCCTGACTCTGGTACATACTAGTTGTGAGGAATGTAATTAACTTCTCTGGGCCTCTTAGTTTCCCTATCTGTAAAATAAGAGAATTCTAGTTTTAAATAAAAAATTCACCTCCTTAACTTTTGCTCCTAGTGGGTATGCTCTTTGGAACAAGATGCCCCTCCCAGGCTAAGCTCATCACCTCTCATCTCATGGCCTCCCTACTAACTGGAGGCCTTGACTGACACCACCTCCCTCAGCCTCCTTTCCCCTGTGGTTGGAGGGCTGGAAGGTGGAGTACCATTTCTTCTTCAGCTCGCTCCACTCTGCATCTGCTGTTCTGCCCAGTTTCAACTCCATGGAACAAGATGTAACTGTGCCCGGTAACTGCTTGTGTGTCCCACCCCAACCCCCCCTTTCCTTCCTCCTTCTGTGTGTTGTCTCCCCTCATTAGATTGTAAGCTCCTTAAGGGCAGGGTGTGTCATTCTTTTTATTAATTTATCCCCATGTATAGCACAGTGCCTGGCACATATTAGGTGCTTAATAAATGTTTATTGGATATTGGGTTGCTTTGTACATAGTAAATATTTTTTAAGTGTATGTTTAATGGTGCTTGGTTGTTGAAATAGAAAGTTTAAAAAGTTATCTGGAAAATTCATATTTATGATAGGTTTTTTTTTTCTCTAGTGAATGTATGAAGTGTGATTTACACTGGCTAGTGATGTGCTGCAGGATGGTAGCTAGGAAAAAAGAGGCAGTGTAGCAAACTGGAGGCTGAGGACCTGGGTTCAGAAGCATAATTAGCAATTCTGGCTTCTAGGTCAAGCAATACAAAATGTGCAGAGAGAGATAGACTGTAAAGTACTCATAAATCAACTTTTTAAGACAAATTCAATTGGAAGAAGAATCCAGGGAGATGACTGGGACCTCAGGACACCAAACCCCCAGAGGACAGAGACCCTTCAGTATAAGCCACAGGGATGATAATCCCATAGGACTGTTGCTGGCAAAGGAGTAGGGCATATCTGGGTCGTAGAGGAACTTCCCAGGGTTAAAGGATGGACTGGGGAACAGGAGCCAAGAAGAGCTGGATTCATATCCAGCCTCAGACACTTACTAACTCTGTGATGCTCAGCAGGTTACTTAACTTCTGTTTGCCTTACTTTTCTTTTCTGTAAAATGAAGAGAATAATAACACCTACCTTCTAGGGTTGTTGTAAGGATCAAATTAGATATTTTAAAAGCCTTTACAAACCTTAAAACACTCTATAAACACTATTATCATTACTCCATTTGGGAGCTTCCTATTGTAACCAATTATTCTTGTTAAGTAGATACTAAGCACAGTTATTTCTACCAGATGAAGAAGTGTAAGTTTTTGGTGCCCCAGAAACAAAGCTTCAGTCGCCTTCCCATAGTCATGGCTATACTACCAGTGTGATCTTGGGTAAGTCACTATTTCTGTAGACCTCAGTTTCCCTATCTGTATAATGGGGAGGTTGAATAGCTGCTAAGATTCCTGACTCTATTATCTAAAGATATGTCAAATAATAAATGCTAACACTTTATGTATTTATTTTTTTGAGGCAATCAGGGTTAAGTGACTTGCCCAGGGTCACACAGCTAGTAAGTGTCTGAGGCTGGATTTGAACTCAGGTCTTCCAGACTCCAGGACTCTCTCCATTGTACCACCTAGCTGCCCCAGGCTAACACTTCAATGAGCCTAACTTTTAAATTTAAAAAATTCTAGCATTTCAGTACCAACTTGAAGTACATATCAATCTATATCTAGAGAGTATTCTGTACACTAAAATAAACTCTTCTGTCTCTGGAATCCAAAGAACCAGAAAGCTGAAATAATTGGAATTTTTCTGTTCTCCCTTTATTGGAAGAGAAAAAGATAGGTAATTTCTAAGATGTCTTCTAGCTCTAAAATGCTATGATCCTTTGACAAATAAAGAAAGCAATATCAGGGACTTATTCAAAGCTACAACTCTCAAGATGTGTCAATACAAATTCAGCTCAATTTTTGGTATGTCATATCTACCAAGCTAGCTAATGATAATTAATGTTTGTAATAATGCCTAGAGTTATCAAAATTGAAACTAAAACCAAACAAAACAGTCATAATATCACTAAGAAGCAACTACCTTATGTGATAGAATACTGGACCAGCCGGTCGCTCTCTGCTTGGCAACCCTAATTATGAGTAAGCCATCACGAAATCTTCAAGTGCCTTCTGAATCATCCAGAAAATATGGAATTGTATTCAATGTGATTTTAGCATTGTATATTTTCTTAAACTTAATATACCATTATTCCTAGTTTGGTCTCTTATCACCTCATACTAGGTTATTGTAATAATCTCCTAATTGGTCTCCCTCCTTTCTCATCTATCCTCCACATAGGTGACAAATTGATTTTCTTAAATCATAGATCTAATTGCATTATTCTCCTTTCAAGAAGTTTCAGTGACTCCCTGTTGCCTTTAGGATAAAATGCAAATGTCTTTGTTCAGTATGTAAAGCCATTTGAAATTTGACTCTAACCTATATTTGCATACTGATTTCACATGACTCCCCTTTATGCATTATATGTCCCAACCAAGTTGGCCTTGATGATCCTCTTTCACAGCATTCTTCTGTCTCTGACCTCCTTTGTACAGGCTATCTCCATGCCTGGAATTCACTCCCTCCTCACTTCTCTTCTTCCAACCTAGGCTTCAAGGCTCAGCAGAAGTGCCACCTCCAACAAGTTACTTTTTTTGATTCTATCAGTTTTTAATGCTTCCCTATTCTAATTATTTTGCATATTTCATATTCACTTATCAGAGTGTATGGTTCTTCCCCTCAATGTTATCTCCTTGAAGGCAAAGACTGTTTATGTGTGCACATCCCAGTGCCTAGTATATAGTAGGAATTTAATAAATATTTGTTGAATTGAATTGGAAATGATAATTGGAATACTAAATTAATCAAACCAATAGGTTCCTGAGTCATTCTTAATAAAGGGGAGTTTACTATATGTAGAAAGACATTCAGGTTGTAGCATGTGAAAAGTGTTTCTTGGAGTTGGCGCAACTAGACATTTAATCTACCTTATTTTTTGGTAACTTGTGTACATAAAGTTCTACATCCTCTTTAGTAGATGAATTTTTAAATGAAAAATGTTGATAATTAATTATTCTTCTGGACTATTATTATACATTGACTGCCAAGGAGTGAACAAGAAACATAAAAATACTTTGCTGCTTTTTCTACACTTAACAAAGTTCCTATGGAAATTTTGCATAATTTTTGCTTAAGAGATCATAGTCTGATTTAGTGCCCCAAACCCAATGTGAATTTTTTTAAAAAAGGTATTTTCTGAAGGCAAGAATGAAAATAAATACAAAGCTCAGATTCTTTCAATATCTTTGAATGCTGAGAATTTAAAAATCTAGGAAACTGATGTTAGTAGAAAAGGTGGTTAATTCAGAATTTGAGAATCTGAGTTTGATTCCTGGCACTGCCTCACTACTCATAATACTTTGGGCAAGTCAGTTAGCCTCAGTTTCCTCATCTGTAAAATGAGAAGGTTGTAGTATATGACCTCTAAAATCCTTTCCAAAACCAGATCCATGATCCTACATAACTTGAAGGAATTAAAAAAAAACCAAACCAAAACCTCATTTTCCTTCTGTGTATTTGTACGATAGAGGAGAATGCCTAGACACCTCTGGACAGATATGGGTATGTTCTTATACTTTGATAACTTGAATCTATGACCTCATTGATGTGAGCATGCTGTTGGAAACCCATTTATAGTCTCATGCTATACTGTGCAATTCTTGGCCATGTTCTCTTCTCGGACTTCCACAGAATATCCACCTAATGTACCAGTGTCCTTTTTCTTTTTTTTTCTTTCTTTTGTTGTTGTTTTGGAGGCAGTTGGGGTTAAGTGGGTCACCAGGGTCACACAGCTAGTAAGTGTCTGAGGCTGCATTTGAACTTGGGTCCTTCTGACTTCTAGGGCTGGTGCTCTATTCACTGTGCCAGCTAGCTGCCCTCCTTATTTTAGATTTTTCTGTTTTATGGGCACTACTGCAGCACCCAGGCCATACACCAGTTATCCTTCGATAGCTTTACGTGTCTAGCCCACCCCTTTTTCCAAGAATACATTTCTTGAATGATCTCCCTTATACTACTTCTGATGGACAAGTCATCATTGGAAATGCAATGTTGCATAGCTGAGCTCACTGTACATCTGTCTCTCTGGTGACCTTTGAGTTGCCTCCAATTTTGTTTCTTCAGATATTCTAAGTTTTGTGACTATACAACATTTGTGTTAATTTTTTGTGCCAAGGTACAGTTTTATAAGGTATGAAAATTGCTGTATGATTTCCCAAATGAAGCTGATTTGTCTTGTTCTCTTTTTTTCTGTTCCAATCTGGGCTCAACTCCTTATCCATCTACAGTGTCTTACAAGTATATGTACTAATGGTCTTTCCAACTGGAGATGGTAGTCTGGGCAATCTGCATTTTTCATTGATTTAGTTTTTTCTTTATGGCTTTTTAGGGGAAAGGAATAAATATTATGTAGTACCTACTTACATGTCAGACACTGTGCTAAGCACTCCCTCCTACTGTTTAAACAAATATTATCTCATTTGTTCCTTATAACAACCTTGCAAGGTAGGTGTTATTATTCTCTCCATTGCAGTTGAAGAACTGGGGCAAACAGAGGTTAAGTGACTTGGCCAAGGTCAAGCAGCTAAGTGTCTGGGGCTGGATTTGAACTAAGATCTTCCTGACTTCAGGCCCAGCACTCTATCCACTGAGCCATTTAGCCCCCTCCATGAGGCCAGTTTTTTTTGAGTAATCATAGATTTCATAAAAGAATCCTTGTAGCATTCTGGAACTTGATGCAATGAACAAAAGATCATCCACCAACAGGGACAGCTGGAGGAGCTCACCATCTACATAGAATCTCTTTTCCATTTGGACCCTGAGCCTGTGACACTGGTGACTGTCTCCCTATTTTGTGCCTCTCCTGATAGTGATCAGCAGAGATAAGGTGAAGCCTTGTGCTTCAACTTACATGCTCCTGTAGGAAATCCTTAGCAAAAGCCTCTTCTTTTCATTGTTTCCTCAAGGATGCCCGGGGTGCGTGTGTAGATCATTTTCATAAAGATTATGTAAGATGAGAAAGCAGGCTATGAGGGCTTTTGGCTTTGGGTATTTCCTTATGCAGCTATTCTTTCTTTCATCTTCTTTGTTTCTTCTTTCTTTCTTTGTGAGGCAATCAGGGTTAAGTGACTTGCCCAGGTTACACAGCTGCTAAGTTATTTCATCTTCTTAAGTGACATTAGGGTACAGATGTGGTGATTCCACCATCATTGATGATACAAATATTTCATTCTATAGATAATGACAAATGTGTTTCATTTTCTTTCTATTTGTTGCCCAGTCATTAGCTTCATCTATCAATACTTTGGAATGATGTGGTTTAAACAGGTCTCAAATCAAGCCTCTATGACTTTCCCCTGCTTTATGCTGTAACACTGCTGGTTATCTTCCGCCATCTTCCTCCATCATGTTTTTACAAATTAGTTTATATTCTAATCTGGTGTTATCCTTGGCTGCCGTCTCTCTCTGCTTAGCAAGGAGAGTAAGCTTTTGCTGGCTGAGTTGTTTTCTTGTATCTTCTGGGTTTTTTTGTGGCAACTACTTTAGATCAGTTAAACTTCAGTGGGGAATGGTAGTAATTATGGTCACTCAAGTTGCCTTTTTCCATTTTTAATGGCTTGTTTGAATGTGGGGATGACCATATCTTTTGAGAAAATCTTCTATTTATTTCTATTACAAATTTTCTTGCTGTCAGAATAAACAGCCTCTAAAAACTGGAGAAGGTCCAGTGACAAAGAGGATAATGCCAAATATTACTCATTGTACTTAAATAATAGAGAGTGGTCAACCTCAGATAGGTGTCATTTATGATGAGCTATTTTGTATTTTAAGAAAGGGGAATAAGCATTTGTATAGTACCTACTATGTGCCAGACATTATGCTAAGCACTTTATAAATATTACCTCATTTAGTCCTCACTATAACCCTGTGAGGTATGTGCTGTTATTGTACCCATTTTATAGGTGAGGAAACTGAAACAAACAGAGGTTAAGTGACTTGCCCAGAGTCATACAGCTAGTAAGTGTTTGAGGCCAGATTTGAACTCAGTTTTCTTGACTGCATGCCCACTGTTCTATCCACTGCATCACCTAGAAGGATTTGATCTGAGTCTGAGGCCAGAGTGAAAGATCTACTGAGGAACTTTCCTTACAGCAGAAACTTCTTGGAAACCTAATTCCTTCTGCCAACCTAAGACTTTGATTTACCATGTAATTCCATATAAAACTGGCTAACTAGATCACAAGTAGTAGAATCTAGAGCTGCTTAAGTGAATAGAGTACTGGGCTCTTAGTTCAAATCCAGCCTCAGATACTTACTAGCTGTGTGCCCTGGATAAGTCACTTAACCTGTTTGCCTCAATTGCTTCATCTGTAAAATGGGGATAACAATATCACCTACCAGGGTTGTTGTGAGGACCAAGAGATAATCATTGTAAAACTCTTAGCACAGTGCCTGGCACATAGTAGGTGCTATGTAACATATTAGTGATGACGATGATGATGATGATGAAGAACTATATGACCTGGACATCACTTAAAGAATAAGAGGAATTTTTTTTTCTTTTCTAACATTTGATTATGAAGTAATTTTGTTTCCTTATAAAGTTGATTCATAAAAAATCAGTGGTGTGTTTTGACACATCAGCATGACAGGTTTCATCCAAGCAGCAGCTGAATAATTGCCCTAAAACACCCTTGTGCCCACCTGGATGAGGTCAGGAGCTAATGCAATTATGCAGAAGCTCATTTAAAAAACAAAAATGTCCCATTGCTTTCTGCTTTAGAAAAACAACTGATTTCAGCAGCCCAATTATATATCTATATATATGTATGCATTATATATATGTGTGTATGTATGTATGTATGTATATGCATATGTGTGTGTGTGTGTATCTCCTTAGTTAAAGAAAAAGTCAAAATATACCTTGTCTCTACCTGCTTGACAATACAGCAGAACTGACTTGCCTTTGGATTTCCTTTCCTCATTCCCCCATATCTCTCCTGATGCATTTATAAATCCCAGACTTCAGGGAACATTCTCATCTTCATTCTTAATATGACACAGCTTCAGATCCCTGAGTTCTGATTTCATGAGTGGTGAGATAGTTGGTGCCTAATAGAAACATTTTAACCTTTAACCCTTTGTGGAGTTGCCCTGGGAAGTCTTGGAGCCTTATTAATTAAGTTTATTAAATTTCTTTGTGCAATGAGATTAATGCATGAAATAGGGTGGAAATGTTATATTAAAATGAGATTGTTATGAAATCTTATGCATTTGTATCAATCTCATATGGAAAAAGGCTGCTAGCTGAATGGATCATGCTCAAATATAAGAAATGATAACCCTTTTGGTGATTGATATTCATATAGAATGGTTACCTAAAATTTAATCTGTGTCAATTGAGTGGGAATTGAAAAAAAACCCTCATGTTTACATTTGTATTTTTAGCCTTATTTTTATATTACTAAAAAAAGCTAGTTAACCTAACTATGGCAGACTGCCAAATTTTCTACTAATGCTTTCAAATGTATATGCAGGTTTGTAAATAGATATAGCAAAGATCTCCATCTTTATGCTTCGCAAATTTCTCTGTCTAGAAAAAAAAAGACTATAGTGCCTTATTTTTAGATGAACACAGTATCAATTTGTTGGGATCTTTAGGACAAGCTATAAATGACTTACACATGATATTTCTGATGATACCCTTTTCCCTTAGACTAGGTAGAAAAGATCATGTTTTTTGGTTTTAATCCTTTCTCTCCCCTGTAGGTAAAATGAGCCCATGATCTGAATATGGTGTTATGGTTTAAATAAAATTGTCTTTAATCAAATTGCACTGGAAAAGTATCATAGAATGCATTCTATACAACATTTTTCTCCTGTACAGTAAATTTTAACATATACATATGGCTTTGTATATTTGGAAGTATATTTGTAAATATTCTTCCAAAGTATAACTGGAAAGAAAGTATAATGAATACATTTTATTATCACACTTTAATCACTGGCTATCAGGGTATTATGTGTACCACTTTATGAAAATTATTAATATTGAATGATTTTTTTAGGCAAGTGACCTATCTATGAGGGCTACAATTAGCTGCATCAGAGGTTCCCAAACTTATTTGACCTACCATCCCCTTTTAAAAAAAATACTCAGCACCCCCTTGAAAATCTACTTTCTTTAACCCTTTTAATGCTTTTTTTGAAATATGTGTCATTTAAAAATATTTTTTTAAAAAATGACATCTTAAATTTAATAATTTATTATAAATTTGTGGGTTTTTTCCCTCATTAAAATTTTCATGATGCAATGTTGTGCCATGTAACCATGTAGTATCATATTGTGAACAAGTCATTACACGCACATATTCCTGCTGATGCATGCTGGACTTCCCAACAATGTGTGACACACTTGCCTGCCAACACTTGCTGGTTGACCACTGACCAGTTATAACTTGCATTTTGTGTGTTTATTTGGAAAATAATGTAATCACTACGACTTTAACTCTGTTACACGACAGAAGAAACATGTACAAACGGTTTTTCAAATTTTTCTTTTTTTCTTTCCTTATGCTTCCACTGCCCCCTTAATTTTATTCAGTGTCCCGCAGTTGCACCCAAGGCTCCTACCACCCCACCCTGGGGTAGCACCCCAGGGGGTGATATCACCCACTTTGGGGACCTATGAGCTGCATTTTCAATTCAGCAATCCTTTATTAATCATCCACTACATGAAAAAGCATGGTTTTAGCCACTAGGGAGAACAAAGTACCTGTTCTCAAGTAGCTTATATCTAAGGAGAGGAAAGCAAGTACAAAATAACTGGCACTTTGGTGTTGTTGTTCAGTCATTTACAGTTGTGTCCAACTCTTCATAATGCCATTTGGGGTTTTCTTGGCAAAGATATTGGAGTGGTTTGCCATTTCCTTCTCCAGCTCATTTTATAGATGAGGAAACTGAGGCAAATTGGGTTAAGTGACTTGCCTAGCATCGCACAGCTAGTAAGTGTCTGAGGCCAGATTTGAACATAGGAAGATGAGTCTTCCTGACTCCAGGCCAAGCACTCTATTCACTGTACCATCTAGCTGTTCCAACTATGGCACAAAGGAGAATTAAAATGAATTTAAAATTAAAGAATTAAAATTATTAAGATTAAAAAATAAATATTAAATGCAAAGAAGAAGTTCAGACAAAGTACTATGAGAAAGCTGAGGAGAATATCACTTTTCCTCCAGGAAAACCAGAAGGGCTTCATGGAGGAGGTGGTATCTGGGTTGGACCTCAAAGGAAGAGAATGAATTCAATCAACAATTCAATCCACCTAAATTTTATTAGGCCTTGACTATGTGCAAAGCACTGTGACAGATGCAGGGAATACGAAGATAAGAATGATGAAAATCTGTGCCCACAAAGGGCTTATATTTTATTTAGGAGAATACAACATGTATACTGGTAAGTAAATACAAAGTTTATACAATATGACACAAAGCAATGTAAAGAAGGAAAGAGCATTAGCTGAGAGGATCAGGAAAGGCTCTTGTAGAAGATTGCAACCAAGCTATGTCTTCAAGGAAGCTAAGGATTCCAAGAGGCAGACATGAGGAAGGAGTGCATTCCAGACTTGGGGAATCATCTGTGCAAAGGTGTGGAGATAAGATTTGGAATGTAGTGTACAGGGAATCCCTAGTAGTCCAGTCTCTCTGTAATGGAGAGTTCTTGAGCAATGTCTGCAAAGTAGACTGTGAAGAATCAGACAGACAGGAGGAAATGCAAGAGAGAGAGCGATGTCTTGAAAGCCAAGAGATGAGAGACCATCCAGGAAGAAGAGATAGTCAATGGTTTACAGTGTTAAAAACCATAAGAAGTTCAGAGGTGAGGACTGAGGATAGGCTATTGAATTTTGCACTTAATGGATTAATGATAACCATAGAGAAAGCCATTTCAAGTGACTGATGGATGTGGAAGCCAGAATACTTGAGTGGGAGGATTAAGTCTTATTAGAAGACTTAATAGAACCTATTGTAAGCATAAAGGATAGCATGAACAAGGAGAGATATATATTTGTGTATATATATATAGATATAGATATATATCTATATATATATACATATATATGTATGGGCAGAATGAGAACAGGCAACCAACTTGTATAAAATATAGAATATATGAAGAGAAAGTAAGGTTGTGTGACTAAGTTTGACGTACATTGTGAATGGCCTTGAACACCAGACTTGAAACTTTATACTTCCTTTGATAGTCAGTGGAGTATCCCTGGAGGTTTTTGAGCAGACAAGTGATTGAGTCTTAGAAAGGTTACTCTAGCTATATGAAGGATGAGCTGGAAAGGTAGATAGATTGAAGACAGGAAAATAAGTTAAATAATTTTTATAATAGTCTAGGTGAGAAAAGATGGCAGCTTAAACTAGAGCAGGGGTGGGGAACCTGGGGCCTTGAGGCCACATGTAGTCCTCTAGGTCCTCAAGTGTAACCCCTTGACAGAATCCAAACTTCACAGAGTAAATCCCCTTAATAAAATGATTTGTTCTGTAAAACTTGGACTCAGTCAAAAGGCTGCACCCAAGGACCTACAAAGCCACATGTGGCCTCGAGGCCCCAGGTTCCCCATCCTTGAGTGATGGCAGCAGGAGTGAAGAGTAAGGGATGGATAAAAGTGATCTTGCAAAAGTCAAAACAGCCAAGTTTGGATATGTGGGGTGAAGGAGAAGGGGGAGCTAGAGGTTTTGAACTGGAATTTCAGGGAGGATGAGTCTGGCAATGACAGAAATAGGCTCATTGGGAGGAAGAGCATTTTTTGGGGGGGAGAGATGGTAAGTTTAGTTTTGGACATGCTGAATTTGAAATTTTGGCAGTATGTATAAATGGAGATATCCTAGCAGACATTTAGAGACCAGATGTTTCCTTGTGCCTTCTTTGTATAACTGTTCGCTGGAAGCTTTGAGTCTTAAGTGTAACGTATGGAACTATACCTAAGATCATAGGACCTGCCACTAGAAGGGTTCTTAGAGATCATCTAGTCCATCTCCCTTATTTTACAGATGACGTCCAGTGAAGCAACTTGTCTGAGATAACAAAGGAAAAAGTATTCAGTGCCTCTTCTGACCTGACCTTCAGATATGGATATATCCAGGGGTGTGCTGCTACACATTTTAACAACTGGCTCTCAGGGAATATGTGTGCAGGACACACTTTTAAGTTTAATCTGCATTATTAATATTTTCTCTATCACTTTCTTAAATCTAGACAATCAACACAACAATAAACCAAGCCCTGATTTGTAGTGTTTGCCAATTTCTGAGGTATAAATGCTCACACTGAAAATTTTACAATCTGCTCTCTAGCAGGTGTGAGCTGGCTCCAGCATACCCTTGGGTATATTTCAAATGTGTATGGATTTGTACCAACTACATACCGGCTGTCCTTCCCCTCTGCTAATGACTCCACTCTGAGATTGATTTAGTGATTGAGATCATTCAGATCTCATTCAGGTTACCCACTTATCTCCAGGCTCACTCTTCTGTCTGTACCAACTACACTCCAGCTGCCTTGCCTCTCCTTCCAACTTCTCCACCTTCCCATAATGTGTTGTCTTCCTTCATTAAAATGTAAGCTCTTTGAGAGCAGGGGTAGTCATCTTGTTTCTGTATCCCCAGCAGTTATCACAGTGCTTGGCACATAGTAATCACTTAATAAATACTCTATCTTTCTTGCTTTTTGGCCAGGCCTAGCCACACCTTTTCTCTTCCCACTGGGCAATTCCCATTCCCTCACCATCCTCAACACTCCCCCCTGCAGAGTCTTTTCTCTATACATACATGGGGAGAGGGATGAAGGATGAATGAGTGAGGCCATGTGACCTGACAGCTCAGTCTTATCCCAAGCAACATAATGATTCTGAACTTCTTTTACCATGAGAAGCAAAAGAGAAACCCTGGTTCTGTTTAGTTCTGCCATTTGGAGAGTTTATTTCAAAAATTAATAAATAATAACCAAAATAGTTTTCCTCATTTTGATTCAGCCCCCAGTCAGGAGAAAGCCTGGCACTTTGGAGGACCAGATACCAATACCCAAGACTTCCTCTGTGCTGCAGCTACCCTGTTTGCAAATAAAGCAACATAGAGATCAACAGTAGTTAATTTGATCAGATTTATCTAGTTGGCAAAAGGAACTTAAACTAATTAAACAGAAATTAGAAAAGTAACTTTATAGAACACAGTAAACTTTAGAATCAGCTCCGTTCTTACTTGGGCAGAGAAGGAGGAAGGCAAAGGAGAAAGGCAAACCACATTTCACTATCTAATAGTACCTCATCCCAAATGGAAAATTGGCAACCATTGTCCCAATTGAGCCCATTTGAGGAGGCAGCTGATGTACCCAAGGCTCAAACAACAGCCCCAAAGGCTAATATGCCTCAACGCTCAGTTCCTGGTGATAACTCAGTGCTGGCCTCCTCTAATGCTTTACTTCCAGGCTCTAGCCTCCCACTGAAACCTCCCTTCCAACTCCCTTGCTCCCGTTGTACACTATTGCAGCAGCTGCTGCTGCAAACCACTGTTCCCTGCACCTGCTGCAGCACCCAGTCCAGAAGCTCCAGATGTGGTGGTGGAAATGCGTCCCACTGCTTGTGCTTGCTCTGTAACAGGGCTCGGAGCTCAAAATAGTCTCAGTTCCTCTTAGAGTGGGAAGAAAAAAACAACAGTGCTATCTGTCCAGGACCACACCTCCCAGAAACCTTGACCCCTAGACTCTGAAGCCTGTGGATATCTGTCTGAAAAAGCCAGCTCACAAATAGATAAAGTGATGTTAAAGTGTTCCTTGATTCAGCCTCCTAGGTGCTTTTGCCCAAATCATTGTATATGCGTTTAGCCTATCCTTTGTCCTATCTTTGATTAATGAGTTTAAGTTAGCAAAGAATATTAAGGCAGTGCTTTGCAATTTGATTCCATTAGGCAATTTTCTAAATTTAGGCATTTTTCAATTCTCTTCTTTTTTCCCACTCTCATTTCCTTTATTCCCTTCCTCTCCATTCCATCCTCCAACAATATTTACTAAGGTAAAGCAAGAGTTAATGAGAAGACTAGAAAATTTCACCTTCCTTTCTCTCAGGGCTCTTCTTATGCTTTTGGTTGGATAGACCTTCTTTGGCATGAAAACAATCATAAATTTGGTTCTGCCAACATTTTGTTACCCTTCTTTTCATTCACATAAGAATAAAATTGACCCAAAAACCCATCATCCCATGCATTTGTCCTAAATTAAGAAGAAGAATAAAAGGACATCGAGAGATTCTTTCCAATAATGCAAGTCTCTGCTTGCTAACAGTATCACGATTTCACGTCATGTAGAGCAAGTCTTTGCCAAGAGGTGTGGCTCTGTGTGGCCTAAGGTGAATCATATATGAGTAATTAACATGAATATAACACCTGATTGGACTTTAGTAAAGCAGTGGGAGGTGGCTGAAACTACTCACATATTGCCATGAGAAAAAAAGTCAAGGGTGTTTCATATGGGAACTGGGAACTGGGAAATATGGGTAGAAGAGATGAAGGAAATAAACATTTATTAAGTGCCTACTATATACCCATACAGAACAGACTGTTGAGAGCAGAGAATGCAGCAAGGGATGGTTTTTGTCTGTTTTTAAAATTACTTTTAAAATAAGTTTTATATATCGTTTTGAAACCATCTGCATTTCCCAATGTGAACCTTCCTCTTTCAGCTTCTAGTGAGCCATCCCTTAGAACAAGAGAAAACAACTGATCAAAATTTACCAACGTATTGAAAAAGTCTGACATTTTACGAAGAGTGACACATCCAGAGTCCTCCACCTCTGGAAAGAAGGGATGGCCAAGCTTAGTCATTATACTGGCTAAACATGGTTTTGATTATTTTGTTGTTATAGTTTTTCAGCACGTAGAGTGCTAGACTTAGAGTTAAGAAGACCCGAGTTCAGATCCTGCCTCCAACACTGAGTCATTTAACTTTCCTCAGCCTCAGTTTCTTCATTTGTAAAAGAGCACCTACTTCCCAAGGTTGTTGTGAGGGGGAATATGAGATAATATTAGAAAAGTGCTTTGTAAACCTTAAAGTACAATATAAATACTAGATTTTTGTTGCTTCTTACATTCTATCATTTTAGGCTTATTGATTGATCAATTAAGATCAATTGGTGGAGGGGCTCTAAAACAAGATCATGCAGGTCACAAAGACCACAGAATTTAGATTTCATCTAGTCTACCCCCTCATTTTACAGATGAGGAAACTGAGGCTTGCTTAAGGCCTCAGAGATGGTAAGCAGCACAATCAAGGATTTGTGTCTTAAGGTTTGGAGAATGTCTTATTCCTGGCTTTCCCACATTCCCTGGGCTTTCTTAGCACACTCTGTCTTCTGGGGATGAAAGTGATGGCCGTATCCCCTGCTCCTGATCCAGTGATATGTAACATATAGAATAGTGAGTCAAGCAAACTGGGACAAATGTAGAACATTTCTGAACACTAAACCTTTTTTTTAAAAGCTGATATTTGAATAATGTTTTAAAGTTGGCAAAACACTTTATATGCTTTCTTATCTGATCCTTACAACAATCTTATGCTGTTATCCCCATTTTACAGATGAGGGAACAGTTTAAGAAAGGTTAGGTTATTTGCCATTTGTCACTTTGCTATTAAGTGTCAGAGGTGATGTTTGAATCTAGGTCTTCCTCCCTATAATTCTAGCACTTAAAAAAATCACATGAAATATTTTCTTAGAATTATATGAGGGTGTTTGCATTTTAAAATAGGATGCTTATTAACCCAATCAGGTTTCTTTTGATTGGAATTTCAGGATATCTGACAAAGCAAAAAGAAGAGAAGACTTTGAGTTAATATAAAAGAGATAATTTGATCATGGGAGTTTCCTACTGTCTCTTAAGTTATGCTGCCCAGCAAAGTCTGACAGCTTCCTCTCAACATTACAAGTCTTCTACTCTCTATGACTAATTCTAGCATGGCTTGTCTGTTGTCTTGGGTTAAACAATTTAGCCTCTCTGTAGTTAAGTTTTTCCTGTTTTCAAATAGAAATACCATTTGTATTGTCTCTAACAGATTGTAAGGATGAATGAGATCATATCTGTAAAATGCTTTGAGTTCTCTTGAAAGAAAGACAGTGATTGTGCCTGAGCATAATTCTGGCAACAGGATGCCAAAAGGTGATGTAGCTTGCATGCCCTTCAGGGGAGGGACCTGAGAGAACAGGTCCTTGTGGCAGTTTTCCAGGAATTTGGGGCCAACTTCCAGATTCTTGGGTCTCTCTCTCAGGTTTATACAGAAAATTTGTTTTAAGCTTCTGTATTCCTTGGCAGTCGAATTCCTGGGAGAGCTGTTAAAGTAAGAAGCAATGTGAAGATGTTCTTCTAGTGGCCCAGTTGGTCAGCAGACACCAAAAGAAGGACATTCCACCATCTTTTCACAAAAGGGCTATTTCTAGGTCCCTTCTGGATTTGGAGAGGGGTAGAAACAAATGGACTAGTATCACCCCTCATTTTGTATCCTATAGCCTTAATGTACAATGTATACTTTAGTACTAATCCCACAGGGTTGTTGTGAGGATCAAATGAGATAATATTTATAAAGGGATTAGCACAGTGCCTGGCCCACAATAGTCATTTAATAAATGCTTGTTTCCTTCATTACTAATTTCAATATGACAGTAATTTCCAGGAATCTCTTATGTGTATTTTTTTTAAAATGAAATGTAGACTCCTTGAAAAAAAAACACTTTAATTTCACAACATCTAGTGCAGAGGTATAAATGTTTTATACTTACTTTGGACATAGCTGAAGCTCAATTGATGTTTGACCGTTCACTTGTTGATGAACTATTTTCATGATGTAATGGAGGGAACACTGGATTAATTAAATGTAGGTACTAGTCTGTTCCCTGCTACTGACTATATGAATTTGGGATAGTCACTTGAGTTTGAGACTCAGTTTCTTTTTGTGTGAAATGATGGAATTAGACTAGATTACTTCAAGGTCCTTTCCAGTTCTAAAATGTTAAGATTCTTTTAGTATCATCAGTAAGTCAGAAAGCATTTATTAAGCACCTACTATGTGCCAGGCACTGTGCAAAGTGCTGGGAATACAAAAAGAGGCAAAAGACAATCCCTGCTCTGAAGGAGCTCACAGTCTAATGAGTGAGATGTCAAACAAACAAATATATGCAAACAAGCTATTTAAAGGATAAATAGGAAATAATTAATAGGGGAAACTCTAGCTTTAAGAGAGGTTAAGAAAGTCTTCCTGTAGAATATAGGATTCTAGTTGGGACTTGGAGGAAGTCAGGGAAGTCAGTAGGTAGGGATGAAGAGGGAAAGTTCCCAGGCATAGGGGACAGCCAGAGAAAATGTCCAGAGCTGAGAGAGGGTAGAAAGAACAAATATCACCTGTTCTCGAAAAGCTCTCACTTGTAGGCAGTAGGGAGAGAGCCAGTAGAAAGGGAGAAATTGAAGGTAAGTGATAGAGTGAGATGACAAAAGGGTACAATCTATTAGAGGAGATAGGATCACTTGTGCATAGAGAGGGGTTAGTATTGTTAAGGAATAAGGCTGCCTATTCCTGTGAGATATGGGTGAAGAAAGTGATAGTGGCAAAAGTCATCTGAGTGATTTGAGATGACAAAGAAGGGGAAGAAGGAGCTCATGGCAAATGGTCTCAATTTTTTTTCTGTAAAATATGAGGCAAGGTTCTCGGCAGAGAGAGTGGAGAGAAGGGGAGGTATAATAGGCTGCAGAAGGGATGAAAAAGTTTGGAAGAGTTACTGTAGATAGTGGAATAGTGAGTTGATAAAGTAAATGTAAAAGGATTGTCAAGCAGCAATGAGGACCCAGTTGAGGTTTTGTAATACAAATTTGTAGTGGACCCAGTCAGAGTGATTGCATGATTTTCTCTACCTTCATTTAGCAGTACATGTTTAGGAGTGAAGGCAGCAGATCAGGGAAGTAATCCAAGGCTGAGGCTTAGCAGGGTACAGTCAGCAATAGGATATGGCAGCTGGGGATTCAGTAGAAAAGGACAGTGTAGAATTGAACTGGTTCACCAAAGGGCCAAGTTGGAAAAAGAGAGAATGGATAGTGTAGGGGAGATTGCCTGGGAGAGAACTGAGGGGTCATGGAACTGGAGGTCACAATGTGGACAAAGAGGAGAGTTTGGTAAGGGAAGGTGGAGGGAAATTTGGAAAGTCGTTAGATTATGGTCAGATAAAGGGACTTCAGAATTCTTGGACATGGGAGTGGTACATTTATGGGTAATGGCAAGATCAAAGGTATGAGCATCTTTGTGTGTGGCTAAGGTGGGGTGGAGGAGTAGGTCATGGGAAGTGAGTAAGGAGGTTGAAGAAATGAACAGTTAGGGTGTTTGAGGGGAGAGTCAATATGTATGTTGAAGTTCCCCTAGTATGAAGGCGGGAGTTCGGGAGGAGAGAAAAATTGTGAACCAGGTACTGAATTCGTTGAGGAAGGAAGGAGAATGACCTGGAGATCTGTAGATAACAGCTACCAGGATTTTGATTAGGCAGTCCATATGAATTGCATGAACCTCAAAGGAGGAAAGGTTACTGAGTGATAGAAATAGGGTGGTAAACTGGAAAGGGCATTGGGGAACAAGGAAGATTCCAACTTTCCTCCTTCTACCATCGAGCTGAGACCCGAACACTACAGTCAAGTGAATTAAGGTGTAGCCAGTACTGGAAAGGGTGGACAGGAGGCTGTATCATAGTGATTACTAGAAGATGGAAGGAATGGGAGGTGAAAAGATTTAGGATGAAGGGAAGTTTATTGCTTATGGCATAGGCATTCTAGAGGCCACAGTAGAAGGAGTGGGTGGTGTTTTGTTGAGTCTTTGGAGTTGAGAGGGATGGGAATAAGGAATCAGGTGATGGGGGAAGGAGAATGAAGTTTGGATGATGACCTTTAGGGATCAAGAATCACTGGGCTATATAGGGTAATTGTGAGATCATTCATCATCGAGAAGGTACCATTCCTCTTTTCAGAAGAGGCTGGAGGAAGGTGGGGTAGGGAACTATACAATGATGCAGATTGAGCTGAGGTTCTGCTCTTGGGTGTAAATTCTGTTTTTTCTGAACTCTATAAACAAGATAAGGGAAAGCAAAACAGGAAAATCATGTAGAATAACTATAATAATGATGATAGTAACAACTTACTATTATATAGTGCTTTCAAGTCTAAAAAGGCTTTTCCCTCACTACAACCCAGAAAAGTAAGTAGTGTAATATTATAATTATTCCCATTTAAAGATGAGGAAACTTCGCCTTATAGAGGCTGAGTGATTTACCCAATGTCATACTGCTAGTGTCAGAGCATATTTTATAGAAGTGCATGTGCTAATAACGACTTTAGTTATGACTAGTTTTAGAACAGGTCACTTTGATAATGTTACAATGCAGTTACATAAACCCAATCAATAAATGTTTATTAAATTCTTACAGTATACCAGGCACTGTGCCATCCACTGGAGATACAAAGATAACAGTGAAAAAGCCCTTGCCCTCAAGGAACTTTGATTCTATTGGGAAACAACATGTGCATGTATAAGCAAATGCAAAAACATGAAACATAAATACAAAGTGATTTCAGGGATGGGAGGACACTGACACTTTGGGGGTTGGGAATCAGTAGAGTGTGGGACATGGCACTTTTACAGGTTCCCATTGCTTTTGTAACAGTATTTGTCATACTAATGGTTTGTCATATTATGTTCATTTACTTCTTATCTCTTATGTAGTTTAAATGGAGCATAAGATTATTGCTAATGCTGTATTTTTTGCAGTAGACTTAATCTTAATTCCTCTTTGAAGAACTGTGGTTCGCGATTGTAAAAGATTAATAGAGGGAATGACAGACACAAAACAGTATATTCTTGAAGAAATAGCTACTCTTCTAATTTGAAATGTAATGAAGAAAATGCCAGGGTGATTCCCCAGGCCTTCTAAGATTTATAAAAAATGCTCAGGTAGAAACACAAATAATCTTAAATATGTTCTTGCATAAGGAAAAAAAAAACTCTCCTATTTAGACTTTCCCATCCTTTTATAATTCATTTTGTCTGAGGCAGATCCAGCAGTATGGGGCAGTTTGGATTTACCCTCAGTTTTCATTCTCTGTCATTTATTTCTATGCATGCCAGGCTAGTATAGAAAATAAGTTCTCAAAGAGACAGTAAATACTCACATGGAAACTGAATTTGGTAGATTGATATTTTGATTTACTCATCACTAGTGTGTTCTTGTCTGTGGGCATACTGGCACTATGGAGTTTTCCCATCCCTTCCTTGTAAGTTCAGAAACATAACAGACAGATTGAGGCTCTATAAGAAAGACATTCAAAATGTACGTCAACTTTGGTAGAAGATGTGTCACTCCAGAGGGAGAATTTGCCTTGAAACTCTTAAGGAACAAGAAAAAAGCCAGGCCTGATAGATTAAACAAATACATTTTTTTTTAGTCTTTAAACCACACGCCATTCTTGTTTTCAAGTCAAACCAGACTTTCCGAGTTATGTTCAGATAGTACATGGAAGGTTCTATTTGTTCTACACAGGAAAATATATGATGCTGATATTTTTTGGAAGCAGCAACAGATCCTGAAGAGAGAAAACAAAAACACATTTTAATTTAGCAAAATAGATATAGGATAAGTATGAGATTTTAAAAAAAAATTATATCCAAATGGCTGAACAAGTTGTGGTGTACAAATTAATGGAATACTATTGTGCTATAAGAAATGATGAGCAAGTAGACTTCAAAAAAACCGGGAAAGACTTATACGAACTGATACTGAGTGAACTGAGCAGAACCAGGAGAACATTGTACACAGTAACATTGTGTGATGACTAACTTTGATAGACTTGGCTCTTCTCAGCAATGCAAGGATCTAAGACAACTCTAAAAGACTCATGATGGAAAATGCTATCCACATCCAGAGCAAGAACTATGGCATCTGAATACAGATTGAAGCATACTATGTTCTTTTTTTTCTTCTGTTTTGTTTTGTTTCTTCTTTCTTATTTTTCCTCCTATTGGTTCTAATTCTTCTTTAAAACAGGACTAATGTGAAAAATATGTTTAACAGGAATGTATATGTAGCGCCTATGTCAGATTGCTTGATGTCTTGGGGAGGGGGAAGAAGAGAAAGGGGGAGAAAATTTAAAATTCAAAATCTTATGGAAGTGAATGTTAAAAACTGAAAATAAATTAATTAATTGTAAAAATTATATTCATAATAAATATTGAGTCTAATTTTTCCTTCTGCTTTGCCGCTAGAAGAGGGAACCATGGTACCACCAATGTCTTTATGCTTTTACACACACACACACACACACACACACACAGAGGTGCTCTTATATTATGTAACCTAGAAAATGGGCCAAATCCTGAGCAGAACAGCAGAGGAGTAGGGTGGGATTAACATGTTTCTCTGTATGATTCTTCTCCAAATCAGTATGTTATTTCTACCACTGACCTCAAACTTAGCCAGCATGTAAGCATATGTTCTTTTGGCCCCTTACAGTCTCTAAAGGTATACTATACAGGTCCTTTGTCCCTTTATCCTGTCAAATTTAAAACTGAATGAACAAACCTTTAAGAGAAATAAAAATTAAGTTAATAATAATGCAAAAAGAGGCAGTGTACTAGGTGAGGAAGTCACTTAACTTCTTAGTGCCCCAGAGAGATTTGAGACCACTAGCTCCACAATATCCTTCTGAATGAATATACATATGTATACTTAAAATTTATCAGTTTTCTTCTCTAGGGAATCAGGCAGACTTTGCATTCCATACATAGAATGATATTTTGCGAATGTATTTTTGAGCCTTGAAGAGTGTTTTGGTAATGGTTTCTCAGATTTCATTCATTCCTCCATTCATTCAACAAGATGTGTATTGAGCACCCATAGGGTGCAGGAAACAGTGTTGACCTCTGAGGGGAAATTAAAAAAGATTGAAAATCCATGGTCCCTGCCCTGATGAAGTATACTATCTAGAAGGGAAATAAGACACAAATGCAGATTATTAGAATACACAATATTACATGATGAGTGACTTAAAAACAGCACTGTGTAAAAAACAAAAACAAAACAAAAAAAAAACAACACAAAAAAAACAGCACTATGTGAGGTCCATAAGGGAAGGTTGTTACCAACAGGAGGAACAAGGAAAAATTTAATAAAGAATAAAAATCAACATGGGCTTATCAGTAATTTATATTCCATCTTAGCAATTACAATTTTAAACATAGTTAAAAAAACTCACATGAAGAAATAAAATTTCATACCTTTATTTTGGAATTGTATGCAAAAATTACATCTCTCCTGTGGTGTATCACTTACTTAAATTGATAATCACTCCATGGTTGAACATGGTGATCTGTAATTAGATTATTAGTCATTGTTCAGTTGCATAAAAAAATACTTGATTTCTCAACTCCAGGACAAGCTTTGTAATAGTGTTGTTGTTTTGCAAGTCAATATTTATATCTGACTGATGCTAGGTTGTAAAAGAAATCAAATTAATGAAGACTAAATAAAGAATAAATATTGTAGTAATTTTAAAATATTTGTTTTAAATAATTTGTGAGAAACTTTATACTCTAATTTCAGGCAGATAAAAGCAAAACCTGCTTCATCAACAATTAAGCATTATATAAATATGTATATATGTGTATGCATGTATGTATGTATATATGTGTGTGTATGCCAATGATCTCTTAGTTGCCAAATCCAGTGACCTCCCCTCACTCCAATTCATCCCCCAGTCAGTCACCAGAGTGACTTTCCTAAAGCAAATGTCTGACCCTGTAACCTCCCCTTCCCCCACTCAATAAACTCTTTAGTGACTCTCTATTGCCCTCAGGAACAAATACCATATCATCTGCTTAGTGTTCAGAGCCCTTCATAACCTAGTTCCCTCCTAGCTTTCCAGTCTTCTTGTACTTTACTCCCTTCTATGTACTCTTTGATCTGGTTTCCTAGCTGTTCCAAACAAACAAGACACTCCATCTCTTGGCTCTGGGCATTTTCACTGGCTGTTCCCCGTGCCTGGGATGCTTTCTCTCCTCGTCTCTGCCTGCTGACTTTGAGTACCAACTAAAACCCAACCTACTCTAAGAAACCTTACCTAACCCCTCTTAATTCTAGTGTCTTCCCTCTGTTAATTATTTCCTATTTATTCTATAAATAGCTTGTTTGTACATTTGTTTACTTATTGTCTCCCCCATTAGATTGTGAACTCCTTGAGGACAGGGACTCTCTTTTGCCTTTTTTGTATTCCCAGCATTTAGCACACTGCCTGGCACATAGTAGATGCTCAATAAATACTTATTGATTGATTGGCTAAAATGCTTTTGCATATAGTAGAAAAACTTTAAAATCTTCATTTGGATTAAGATGAAGGAAGAAGCCATGTGAACAGAATAGGACCGGAAGTACTCAGTACCTTTCTCTACCCTTTTCCTCACTTTTTCCCCTCTGTTTGGTTACCATCTATTACTGTTGTCTTAGTCTTTTTCTCCTTCCAAGCCTCTTACTCTCTTTCACTTAAAAAAAATCTCTTGCCTTCTCATATCTTTTCACCTCCTCTGATTCCTTACTCTTCTTACCTCCCACTTCCTTTGCCTCTCTTTATTGTGTATTCTTCCCATCCCCTTCTATACACCCACCCTTCTGCCTCCACACCATATGGCAACTACTACCAATTTTCTCGATGTATGTGTCATCGGAGTACAAGATGATGGACCGGTGAAAGTGGGTGGTGCAGGGTAAAACACCCTGCTTTAGTCAGTTTCTTCCCATGAAGTGTGAGAACCCTGCTGGCAGAGGCTGTCATCTTCACCAATATAGCATACTTGTTAATGTGTAACTATTTATTATGTTAATGTGTAACTATTTGGCATTCCTTTTATCCCCGACCAAAATTGTGGGCAGATTATTATTTGTGGAGGAATTAAGTCAGTCCTTAAAAAGATTTCTCATTCTAGGTAAACTTTGGTGTGTGAGGGGTGATTTTCAAGGTACATTCTAACCAGGTAGATACAATAATTGGTAAGAGAGATGTAAGAAAATGGAGGGAAGGTTAGGACTAGTTCAAAATTAGAAAGAAGTAATTTTGTTACTTGGAACTTGAAAAACTTGTTCAAAATGAACTCTCTGACTTCCTCAGGAATGCTGCTTTATGTCCTTCGCTGGAACACCAAGAACTAAAGTGACTCTAGCTGATAGCTTTCTCTGAGTAGTAAGTCAAAGGCTAATTTCTTTTATGCTTACCTGAAATTCAAGCTGTCCCGCAAAGTAGTGGCACCTTCCTAGGAATTATGTGGTCCTAGATTCCCACCTAGAAATCATCAGAGACAAGAGACATATAGAGAAGCCTTCTTTTTCTCCTATTTTCACCCTTACCTTCCATATGAATTTCCAAACACATGCTTGCCATGTGTAGCATTCTGTACACTTAAGTAATTGCCTTCTGAGATATTATCTGAATCTCTAGAAAACTAGATGGGGCCATATATGTTCTCCTTTCTGAAGCAAAGCTCCTTTGTAATACATTCAGTGTATGAAAAGTCCAAGGTGCAAAAAGAAAATTGTGAGATTAGATTAAAATAAGTAAATATATACATACATATATATTTTTATATATTATATAAATATATTAATGTATATATTTAATATGTATTATGTATTTATATCTATATGAATATTATTTACCATAATTCTTCAGAAGAGCCATGATCTCACAAATATGAGCACTCCTCCAGCTCCTGCAAAGTACAGCCCTGCTGTGCTTTAGTAGACCGGTTTTGTTTTGTTTTGTTTTTGTGGCAATGGGGAGTAAGTGACTTGCCCAGGATTATATTGCTAGTAAGTGTCTGAGGTCAAATTTGAACTCATGACTCCAGGGCCAGTGCTTTATCCACTGAGTCACCTACCTGCCCCAGTAGATTATCTTAATGAGTCTCTAAGGGCAACCACCCCACCCCAAATTCGTCACCTAATGAGTTACCATCTAGTAAAACGAGCTTCTCTGAATTTATCGAGGCTGATGCTCTGATGACATATAGCCTATTGCTAAGTATGTATCCAAAGCTTTCCTGGCTTCTTAGGACCTGCCAGAACCTGCAGTCCTCCACCTTATCCATGGAGGGCCACCTCCATATCATCGAGGTATGAACTCGCCAATCCTTAGCTCAAGAAACTTCATTGGCTCCCTATTGGCTGTAGTATAAAATAAAATCTTTTCTGTTCCTCTCTTAAGGGCCTTCACAACTTGCTACCTTTCTGCCTTTCCAGGCTGAGGGCGTATTATACCCTATCATATTTTATGTTCCAGCCCAGTTGGCCTATTTGATAAACTCTTCACATGACAGTCTATCTCCTATTTCCATCCCTTTTCACAGGCTCTCCCCCATGCCTGGAACACTCTTCAAGGAAGCAAATATTTACTTCTCAGCTGGAGGGATTGGAAAAAACTTCAAGAAGAAGCTGGCAAGAAAACAAACAAAAAAACAAACAAACCCAAAAAACTAAAAAACCCCAAACCCGACAAACTAGCATTTGAGCCAGGTCTTGAAAGATGGGTAGAATTTCAATAACTATAGGCTAGGGTGGGGGAGCATTTTAATTATTGGGAATGGTACAAGCAACAGCACAGGTAGCAAGGTAGGAAGAAATGGGGGCATGTCTGATGGTGAATATTTCTATTTGTTTGGGTCAGAGAACCCTTGTGTGATACTGTGAGATAAGGGTAGGTTGGTTCAAGATTGTGGAGGGCCTTGCATGCTGGAATAAGGAATTTGAACTTAATTTTAGGGGGCCATTGAAGGGTTTGGAACAGTGTAGTTACATGATTAGATCTGTATATAAGGAAAATTAACCTGGCAGGGAAGGATGAATGGGAAGGAAATTACCAAGTTAGGAGCCTCTTATAATAGTCTAAGTGAGAAGAGCTGAGTAGGATGACAGAATGAAAATGCTAAGTAGAAGAAAGATGCAAGAGCTATTGAAGAAGTAAATTGATAACTGATTGGATGCGGGAAATAAGTGAAAGGGAGGAGACAAAGACTACAGGTTTTGAGCCTGGTGACCAGGTGAATAGTAGTTTACTGAACAGAAAAAGAGAAATCAGGAGGAAAAGCAAATTTTTTTTTGGTGGGGGAACACTAAATTTAGTTTTGAACATATTGAATTTGAATTTCCAGCAAGACAGCTGCATGAATATGCCCATTAGGGAATTAGTCTTATGGTCCTGGAATTCAGGACAGAGAATCAAGGCTGGAGATATACATCTGGGCATCATCTCCTTGGAGGCAATAGCTGAGTCTGTGTGAGTGTATGAAGTTATTATAGGGGAAGAATATAGAGAGAAGAGAAGAAGATATATATATGGATAGATAGATAGATTTTATTATATATTATTTATATTTATTATTTATTATACTATTTTATATATTATATATAATTATATGTTATACAATGATATTTATTATTTATGTAATATTTACATATTATATATAATATATAGAGAGAAGAAGACTGAGGACAGAACCTTGGTAAATGCCCTTATTAAGGAAGTGAAAAGAGGAAGAGAAATCAGCGAAGGAGATTGAGAAAGAACAGTTTAAAGGGGAATTGCACGCATAAAATGTATTTATAATAATAAAATGATTATAACTGAATACATAAATGTTATTTTGAAGATGCTTAAGGGTTCAAATAAAAGACTCATCAAACACAGGAATATTACTCATTGGGGGGAGACTAAATGAATTTAACACATCATTAGATGTTGAGAAAGTGTGTAATCAGCATTTATACAATTTAGCAAATTAATTAAATCTATTCCGCATACACAGTGGGTATTTTTTAGAGTATATAATGTCCTTTCTAACTGTTATCTTTGGCATAACACGGAAAGACCTAGCCAATATAGTAGGTTCATGTTCCCAAAAAAATTTGTTTTCCAAATAAGAGATTCTTTTAAATACTCAGGAAAACATATAAAATATGGACCACTAAATGTTTTCTTTGCATTCATAAACTAAAGCAGCCAAGTCAGGTATTTCATATTTTGGAAGGGGAAGAAAGTGAATTCCCAGTTAATGTTGAACCTTGTGTGGTGTAGTCTATTACAAGAGTGATTTTACTGAACAGTGACAGAATTACACTAACTTTTTTTTTTCTTGAACAAGAATTTTATAGAGTACTTAAAAGTGCTATTGAGAGAGCCTTTCCAGGTTGACCAGGCCTATAAAGGAGGTAATAGATTGTATCAGTTCGAGCTAGAGAAGCCAATTGAGGTTGGTCAAAATATAATTAGTTTGTTATAGCATTGACTACACATGGAAACAAAATCACTTGCCTGTCTTCAGAAGGAAGAAAAGGAATGATAAACAAGAGCCTGGCAGTTTGCATAGCATTAGGGCTGTCAAATACTGAAAGTATGGCAGCTGATGATAGCACATCCAGGGAATTTCTTAATCTCATTTTGGCTCATGTTAAGGTAGAGCAACCTTTAAAAGTTGCTTCTTTTCTCTTTAA
Organism: Vombatus ursinus; assembly: GCF_900497805.2. NCBI lineage: Eukaryota > Metazoa > Chordata > Mammalia > Diprotodontia > Vombatidae > Vombatus > Vombatus ursinus. The sequence continues at coordinate 26,584,026 of NW_020954556.1, read as the reverse complement.
AGGAAAAGAGAGAAAACAGTAATTTCTTGGTGTGGCTAATAGCTAATATTTGGATAACACTTTCAGATTAGCAAACCGCTTTGTAAATATTATCTTATTTAATCCTTTCAACAAGATGGGTGATATTATTATCTTTGGAAAAGAAAGTTCTTGTCACCAAAATCTCCTTGGCATTGTATTCAAAGTCAGAAACAGATATAATTTTATCAATGGAAGTGACTACACCCTAAGGACTGTGGGGCCTTTCCATATGACTTATAGCTAAAAACTTGTATATTTAGTCTCCCCATTAGAGTGTGAGCTTCTTGAGAGCAGAGATATTTGCTTTTCTATTTCTACCTCCCCCACACCCAATGCTTAGCACAACACTTTGTAAGTAATAAGCACTTAATAAATACCCATTTATTTATGTCACTCCCCTGTTCATTAAGCTTGAAGGCAGGAGTGGGAAACCTGCAGCCTCAAGGCCACATGTGGCCCTCCAAGTCCTCAAGTGTAGCCCTTTGACTGAATCCAAACTTCACAGAACAGATGTACCTCTCGAATCAAATTCAAACTCCTCTGTTTGATATTTAAAGCCCCTCACAGTTTGGCTCCAATCTACCTTTCCAGGCTGATTATACATTACTGTCCTTCCCACACTTTACAATCCAGTTAAATTTCTTTTCTTGCATCATCTCCCATCCCTGAGTCTTTGTCCAAGCTTTCCTCTATGCCTGATGCACTCACCCCCTTACCCCTCCCTCTTGGAATATCTAGTTTCCTTCAAAGCTCAGCTTAAGGGCCACCTCCTCTACAAGGTTTTTCCTGCTCCCCCCAGCTGATAATATCTCCCCTAAGAAATCACCTTGTTTTTATTTTGTATATTCTATATACATTGTATGTAATATAGTACGTAAAAATTTTAAAAATATTTTGTAGTTCTGAATTTGACTAATACCAACAAACACGAATTTTCCATATACAAAGAACAGAAAAAGAAGATTGTATTTGAAACAGCAACTCTGTTATGTACAGCTTGGCTTTTTAAAAAAGTATATATCCAATTCAGCATTCTAGTTCCAAAGTTGAATATCCTTATCTCTTTTGTGTGTTTTTAAGTACTTCATTGACAGTACTTGTTTCTCCCTCCCCCCCTTTTTTTTTTTTGGACTTCACTATTACTAGCTCCTCTTTCTTCCTCCACTGATTGTCCTCTCCCACCTCTCTTTTGTAACAAGTTACCACAGTCATGCAATACAAATCCACACACTAGCCCTATCTGAAATGTACGTTTCATTCTGCACCTCTCTTTCAAGAGATAAGAAGCTTGTTTCACCATGGTTCCTCTGGGGTCAATCATGGCATGGAGCAGATTTCATGAGTCATTCAAAGTTAATTTTCTTTATGTGCTCATAGTATAAATTGTATAAATAGTATAAATTCACTCTACTCTGTCAGTTCATGTAAGTATTCCCAGATTTCTCAGAATGTCTCCCTTTTTCATTCCTGATTTTGCAATTACATTCCTGTAACAACTTGTTCTGCCATTCTCCAATGGGTAGGCACTCTCTTTAGTTTCTAGTTCTTTGCTACTACTAAAAATGCTTCCATGAACATTTTTATACAAATTGATTCTTCCTCCTTCCCTTCTTTCCTTCCTTCCTTCCTTCCTTCCTTCCTTCCTTCCTTCCTTCCTTC
>NW_020954556.1:26546436-26582336 GCF_900497805.2 Vombatus ursinus | reverse complement strand
TTCCTTCCTTCCTTCCTTCCTTCCTTCCTTCCTTCCTTCCTTCCTTCTTCCTTCCTTCCTTCCTTTCAGAATTTCTCTGGGACAAAAGAATATGTATAATTTAGTGACTTTTGGATCATTGTTCCAAAGTGCTTTTAGGAATGACTTGGTCAATTAATAATTACACCAACAGTGCATTAGTGTGCCTGTCTTTCCTCACCTCCTCCAACAATTACCATTTTCTTTTTTAGACATCTTTGCCAAGTTTGATGAATGTGAGGTAGAACCTCAGAGTTATTTTAATTTGAGTTTCTCTTATTATTAATTACTTGAATTTTTTATATGGCTATTGATAACTTACTTTTCTCCTTTTGGAAAAAAAAAACCTTGCCGATTCATATTGTTTATATCTTTATTTGTTGGCGAATGACTCGTAATCTTTTTCTGCTCCACTGCCCCTCTTCTTTTTGCCACACTCAGAATCACTGGTTCTGATCCTTTTTTTTTTCCCCTCTTAATTTCCCTGCTTTATAACCTACCCTCCAGAATTAAAGTTAATTTTATTTGTGCCTGTTCTCTCCCTGACTCTGCCTTCGTTCTTAAACCTCTGTCTCCCTTTCTCCTCTCTCTTCTCTCCCCCTTTCTCTGTTGACTTGGAGTTAGAAAATTCCAAGTTCAAATCTTGCCTCAGAAGCTTACTATCTGTGTGAATCTGGGCAAATAATTTGATCTCTCTAAGCCCCAGTCTCCTCATCTGAAAAATGAGGGTAATAATAGCACTTACCTCACAGGGTTATTGGAAGGACAAATGAAGTAATATATGGAAAGAGATTTGCATACCCTAGAGCACATGCAGGGTGTTTCAAAAGTCTCACTACTGTTAAAGCTTACACTACTAAAGCTTATATACAACACATTCAATGTAACAGATGGCCAAAAGTCTAGACAGACAGTGGAGAAACATTTGTCCCATGTTAATGGAATGATGAATGAAGTTTTAAGCTGTACTAAGACTTTTGGAACATGCTGTACAAATGCTAGCTATTATTATAATAATTAGTAGCTGTATGATCCTGGGCAAAGTCACTTAACATCTCTTGGCTTCAGTTTTGCATCTATAAAATAATGGAATTGGACTGGATGACTATAAGGTCCCTCCTAATTCTATATCCTTGATCCTATGATCCTTGATGACATTAGTATTTTAAAAGGGACACTTTTTTAAAACCTCATTAGAATGTAAAATCATTTAACCTTTTACAATTCTCCAATATATTTACCTTTCTAGGTTTTTGGATTTCTGTGTTTGCATTTCTAAGTTTGTACTGAGCTTTGGTCTTTCCATCACATATACTTGAATAAGTCCTCCATTTCATTCAAGGCCTAATTTTTTTCCCCCTGTAGAATTAGACCTTGTCTTGCAGAGTAAATTATTCCTGATTGTAATCCTTTATCTTTTGCCTTTTGGAAAATTGAACTCCATTATTTTCTTTCCTTTATTGTAGTTGCTGCTGAGCCTTGTGTAATCCTGCCTGTGGTTCCTTGGTACTTAAATTCTTTCTTTCTGACTCCTCTGGTATTTTTTTTTCTTTGACTTGGAAGTTCTGAATTTTATCCCTGACATTCCTGGGAATTTCATTTTGGTGTTTCTTTCAAGAGGCAATTGGTGGGTTCTTTATATGTTCACCTTCCTTTTATTTCCAGTAAGTTTAGGCATTTTTTATTTATGATTTCTTGAAATATAGTATTTCTTGAAATATAAGCTTTAGGTGGGTAGGAAATGGTTTTCAGGGAGTCTGATAATTCTTAAATTATTTTTCCTTGACTTATTTTCCAGGTTACTTATTTTTGATAATAGATACCTTATATTTTCTTCTTTTTTTTCACACTTTTAATTTTGTTGTAATATTTCTCATTGTTTCATGTAATCATTGAGTTCTGTTTGGTTCGTTCTAATTTGCAAGGAATTCATTATTTGGGTAAAATTTTCTATTTTCTGTTTTAAACTATTTGTTCTCCTTCTAATTCTTTCCTCCAGAGCTTTTATTTTACTTACATGTAATTCTATTTTAGAAAATTTCTTGGTTAATTTTCTCCAAGGACTCTTATATTCCTTGTAGCCAAGCCATTGCTTTTTTCCTGAGGCATCGCTTGTAATTGTGCAGTTATTCTCTTCTTCTGGGTTTGCTTTTTGTTTGTCTCTTGACCCATAATATTTCCCTGGTGCAAGCCCTCATAACCTCACACTTGGACTATTGCAATAGCCTGTTGGTTGGTCTCTCCACCCCAAGTCTCTCCCCACTCCAGGCTATCTTCCACTCAACTGCTAAATTGATCTTCCTGAAGTGCAAGTCTGACTAGGTCACCCTTCCCCCATTCAATAAACTCCAGTGGCTTCCCATCACCTTTAGGTTCAAATATCTAATCTTGTGTTTGATGTTCAAAGTCCTTCGTAACCTAACTCCCTCCCTGCATTTCCAGACTTCTTACATTTTAATCCTTTCATGTATTCTTCAATCCAGTGCTGTTGTCCAAACAAGATACTCCAGCTCCCATCTTCATGCATTTTCATAGGCTGTCTCCATGCATAGAATGTTCTCCCTCATCTCCGTCTGCTGACTTCTCTGGCTTCCTTCAAATTACAGCTAATATTCCCCCCCTTCTACAAGAAGTCCCTTTAATTTTAGTGCCTACCCTCTATTGATCATCTCCAGGTTATCCTGAATATACCTTGTTTGTAAATGATTTTTTGCTTATTATCTTCCCTATCAATTAGACTGGGAGTTCCTGGAGAGTAAGGACGGTCTTTTACCTTTCTTTGTGTCCCAAGTGCTAAGCACAATGATTGGCCCATAGTAGGCACTTAATAAATGTTTGTTGACTGACTGACTACCTATATAAATGATAAAACATGACCTCTGAAGTCTTCTCCAACTTTGGAATTTTGTGACCTTTAAGATTTCAACATTCTCTATAATTTTACCATATTTATACATGCATAGCATGGCCCCTACTAGATTGAGGGTAAAGCTTCTGTCTTGGATTTTAGTGTCTACTAAAGTGTTTTGCATGTGGTTAGAGTCCATTAGCTTATTCTAAGTGCACCATTCTTTCTGTCCTTTGATCTCATATAGCTCTTTGCATTCTTCTCATGCTCTTGCTATAGATTATCCTACACTATAATTATACAGTTCACAAAATCTCAAAGCTAGAAAGAATATCAAGACCATCTAGTTTTATCCATCCCTAAATAAGAATCTCCCTTACAATGTAAAAGACAAGTGTGCTTGAAAATCCCTAGTGAGGTAAAACCCAGAACCTCCCTAGATAGTCCCTTTTTATTGCTTTGATTGTTGGGAAGCATTTCTATGTTGTCAGTTCCCACCCTAATAGGGCCCATTGGAGTCAAGCAGAACAAGGCTAGTCTCTCTTTCTTCTTGATACTTTCCTTCCTTGGAATTTGTGACTATACTTTCCTGATCCTCTGATTGGCATCTGATTGGCCCTTTTCTGTCACAGTTGTGGAACCCCTTTTCCTCCTACTCCTCCAGTAACAGGTGTTCCTCAAAGCCTTATCCTCAATTATCTTCTCTTCTCCCTATACGGTCTTTCTTTAAACTACCTCATCTACTTCCACTGCTTCCATTATCATCTCTATTCAGAAGACTTTTAATATCATTCCTTACATCTCTCCTGCATTTGAGTGCCTCATTTACAACTGCTTACTGGATATCTATACTTAAATGTGCTGAAATGATAAATTCACCAGTTCCAAAACGGAATTCAGCATCTCCCCAAAACCTGCCCCTCTTCCTAAACGCTTAATTTCTATTATGGTATGACTGTTCTCTCATCACCTAGACTTGAAACCTTTAAGTCATCTGTGATTCTTTCCTTTCCCTGACCCTACTGTATCTAAAGAGGTGCTAATTCCCATTGATTCTGTCTCTATATTATCTGTTTCTTCTTCTAGCTTCTTTCCACTCCAACTCTACTATCCTAGCTTACTAGGCTTAACTTAACTTCCCATCTAGACTATTGTAATCTTTGCTTCTAAACTCTTCTATCTCCAGCCCATCCTCTGTGCCACTATCAAAGTTATCTTTCTAATGAATAGATGGGATCACGTTACCCCTTTCTTTAATAACCCATAGTGGCTTCTCCCACAGGATAATGGTATTGTAAGTCCTCTGTAACTGGGCAGTAATTTATTTTCCAGCCTTATATGTGTTCTAGCCAAACTGGTCTATTAGCTGTTTTCTAATGGGGTTCTGCAAATTCCCACCTCTGTGCCTTTAGGAAGGCTTTATTTCATGCTCTAAATGGTCTTCTATCTCTGCTGTTTGAAATTCTTCCTTTTCCTCAAGTCTCAACTCAGATATCATTTCATCCATGGATCCTTCCTTGATTTCTTCTACCCATAAGTGTTCTCTCCTTTTTGAATCTCTCATACTACTCCATTTGGAGCTATACTATCCTTTTTTTTCCACTGGACTTTTGATTTCATCAGTGGAGGGAGTTCCTGGTGAGGAATCCTCCCTGTCAATATAGAACAATATCTGTTCTGCAGCTCAATAGTCTTAGAGAGTTGTTTGGGGGATAATGTGAGATCAAATGATTTGCCCAGGTCACCCAGACAGGGAGAGTCAGAGGTGGGTTGTGAACCCAGGTTCTTTTGATGCCAAGGTCGGCTCTTTATTCACTAGACTACGCCTCCTCTGGTTAAGTTCTTGTCTTAATTTATACTGTAGGTCTTTGTGTCACTATGCCATGCTACTTCTTGACAGTGAAGGCATGCCTCTATTGCCATGGTGCTTGCACAAAAAAAATAACAAGAAAATCCTTTTGATTTTTTTAAAAAAGCTTTAATTGTTGCTTTTTGCTTTAACATCATATTCATTTCTGCATGTACCCTTCTCTCCTCAACTTCCCAGCAGGGTTTCCTTTGTAATAAAGGGTAAAAAACCCAACACTCCCATGGAGTAAGCCATGTCTGACAACTTAGGCATCATTTCACAACCATGGTCTATTACTACTCTTTAATAAAAGGAGAGATGTGTGTTATTCTCATCTCTCCTCCCAAGCTTGGTCATTATACCCAAGATTCAAGTATGTTTTATTGTTTTTGCCTTTGATATTATAGGGAGGGAGGGAGGAAGGGGAGGGAAACGTGGGAGGGAAAGAGGGAAGGAGGGAAAGAAAGAAGGAAGGAAGAAATAAAGAGAAAGAAAGAAAGAAAGAAACAGGAAGGAAGGAAGGCAGGAAGGAAGGAGTAAATAAGCATTTAAGTTCTCCCTCATTGCAACTGACTGGCAAGGACGACTATTTGACTTTATTAGTGTCTATTACATAGCACTGTGTCTTTGCTCTCTTTCTGCATGCCTAGCAGACCCTCACCCCCTCCCCCCTCCCCGCCACACCTTCTTCCCCCTCCTCTTTGTTTCTTTCCACAGAGAGGTGGCCAGGGCCTGGAGTGTGGGAAGACTTATCTTCCCAAATTCCAATCTTGCTTCCAACACTAGCTGTGTGGCCCTGGGCAAGTCACTTAGCCCTGTTTGCCTCAGTTTTCTCATCTGTAAAATGAGCTGGAGAAGGAAACGGCAAACCACTCTAGTATTTTTACCAAGAAAACCCTAAATGGGATCACGAAGAGTCGGGCATGACTGAAACCACTGGACAGCAACTTGCTTATAGCAACTGAAGGTCAAGGAAAACGTCTTCACACTTGAATCTTATCTGGACAGGCTGAAGGCTTCCCCAGCTGTTGTCCTTTGCTGTGCTATCTCAGAGCAGAAATTGTTCTTCTGGTGGAGCTCTTAGAGCTTGGTCAGATATTGAAGATGCCAAGGTCATCCACTGCATCCAAGGCCATTTCCAGTCGTCTTGACTTTTGTCCTGCCACTGAACTTCAGTGTCTCTGGGAGAGAGAGTGAGGCTGATGACTTTGTGCAGCTCTGCCTCAAATCCAATTCACATACAAGTCAAGATGTGTCATCTGTTTTTGGTCCTCTTCAGAAATGAAGGATTAACAACAACAATCATGGTAGACATTGTTTTCCTGGTTTGGCTTATTTTACTCTGCTTCAGTTCATTCAGGTCTTCCTTCTGTTTGCTATCTCCAATTTTTCCTGTATGTATCTTGTTTGTACATAGTCATTTCCAAGTTTCCTCTCCCATTAGACTGTGAGCTCCTTGAGAGCACTAACTGTCTTTTGCCTTTTTTGGTATCCCTAACATTTAGCACAGTGATTGGCATGTAGCAGGCAATTAATAGATGTTTTTGACTGGTGTATTTCTTTGAATTCTTCATATGCTTTTCTTGTAGTGTAATAATATTTTAGTCTAATCATCATACTCTTTTATTGAAAATCACTAGCTAAATGAAATTGCAAAATTTATCTATGGTCATAGATAAAATAAGTATGTATCCATATGAAACACAAACTTTGATATGACAACATATGGGAAGTTTTTTTGTTTTATTGATTTTAGTAAGATTGTCATACGTGTGTATATAGGGAAGGTTTAATAATCAGGGGAAGGTTTAATAATAGAAGAAGGTAAAGAATTTTGCTGTATTCCATATAAAAAGTGAGAATTTTTACATGGTTTATAAGAGTTTCACTGCAGAACATTTTTATAACTCATTCTTTTTTTTTTTTTTTTGCTTTTTGGTGAGGCAATCAGGGTTAAGTGACTTGTCCAGGGTCACACAGCTAGTTAAGTGTCAGGTGTCTGAGGTCGGATTTGAGCTCAGGTCCTCCTGACTCCAAGGCTGGAGCTCTATGCACTGCACCACCTAGCTGCCCCTATAACTCATTTTTCTTATTTTGGCATAGGGGTACAGTTCTAGAAAACTAATAATCTTTTAGAATTGCTCATAGCTCTGAATAGTTAAGTGACTTACCCATAGTCACACAACTAGTATGTGTCAGGAGCAAAACTTGACCCCAACTTCCTGACTCTAAGGTCTGACCTTTGTCCATCATACTATGTTGCCTCTCCATTTTCCTACATAGTTCAAATTTTTCTCAGATACTTACTAACTCTGTGACCCTAGGCGAGTCACTTAACTTCTCTGCCTTATTTTTCTCATCTTTAAATGAGGGTATTCAATTTGCTGGCTATTAATGTCCCTTCAATCTCTAAATCTACAATTTTATAAAGATGGGAAATGTTCTATGTTCACCATCTAACATGACATATGGCAAAATGAGTGGGGCCAGAAAGTTACAAAACTACCAAACTGGAAATTTATCTGAAGATCTTCCTGTGCCTGAAGTTTGCCCATGAGAAATAAAACAGAAAGTATCACTAAATCAGGAATCCCCAAATCTTTCTGAGCAAGTGCCAAATGCCAGATTGAGTCTCAGGCAAATGTTTAGCTTTTAGGTTGCATATTTTTGTTTTTATTTGAGCAGCTTTGGTATTTCCATACTCCATAAGTTATATCAATCATCCTAAAACAAATGCCAGAAAATAATAAAGTTCTTGAAAGCTAACTTGATGAAGAGACAATACCATAAATCCATGGAAATATCAGCTTGAAAACTGTGCATGGTCTTCGCTGTTCTGGGACAGTGTCTTGTACACATAGTGTTTACTAAAATGTTGAACTTGAATTTCTTGAATTCCAGAAGATCCATCCAGGTCCAAAATAAAGAATGTTTTTTTTTTTAAGTTTACTCTCATAAAAGAGAGAGAGAAGCATCTGAAGAGCAGAGTATGATTTTGTTCAAAGTATCATTTTTTGGTTTGTCTGGTGAGATTTTTCGAACCCTGTTGTGATGAATATACCTTCACTGAATCTTCTGAGACCAACTATCTGGTATCCAGGGACTGTTCCAGGTACAAACCAGTGAAGAAAAATTAATTGAATGTTCTGTTTCCTCTATTTTCGCCTTGCTTAAGTCAATGCCAGAAAACTTGGTTGCCATGTTGGAACTTTCTTAGAGATGATCTGTAATAATAACTCCAATGTAACTGGTAAGCAGCAAATGGCAAAATATAAACCTGCTGCTGTATGTCACATTCTCAACTACCCTTGTTGTTTGATTCCTACTTGGGCAGAGAGACCACAGATACCAAGAATGTATGTGCCCAGCAACTGCTGAATTAAACAAATGCTTCCCCCACATGCTCTTACACAGGTGTTAGGGGGAAGGGAGCATGCTTGCCACCCAATAATCTTATTCTCTTGTACACTCTAGGCTGGAAAGGTAGAGTTGGTGTAGCCAGGATATCAGGTCAGATTATGCAAGAATACCACAGGAGTATTTGTCTTATATCTTCCTGGAGGGAGGGGATAAGCTGTCACTCATAGGGCAGGCGTGCCAGGCAGGTTGAAGCAACAGGGCATCCGAAGAGAAAGACATGTGGCAACATGTACCAGACATGTCAAACTACTACCACTGCTTTCACCACCACGTCCCTTCAGACCCCAGTGGAGACAGACCAAGTGCCTGAGCCCAAGAACTCTGGGAATAAATAGCTGGGCCCCACAGACTACAGATCCTGTTCCAGCCTGCTTGGCAGCCATCAATGAGGGAAGCAATCATTGTGGAGAAGGGGCCCAACTTCCTCACCACCACCACCACCAACTGCTGACCAGTTGGCGTTAGCTGATATGGAGGGCCAAGAGCCCAGGGAGTGGCAGCACCCCTTCCCTCCCCCCCCCCACCTTCCCCTGGCACTTCTCATCCAGATTTCAGTCCAGCCCCTACAACCATCATCCCAAAGAACAATAGCTACAGAAAATTCTTACAGTTCATTTTCCTTATTTTAGGATAAAAGGTGCAAGTCTAGACAAGTGAAAGTCTCTTAGAACTGAATGACTTAATGACTTGACCATGGTCACCTAGCTAGTATGGATCAAGCAGCTGCTTCTGTGGTTACTACAACTACAGCTTCTGAAGATTCAGAAAAGAGTGTTCTTGCCACCAGAGTCCTTGGCACTGTCATATGGTTCAACATCAGAAACAAAGATGATTTTATCAATGAAAATGACATTGAAGAAGAAGCATTACCACTTGCTTTCTGCCACCACACCCCTTTAAGGACCATGGGACCTTTCCATCTAACTTACAGCTAAAACCCTGTTTTGATATTATCTCACCTGTTAGAATGTGAGTTCCTTGAGAGTAGGCGGTTTTGGCTGTCTATATTTCCCCAGAGCTTAACACATAGTAAGCACTTAGATGCTTATTCATTCATTCATTCATTACTTGAGGGCAGAGAGAAAGAGTGGAAATAATCTGCTACTCAGAAATTTTTCTTAATGACTTGGTGTCAATTCAGTTAAACATTTATTAAGCAACTACTGTGTGTAGAGCGCTGTATTTGAAGCATCATAATACTTTGGTCTCTACCCGCTTTATGAGAGCTAGTCAAATGTTCCAACCTAGGACAACTTTTTATCTTGGAGGATTGCCTGTCCTGGCAACTGGTATAGCATAATAGCAGGAGAGACAAGATTCTAGGCAGAAATGAACATCCAAACTTAGTTTTGCTATAGTGCTTAACATCAGATGTTAATATAAATAACACTATAACTTGGGTGCACAAAATGAACGTATCTTTATTCTGTTGAGGTCTTCTGTCTAAAAATTACTAGATCTATCTAAGAAATATTGCCTTTGGCAAGAAGCATGTTTACTCTATGGAGGAGTATTACTATAGCATTAGATGTACCCTCATAACTTCACTACACACAATCAAGCTTTAAAAGGGATGAAGGGGGTGAGCAGCTAGGTGGCACAGTGGATAGAGCTCCGGCCTTGGAATCAGGGGGTCCTGAGTTCAAATGCGGCCTCAGCCACTTGACACTTGTTAGCTGTGTGACCAAGGGCAAGTTAGTGATTGCCTCACCAAAAGAGTAAAAAAAAAAGATAAAAGATAAAAGGGCCATGAATGCCCAGCCAAGAATGTCATATATTCATTTTTATCATTTGCTTCTGAGTCAGAAGAAGGGGTTTGACTATTATATGAGCAGGTCCTAGAAGCCATTTGAAGTAGGATGGTGGCCTAAGGCAGTTGCACCCACAAAGTTGAACAGAGGGTCTTTTTTCATTCCATTTATAAAGGTCCCATGCTAACGCTGCTTAAGCATTGGCCTTAGGTAAAATTTTACCACCCCACTTTGGTTTAGACTTGCTTTGTATTTCTTTTACAAAATTGATGTTTTTCTTCTCTCATACTAAGTGGGTTTAGAAATAGGGCCTCCCATGTGCAGCTTTTCACTGGGTTATACCCATGTTGGGCTACATGCTCAAATATTTGAATGACGCATTTTGAGCCAACAAGTACATAGTACTTGTCGTAGCACTTGTCATAGTACAAGTAAGGCAATAAATATATATTAAGCATCTACTGTATAACAGGCAATGTGCTAAGTGCTGGAGATGGAAATACAAATAAAAGGAAAGAGTCCCTGCACTCAAGGACATTACAATCTAGTGGAAGAAGATAATACACAAAAGAAAACTGAGAAAGGGAAATGAGATGGGCGAGGTACCTGTAGTGGAGGGATGATGGAAAAGTCCAAAAAAAGTCCAAAAGAGTTCAGACAGTTGGAAAATGATGAGATGACTGCCCTGGACCCCCTCCTTAAATGGAGATTTTGGAGTTCGTTGGATCTTGCAAGATGATGAAATTTAACCAAGGATGAAGTTGCTAGGTTGGGAAGGCATGATAGAGAAGTCCAAAGAAGTCCAAAAGAGTGTTGCCAGGTGCAATAATCTTGCTATTCTGTAGAACACTACTACAGTTATCCAACTATTCTGCTCACTTTATTTCTAGACTGATGCATTTGGTGATAAGTATACTAAGGCAGTCATCTATAGAAACAAACCAAATGATTTGATTGATCAGATACAATGAAATAAGTAGGGTTTTTCAAAGGACCAGAAAAAAATAGACAATGAATATTTAAATAAATAAAGTGATTTTATCACTATGTTCTGGTCCAGTCAGACCACATCCAGAGTACTGTATTCATTTCTAAGCACCATATTTGAGAGGATCCAGAACAGAGCAACCAGGATAATAAAAGGCCTTAAGTTCATTCCATTTGAAGATGTGATGAAGGAACTAGGATTGTTTAGTCTGGAGAAGAGAAGATTTAAGGGAAGCATGATAACTATTCAAGTATTAGAAGGGTTGTCATGTAGAAATAAAGCATGAAATGAATATATAAATATAAATGAAGCAGCTAGGTGGCACAGTGGATAGAGTGCCAAACCTGGAGTCAGGAAGACCTGAGTTCAAATCCGGCACAGATACTTACTAGTTGTATAATTCTGGGCAAGTCACTTAGCCCTGTTTGCCTCAGTTTCCTCATCTGTAAAATGAACTGAAGAAGGAAATGGCAAACCACTCCAATATCTTTGCCAAGAAAACCCTAAATGAATAGTAATACATGACTGAAACAACTGAACAACAACAACAACAATATGTAGAAAAGGGATCAAAAATCAAAAAGAAAAAAAATTTCTTTTTCAAGGATTAGATATGTTTGGCCATGTGCAGAACAAGAGTGGGTGAAGTTGTAGAGAGGCAAATTTAGGCTTGACATAGAGAAAAAATTCTTAGCAATTCACACTACCCACAAGTGTCATGGATTCTCTCCAGAGGTAGTAAGTTCCTCACTCAAGTTCTTTGAGAAATGGTTGGGTGATCACCTTTCAGGTATGTTGGAAACCGGAAACTTCTTCAGGTATGATTTGGCTTTTGTCCTTGGAGGTCCCTTAACTTTTTGAAATTCTGCTACCCTGGGATATACGAGAATGAGAAGGAACTTAGATGATATGTCAGATCAGATGTATTGAGTTAGTGAGCATGGGGAGAAACTAATGGTAAATTGGTTATTGGCAGTCATAGAGGATAGAATATTCAGTAATTTTTAAAATGTTTATTTTATCATCTAAATGTTAGAAATTCCACCTACATGAAAATGTAATTTTATTATCCCAGACTACAAAGATAGAAGACAATCTAGTACATTGTTTCAGTTTTACCAGAACAGAGCATTGGAAGCAGCGCCATTGTTCTCCTTTTTCTTTTTTTTCTACTTCTCCTCCTCCTCCTCCTCCTCTTTCTTCTGCTGCTCCTCCTCCTTTCTTCCTCCTCTTTCTCCTTCTTCTCCTCTTCTTCCTCCTCCTGTTTCTTCTCCTAGATCTTCAGTGTCATCAGTGTGGGTATTTCCTTCACCAACCCAAATTGCAACTCCATCCATGCTTCAGTAGGTTGTCTTATCACCTGATGGTCAACCTTCTGGCAATGAGCTTTATTACCAGGAGATTATTTATTTCATTTTAGATCTAATCCAGGAATAGCCCTGAGACTGGATTGTTACAAATAAGACATGAGTAATGACAAACAGATTTTATAGATTTTGAGCCACAAAGTTTTAATACAGGAGCATGGTTGCAAGTAACTACACTGGAATCTCACTAGAACATAATCTGCTACAGAAATGAACTCAGTATAATGCAAAGGCATCTTATCCACTCTCTAAGTGAGCTTAATAACTAGACGGGCCTTGTTATAGTTTGTCTCTTTTATAACTGTTCTTTGATTAAATGGTCTTCACTAAGGAATAGATTTTGAGCAGTATTAAATACTTTGGTTTTAGTATACTTATTTTCAAGTTATGACTTTATAAGTTTGTGTATTTATTTTTGCCTTTGCCCAAAAAGTATTATGAGATAGGAGGAATTGGAGCATTGTTATCTAATTACTTTAGATTTTTTCACTTTTTTCTTTCTTTTTGTTTTAATATCTTCTTATAAAAATTGTTGGTGTAGAATTTCATGTTTAATAAATGGAAAAATGGAAACTCCAAAGAAAACAATTGCCTTTGTAAAGAAAGTTTTTTTTTAAGTACACAAAACAATTGGCTTAATAATTGAAGAGCTGACCTTAAAGCCAAATCTTTTGAGTGTAGTCTTAGCCTGTCTGACTTACTGTGTGGCCTTCAAAAGGTCACTTGATCTTGAGTATGGTCTTAAGAAAATCATTTAATCTTACCAGGAGCTTGAGAAGATTGTACAGGCATTTATGCCATCTACATAGCACAAAATGAAGGTGAGATCAGTAATTATCCGGTTTGTTTGCTCAATATAGAAAGCCAGTCAAGACAATTCAAGTCTAAACAGTCAGTAACCGTATAGAAAAGAGCATAGAATTTATTAGCAGATGATCAGGGGCTTCAGTACCATCCACTTACTAGCCTTGTGATTGATCAAGTCTGTTAACCTCCCTAAGCCTCTATTTCTTCATTGGCAGAATGGGAATAATGACATTGTCCTACTTGCCTTATGAGGTTGATACAAAGAAAAATGAGATAATGGAGTTTAATCCATGTTGTAGTTTGTAAAGTATGCATGCATGAAGGGTTATTATTTGAGGCATCTGAGTATCATATTTACTTGCCTACATAGCTTAAATTAAGTACATAATTACAAGTCCTGCCCTTCACTTTCTGTTATGCAGATTTGGTCATAGAGTTGGGTGAACTCTCCTTTGAAAATAAGCATTAGCTCAAATTTATCTTTTAGAGAAATCAAGGCAAATCTACTAAAATCAAGGAGTGGATGATTTAACTTAGCCTCTCTTTTTTCGCTCATTTGATTTTCATGGGAATATGTATTTGTAGGGGGAACAGATTAAAATTGTTTTAGTTTAATATTGTAGAAGAAAGTAGAAATGGGTAACAGTGGACTTGAATAGGAGGTAGGAAACTGGCTAATGTGGATCACCCCATGCATTTCAGAAATTAATATAACATGTATCATAGTCAGTGATCTTAGTAGAATGTAAGCTCCTTGAGGGCAGGTAAAGTGTCATGTTTATTTTTTTGTTCTTAGCATAATCCCTTGCACATTGGAGATACTTACAATATGCTTGTCAAGTTGAATTAAGGACTTTGTCCTTTTGAAAAACAGAAAAAAAAAATTCTATTGACCGAAGTGATACAATTGCCATGAGAAATATACAGATAAGTACTTCATCTGGAATCTACACTCAGTTGTGGGATTGGGCAGACAAGCCATTCCAACAAATGGCACCTGGCAGATCATTGAGAAGCCAACTATGCTTCTGGCAGAGTAAGAAAAGCAAATCCATGGAGAAACCACCAAACTTTACAATTTGTGACTATAAAGCAATGATTTTGCATTATGACAGGCAATGGAAGAGATGTTTTTGGACATGGGACTCTTCTTGAGACCTCAGATCTAGGCATACAGGGGACTGTCTATAGGTAAAGTAGACTCTAACTTGTGTATTATCATAGGGCATCTTCCTTCTGTTTCCCCAAGAACAGTATTCAGAACATTGCTTTATAACTAATTATGCAAATTATACTCAAGTAATAGGCTAATATCCAAACTGTGTAAAATCTTGCAGCAAAATAACCTGCAAAATACTGCAGTCATGAATAGGATATAAAATTCTAAGATTTTGGATGTGCACAAGGATGAAACCAGATGATGGTAGAGGTGGGGAAACATGGAAATTTTCCCTTAGGCTTCTAAGAATGCTTACAGTTTTACATTCCCATCCTGGCAGTTGGAGAAAGGAGAGTTTTATATACAAAGGCCTAAAGTTTTTCCTTTTGTTTCCAAGTTTCCATTTTGCTGTGCATGGAGATAGAATAAGATTCAGTAGCCCCAGGACCTTTGGTGACAGGAGGGGCAAGAAAGGGGGAGGACGTGCAGGAAGATGAATAGTCTCCCAAAGATAGTGGTTAGCATGATGTATTCAGAGTTCTATTTCTGGTTGGCTCAGTGGGCAAGGACATGCTGCTAATGGAACTACATTTAGGCTTTTTGCCTTTCCCTGGTCCGTGAGGACACACTGTACCTTTGGCCAACCATGCTACAGTATATATCCCTCTTATTTGTTAGCAGGTTCAGAAAAAAAGGACTCATTACAGAAGTGAGGGGTTTGCTTTTTGGTGGTGGGAGGAGGTTAGTTGGCAGTTGGAGAGATAAAAGGGTGATCATCAGCTGGCAGGAGAAATAACTACTTTTAATGAAAATACTGCCCCTAGTCATTTGTGTAGGGGTATGTGTCTATGGATTGATTCTATGCTCCCACAATGCTTGGGGCTGAGAGACAGCTTCAATCACTGGGTGAAATTCTTTAGACAGCTCCCAGAAGACTGCAAGCTCCAAGGTGCAACATTACCCAAGGGATATACTGATTGGGTAGGCATATTTCCTATGTTCTCAGTTTGAAAAAATGATATGAGTCTTGTGGGATAGGGCAAGGGGCATAGTTGTGCTAAAAAAGTAGGTATGGGTACAGCCTAGGGAGCGCAAGCAGAAATTGCATGCACATCCTGTGAGCCAACACCCTCTTCAGCCTTGATGGTGATGACAAAAGCCCTGGCCAGAGATTTCAGTTATTTGTCTGGTTGTTGTGCCAGGAAACCAATACTCTCAATGCTGCTGTTACACTGGGATGAAAAGGGAAATGACTAAGAAAAGCCAGTATTTCATAGTCTTTAATATCCTTCCATGAGTGAACTGATGTGTCCCTTTTTGGCTGTTAGGGAGATAGAGGGGTCAACTGGGAGTTTTGGCAGTCAACTAGTACTTCTGGGAGGCATATGGGGGGTGTGGCAGTCATTTGGGAGTATTCTCTAAAATGTTGAATATCTAACTATTCTCCTTGTTATTTACTTTGCTATACTTATATTTAAATGCCTTTTGCTCTGATTTCATGAACTGTCTGGTTTGGTCTTGCCCAGAGTCATTAAATAGGGGATGAGAGTTGTGAATTTGAATAAAAATAACCCAAATAGAACCAAGATCCTAAAGGATCCCATGTTATATGGGGTCCATATTACAGAGGTGGCTATTGTTTTGGGGATGGATTTTTAAAATTTGGCTTATACATTTGCATTTCTCTCTTGGTGAAGGAATACTTCTCACCACTGTTTATAAATAGTTATTCATTTGACATGAACTAAGCAATTTGCATATATAAATTATGGGATTTGGATTCAAATGTACTCTTTATTACCAAAACTTGAAGCATAAAGTTAAAAGGTCACCTATTAAAATTTGGCATTTACTATGTATATATTATCAAAAGTGAAACATGAGTGTGTTAACACGATAAATGTGGATGAAATCTTACTTTCAAAATACATACAATTTTTTGTTATTCTTGTTGACAAGTCATGTGATTTCACTAGATTAACAAGCTTCTTCTGCAAGGAAATGTTAGACTCTCAAGAGACAAGTTGACACTTGAGGAAGGAAATGTGCCTATAGAAACTGCTAAATCCCTGTAACCCAGGAGGTTATTTATCTTTAAGGGTGGTTGTGAAGAACCTTGTCAAAAACATTTCTAATGAGTTATCTTGTGTAGAATTGAGAAGAGGAGTACCAGGATGAGGGAGAGTAGTACAGAAAGAAAGGTGGGGGGCATCAAAAGACAAATGTACTTTATAACTTTTCATGAGACTGGCCCCCTTCCATCCTCTAAGACAACAGAGAGGGAAGGAAGGAAGGAAGAAAATTATGGAATATAGTGCATTTCAGGGGAAGGTAGATCTGGGAAGAGTTTCATAATTGGGACTTTGGAGGGCCAGACAACAGCATGAAGGCACTAAAGGTGGGGATGCTGGGACATGGGAAAGGAATGCAAAAAAGGGAGGGTACTCAAGACAAGTGTTACTTAGTCTGCAATTTTACCAAGGACCTAGTATTTCTATACTGAAAATTAACTCAGTCTGTCCAGCTTCACCATAGACTCATCAGTGTTTAGCGGGTTACGTGAAGGCAGGGTACCGGGAAGCTTCAGTGCTGGCTATTCCATGTGGTGTATCAGTTTAATTGGAAGCTGTGTACATGGGAATGTTTACTATAGTGTGAAATAGCATTGAACTTGGAGTCTAGAAGAGTTTATATCTTAGCACTAATACTTAACTAGCTATGTGACCATGGACAAATCACTTCACCTCTCTGAGTCTTGGTTTCTCAATTTGTAAAATGGGTAATGTACTACCTACTTTATAAGTTTGTCATGATGAAGGCATTTTTGCAAGCTCTTAAGTTGCAGTTCTCAAAGTGGGGTCCAGTGACCTCCTATGGATTGCTGAGACCTTTCCAGGGGGAGTCTGTAAAATAAAAAACAAAACTATTTTCCTAATAATACTAAGATGTTTTAATTTCTAATACAGTAAATGTCAGTAGCTATAACTCACAGAAACAAAAGATCTTTGTGGTCCTCAATAATTTTTAAGTTTGAGAACCAATGCCTTGAAATGATGTGGAAATGTGTTTACTACTAGGATGACTCCTTCTGGTTCTGTATCCCTTATACATGTTAGAAAAATAATCACATGTGGAGGTCAGCTGGTAATCACTTTTGCCTTTCACCTTCCCCTATCAGACTCATTGACTTGGAACTAGTCTCTCAGAGAAAAACTAAATAGACTCTCTGTGAGCCCTGATTCTCTAATTATAGTTATAATAAAATCTAGCATTTATATAGCACTTTAATGTTTTGAAAAGAAATGCTAAACCATGACCTCAGCAGAGCACAGGTACCATGACTCCAAATTTTTATTTTTGAAAGTCTTTGTGTGCTTTTAATTTTTTTATTATTCTAATACAGATCTTAGTGTTTTCCTGGCACAAGTTGGAATTGGAAGAGGGGGAGGATGGCAGTAAGGGACGATGGTGTGAGGAAAAGGGGCACAAAAAAAAGAAAGCACAAGTAGCTCAATGTTGATTATTTTTCTTGTAGTTAAGCATACAATGTTTCTAAGGATGCCACAGAAGTAATAATAACATTGGTTAATCTGATCTGTTATTCATCTGTGACTCTGCCCAGGGCTGAAAGAACACTTTGTTCATGGATTTCAGCTGACTCCTGGGAAGTTTTCTAAAAGTAATGTTATAATAAGAATATTTTTCAGCAAATTGCTTTCTGTATGACATAGGAGATGACTAGAAAGCTGTGAAACAGATTTTAAAAATCAGCACATATATAACTGTATGTAAAGAATTGTCTTCTCAAGTAGTTACCTCTGATGGATATATAAACTAGTTAGGTGGCTAGGTGGCACAGTGCATAGAGTGCCAAGCCTCCAATCAGGAAGATCTGAGTTAAAATCTGGTCTCTGAAAGTAGCCTTGTGAGCCTGGGCAAGTCATTTCACCTCTGTCTGCCTCAGTTTCCTCAACTGTAAACTGAATATAATATCACCTGTTTCCCGGGGTTGTGAAGATCCAATGAGATAACATTTGCAAAGCACTTATTACAATGCCTGGCAGAGAATAAATGCTTGTTCCCTTCTGTTTTATTCTACTACACATTTATTTAATTAATGCTTCCATTGCTCGTTACAGTTTTAGAACTCAATTTTTGAGCCACACAAGAAAGTTATTTCAGTGATGAAAATTGCAATACATTTATGCTTGCTCATTCTGTGCAGCATGTCTTGTCCATATCCTTCCAAAGGTTTATCACAGAGGGTCCATGGAGTATATTCATGGAATACTCTGGAAATTTTGAGGATACCAATGGAGCACTTTGGCTGCTCATCTGTCATCCCTCACCTTTGCCACTTGATCAGCCCATCTTCTCTTCCCATCATACAGTTCATGATACATGAGACATGGCACATGACACTTCCTATCATGTCAGTTCCACATAAGGCAGTAAATGTGGCACCTGATGCGTGAAGCTCTACACCTTCAAATGTAATCCAGAAAAACTAAAATACTTGTCATATTTCTCACCTAAACCATTTGAAATTCTTTTTAATATGGTTACATCTGTAAGTGCAGATCTAGAAAGGTGTTAAAATGAGGTTTCTTGAGAAATCTTGGCTAGGTTTAACCCTTGGGCTCGGCCAATTATGAACAAAGGGGAAAAAAAATCTCTTTTACCTGTATACAAGAAGGATTTTTCCCATTCATAGCTGAATTCTTATTGCCTGGTTTTATATTGCTTCTCTTTGTTGGAAAGGTTACAGAAATTTTCAAATCTTACGAAATTTTTAAAGTATAAATAAACTATAGGTACATATCCACATAATCTTATATGTTCTTTAATACACCATTTTTGAAGCTTATAATACTATCACATTACTAGATTGCTTTGTTGACTTTGTTGACTTTGTTAACTTTATTCAGAATTTGATTTTAAGATAGCAGCGTCCACAAACATTAAAAGTTTATTTGAAGAAAATAATTTTGGGCTGTGGAAGTAGTATCTGGATTTGTTAACATTGTAACTATCATTTGGGAAACTGAGCTGTGCTTTTAAATGATCACAAACTACTTCTTGACCCTAAAGGTCATCTTTTTCCCCATCTCTCCAAAGTTACCAATATTCTTTTTATTTATTTTTTAATTTTTTTTTCAGTTAAGTGAACCATTGTAACAACTATACATAGTCATGCAAAACAAATTCCCACAGTGTCCAAGTCCAGAAACATTTATCTCCTTCTGCATCTTGAATCCATCACCTCTCTGTTAGGAAGTGAATAACATTAATCATCATCAGTCTTCTGGAAACTTGGTTGGTCATTACATTTATAAGAATTCTTAAGTCTTTCAAAGTTGTTTGTCTTTACAATATTGTTATTATTATTATTATTATTATTAAAATATATGTATTTATTTCATTAAATATATCCCAATCACATGTAAAAATTTTTTAACAATCATTTAAAAATTTTGAGTTCTAAATTGTCTTCTTTCTACTCCTCCCCCACCCCCTGAGAAATCAAACAATATGATAATGATTATACATACAAAGTCATGCAAAACATATTTCTTTATTAGCCATGCTGCAAAAGAAAACACACACACACACACATACACACCCCAAGAAAAATAAAGAAAGTAAAAGAAGTATGCTTCAGTCTACAGAGTTCACCAGTTCTCTCTCTGAAAGTGGATAGCATTCATCATGAATTCATAATAATTCATCATGAGTCCTTTGGAATTGCCTTGGAACATTGTATTAAACAGAGTAGCTAAC
Organism: Vombatus ursinus; assembly: GCF_900497805.2. NCBI lineage: Eukaryota > Metazoa > Chordata > Mammalia > Diprotodontia > Vombatidae > Vombatus > Vombatus ursinus. Next base: position 26,562,348 of record NW_020954556.1, on the reverse strand, counting down.
TGTTTCATAGCTGATCATCATTACAATATTAGTGTGATTTTGTACAGTGTTCTCCTGGTTCTGCTCACTCCACTTTGCATCTGTTCATATAAGTCTTTCCAGGTTTTTCAGAAACTATCTTGCTCATTATTTCTCATAGCACAATAGTGTTCCATCACAATCATATACCACAACTTGTTCAGACATCACCCAATTGATGGGCACCCACTCAATTTCCAATTCTTAGCCACCACAAAAAGAACTGCTATAAATGTTTTTGTTCAAATAGGTCCTTTTCATTTTTTAGGAGTGGGACAGAGAGACATCTCTTTGGATACAGACCTAGTAGTGGTATCGCTGAGTTGAAGGGTATGCACAGTTTTGTAGCCCTTTGGATGTAGTTCCAAATTGTTTTCCAGAATGGTTGGACCAGTTCACAACTCTACCAACAGTGCATTAGTGTCCTAATTTTTCCATATCACTTCCAACATTTGTCATTTTCCCTTTCTGTCATGTTAGCCAATCTGATAGGTGTGAGGTGGTATGTCAGAGTTGTTTTAATTTAAGGTCATCTTTTGAACAGTATTCTTCATATTATATTGTTATGAACCATGGAACTTCTTTTTCTCAGAAGAACCAGATATTGTGTGACTCTAAGGCAACGGGAAAATGCATGGAGGATATGAGTTAGCATTACCAACTTGCACACAAAAAGGGTCATAAAATATATTCTTAAGGACTTGTATCATCAAAAAAAGAGGTGGGTAATATAGCAAACATGAGACTGACAGCCCATGTGTTGTACCCAGGGAATATGAAAATACCTACTGATAGGCTTCAGTGTGTTGGGTAAATACTTTTGTGAAAAGATATGAGTAATAACTGACATTTATATAATGTTTTAAGGTTTACAAAGCATTTTACATATGTTATCATCCTCACTACAACCCTGTGAGGTAGGTATTAATAATATTACATGTATTACTATTTCCCTTTTGCAGATTAGGAAACTGAGACTCAGATAAGTAACCTCCATGTGGCCATGTAGCTAGTAAGCAGCAGAGGCAAAATTCAAATCTAGGTCTCTCTTGACTATAGGTCAAACACTTTTTAAAAGCTATATTGCAGTGGAGGGAATGTTGGTATCATTTGGTTCCTAGGCTCATCGGATACTATATTTAAAATTATAAAGGACCTCAGAGGAAGATAAGACACAGAGAAGTTAAGTGATTTACCTAAGGTAAAGCAACCAAAATGAAAGAATCTGGATTTGAGCTCAGGTCTTCTGACTATAAATCCAGTATGCTTTCCTCTGCACCAAAATCACAAATTCAGGGGCAGCTAGGGGGTGCAGCACTGGCCCTGGAGTCAGGAGGACCTGAGTTCAAATCCAACCTCAGACACATAACACTTACTAGCTATGTGACCCTGGCAAGTCACTTAACCCCATTGCCTAGCCAAAAAAAAATCACCAATTCATTGATATAGAAGTATTGAAATATGGTCATCACTTAATAGTTTGTTGCTGTTCAGTTGTTTCAGTCATGTCTGACTCTTTGTAACCCCATTTGGGGTTTTCTTGGCAGAGATATTGGAATGGTTTGGCATTTCTTTCTCCAGCTCATTTTACAGATGAAGAAACTGAGGCAAACAGGATTAAGGGACTTGCCCAGGGTCACAAAGCTACTAAATGTCTCAGGCCAGATTTGAACTCAGGAAAAGGAGTCTCCTTGCCTTCAGAAACGATGCCGTATCTACTGTACCACCTAGCTGCCTACTTTCACTTAATAGTATACTTCTGTTAATGTGGCTTAAAACATTAGCTTTGGGGTGGTGGTGGCTGCCATATCACACTGCTGAGTCATTTTGAACTTGCAGGGTACTTAAATCCCTAAGCCTTTTTTTTTTCTTCACAAGAATTGCTTTCTAGCCACATCTACCTAATCCTATATTGTTTTTTAAAACCTGAATGCTGGATTTTACATTTAACCATATTCAATTTCGTTAGCTTCTGCCTGTCATTCCAGTATATCAGGATTTTGTCATTCAGTATATTAACTTTTCCACCTAGTTTTGTGTTCACCACTAATTTAATACACATATTTGCTAGACCTGTGAGTGCATATGATTGGAGGAGGGAAAGAAGGTGAGATGGGGGAATAGCAAACAGTCTAATTTAGTTGAAGTATAGACTATATGATAAGGAGAGAGTAGATGTATGCAATAAGCCTAGAAGGGCAGCTTGGAAGTATATTTTGGGGGGCTAATGAATGTTTTTGAATAGATGAGTGACATAATCTGATATGTACCTCAGGTGGATTATTTTGGCAGTAGTGTGAGGAATGGATTGAAGAAGCCTGAAAGAGGAGACAGGGATACTAGTTGGGAGTGTACTACAATAGTTTTAGTGAGAGGTACCTTTATAGTGTTTATTTGTTATTGAAATCTTTGTATTGAAAGTGGGCTTTGGAGGCAGCAGTATTCTCATCTGTAGCTAATCATTTTTGCCATTGTTGAAGCAGTTTGAATTTTTTTTTCTCTATTGGCATCTCTCCATTTTCTAATTAAATACTGGACAGTTATTTTGATGTCATTTCAAACCTCATATGTATATTGTATATCTAGTTAAGTGAAAGCAAAAGAGGGAAAGAAGAATATTGTTTCTCTTTCCTTTATCGATTTTATAAATCCTTCTGCATGTTAGTTTCACTGGAATATAGCCCGCTGTGATTTAGCACTTTCCTTTTTCAGTTCCTGTTGAAGTTTGTGGATGGAAATGCTACTTGGCATCCAAATCACAGCCAATAATGGTGGTGGTGGTGGTGGTGTGTGTGTGTGTGTGTGTGTGTGTGTGTGTGTGTGTGTGAGAGTGTGTGTGAGTGTGTGTGTGTGTGTGTGTGGTGGGGGCAATTAATAGTACTTAATTGGCAGTTTATTGAACATGGTGTCTACCTTTCTGATTATGTGGCATCTATTGATGGTCAGGGTTTAAAGATACGGGGGAAAATGTGGATTGACAGTTATGTAGATAAAGACTATAAACAAAAAAATCAAATGCATTAGATTAATTGCCTGTTACACGGTCTCTACTCATAGTATTCTTTTGTACATTCTGGTGCTTTTATCTTTCCACCTATAACATGCATTGTAGTAAAGTATAACTTATTTTGCATTGCCTGATTTGTATTGAATGGCAGTTAATAGGCTAAGAAAAAATAACAATTTCTTTCATTGTGGTATGTCCCTGAAGGTGTTACTCTCTGATGGAGATTTTGAGCCTTTATTGTAGCATTTGCAACTTTATATCACAAAAATAAATAGTTGTATGTGGTGAAAAATGGAATTTCTGACATTAAAATATCTATACTTCCAAAAAGTAGTATTAAAGTGTTCTTTATTGAGTCATATCATTTTGCATTCTATTGAGAACCTGCCTCTGAGCTGTCTTTGGCAGGATTCTAATTAAAAGCTGACACTCAGTTACTTTCTAGTTGTTTGGAATGGGAGACACAGTACTTTGTTTACCTTTTTTCCCATTTGGCTACATCTAGGATAGATAGGCCTTAATGAGTCAGAGACAGGATTGAGGAGGCAGATTTTTGTGACTAGGGCAGTACGTCCTACATTTAAAATTGACTTCTTCCTTGGGAAGGAGACATCTCTGTTGACTTTCATATCTGGTTGAGTGTAGAATGGAAAAGATCAGCTATTATCTCCTATTCTGAATAGGCAGAATTGAGCAGACATAAATGCTAGCATATGACCTCCTTTGATCAGAAGTAGGGCTTTAAGACACAGGTCTTTTGAGCTCTTTCTCATGACCATTTCTTTCTTTTAAGTTAGAGAAAATGTCAGAGGCTTTTTGACCCTTCTAGTCTCTCTCCTTCTTGGTGAACAACATCACAAAACGCTCTTCCTCTTCCCTTTTTTTTCTTAAGTTGAGAAGCTCATTTGGGCATTCTGTTTTCTCCTTTCTTTTTTGTCACGTGGACCTGCAGGTTCTTCTAATCAATTAATCAATCAACAATCATTTATTATTGCTGGGAGATATGAAGCTGCAAAGCATGGTCGAGGTACAGGGTGGTATGCGTGTAGGGGAGACAGAGACATCAGGTTCTCAAAGTCCAGAAAGTTAGAAACTGAACTGGGAGGAAAATGAAGGATGGATGGCCGGCCTGGTTTTGTTGTTGTTGTTTAGTCATTTTTCAGTCATGTGAAACTCTTGTGACCCTATTTGAGGTTTTCTTGGCAGATATTGGAGGGGTTTGCGAGTTTCTTCTCTAGCTCATTTTGCAGATGAAGAAACTGAGGCCAGTCTGAGTCCCTCCTCAAAATGGAAGCCCCTGGAGGAATATACAAATAGGAGAAAGGGGATGGCAAGACACTGGGAAGTTTCTAAGGGAAGTTCCAGGGTAAAAGAGGTCATTCTCTACCTCATTTCTTACCTAGCCTTAACCACTGATTGGGTGTTGTCTCAGTCAAACTGAGATCTGTTAAAGACCTTAGCTTAAAAAGGACAAGATCTCTCACTGCATCCAGGTTCATCTCCAGTTGTCCTGATCTATATCTGGCCACTGGACCCAGATGGATCCGGAGGGGAAAGTGAGGCTGGTGACTTTGCACAGCCTTCCCTCACTTAAATCCAATTCACTTGCAAGCCATGGCATTGCCTCCCTGATGTCATGGTCCTCTTCAAGAACAAAGGACAAACAATAACTTCTATGAGTAGCAGTAGGAATTGCCCCACTGGGACCCCAGTGGGAACTGGTCAGTTGGGTAACATAGCTTGCTTGTAGTTTCTTTCTTTCTTTCTTTCTTTCTTTCTTTCTTTCTTTCTTTCTTTTTCTTCCCTTCCCATCCATTCCCTTCCCTCTAGGGTTTCTTGTAAGAGGAACAGTAAGAAGGACTTAATATTTAAATGATTTACAATAGATACATAGCTATTATGACCCATGTATATGTAACAGGAGGGACAGGTCAATGGGTGGAGTAAGGGGGAGGCATTCTCTGGAGTAAAAACATTATTTTCTACCTACTGCACATCTATGTGGAGAAGTGCTGAATCTGCTTCCAGAAATGTGTGGTGGTGTACAATGGACAGGCCCTGCACGTGATTCAGAGCATGTACAGATAGATATTCTGTGACTGTTTCTTGCTGACTGACTAGATGGTGATAAAAAGGCTTTTAATTGGCTGCTAAGCCAGAACTGAGTGCATATTTAAAAAGGCAGAAACAAATGAAAGCACGCGCTCATTCTTCTCTCTCTCTCTCTTTCTCTCTCTCTTTCTCTCTCTTCTTATACATTGGTCAGCAAGGCAAAATTGCTGTAAAACTCTAGGTTGGGGGGAGGGGAGATGATATAGCATGAGCTGCCTATTCATCCCACTTGGGCTACCATGTGTCTGAGACAGCATGGCAACAGGGCAGGTGAGGGACTCCTACCAAAAACATATGCCACTATTTCCTTTTCACTCAAAAGCTGCCAAGGACAGAAAGGGAGTGAAGGACTTGAAATAAGAAGACTTGGGTTCAAATCCTCAGACATTGTGGATAAGCCACTTAATCTCTCAGCCTCAGCTTCCTTATCTATAAAATCAGGATGATAAAAGTATCTACCTCCCTGTGTTTTTGTGAGGATAAAATGAAATAACACATGTAAAGCACTTTGCAAACCTTAAAGTATTTTATCATTATTATTATTATTTTGGTTGAATACTCAGTTCTGGCTCAATAGCCAATTAAAGACTTTTCATCACCATGCAGTCAGCTAACAGGAAATAGTCACAAAATACCTATTCATGCTCTGAATTGTGGGCAAAATCCCTTCATTACTCATACATTTTCAGAAGAAGGCTCACCAAGTCTCCACATGTATATGCAGCAGGAAGAGAAAGTTATATATGCTCCAAGAACTGGGTCCCCATTGGATAGTCCTACACATATGCATATGTATTTATGTATGCATGTCTATATATGTTTATACATGTACATACCACATACATATCTATCATCTCTATCTCTAGATAATTGCCTTAGGTTATATAAAAAGACTTTAGACTGAAAACAATCACAAAAGATTTTTCTAATTAGTTATTTTTTCTTTGCAGATTTAGAATCAAGAGGTAATATGATAACAGTGAATAAAGAGCCAGTCTTAGAGTCAGAAAAACCTGGGTTCAAGTCTAGTATCTCACACATACTGACTATGTGATCCTTGAGCACTTACCTACTTGATGCCCTAGGCAACTCTTTAAGACTGTAAGTTACAGAATTGTTGGTAATAATCATTAGCTAATAGAGTTTCTTCAGCAGGAGTTGTATGTAACACTGAAAAACACCCCATGTATGTACATATATACATATAAGTACATACACATATACATATACATTTAGAGTTCAAGACTCTTAAATATTATGGCCAATTTCTCTTCTTCCTCATTTTCCTCTCCCTCTTCTCCCTCTCTCTATACTCTTCAGAAGGCTGTTTTATAGTGGCATAAACAATTGTATCAGTAATAAAACAACTGCTGTGTGGTTAGTACTGAAGCCCAAAGTTCAGGTTGGAGGAGCTGGGAGGGGCAAGGATTCAAGGGCTGGCCTTGGCACACCTCTTCTTCTGAGCTTGGAGCAAAGGAAGAAAGAAAGGAGATGACGTTGAGGGAATTCGAAATGGACAATTAAGGAGAAGAGGGAGCACCCAATAGATGGCCTATTTTTTAGTAAATTATGAGATAATTTGCTAAGAGGAAGGGGAGGAGGTGACATAGATGGTTCAAGGAGAAAAGAAAGATTTGGAATAAACACTCCAGAGAGTGTGTGATAGAAAACCAATCAGATAATAGTAAAAAGAATATCATTCAACAAATAGGGTCCAATTAATGTTGCATAAGAGAAATTCATAGTAGACCCATTATCTCAGTTGTGTGGTTTCCTCCAGTGGTGATCAGTAGCTTCTCAGTAGGAAAGGAGGCCAATAGTGGGGATGTAATCGAGGGTTGGGGTCAGAAAGCAATGAGTAGCTAATGTACATCTGGGTAAGAGATTTGAGATTAGGTGACCATGTGAAGTTGAACTGGTTAACTAAGAGATAAAAGATTTAGAAGGGAAGCAAGTGAGGCCAGAACAGGGGGTATGGCTTGAGAAAGCAGGCAGGGATAGAGCAACTGGAGGATGTGGTGAGAATGAAGAATAGGTTTCAAAAGGGTGAGATACAGGGGGATGTGATCAGACAGAGGAATTTCAGAGATCTGGGTCGTGGAGGTAGAACAGCTGTGAGTAATGATGAAGCAAGTGTATGACTATCCCTGAGTGTGCCTGAGGTGCAATGAAGGTGAAGATCACAGGTGTTTAGGAGGCTGCTGAACTAGGAAGGGTGTTGGAGAATGCATCAACATAGGTATCAACCCCTGCCAAGTATAAAAGCAAAGGGAGGGGGAAAGGAGTGTTCTGATTCAGTTACTGCACACCTTGAAAGAGGAAGCATTTTGGTAGGTAATTGCCACCAGGATGGCAATATGCTGCTATAGCTAGATGAACTGACTCTCAAAGGAGGAGAGGCTGCTGAGTGATGGTGGGGTGGGAAGGGTCAAATTGAAGTGGTGACTAGCAAGAAGCATACCTACCCCGCTTTCTGGTCCAGTGTGTGGCTGGGCCTAAGAGAAGGTACACTTAGCATTGGAGAAGGTGACCAGGGTTGTAATATTTGGAAGACAGAAAGAGTGTGGAAGTAAGATGCCTACTATGGATAGCAGTTTGTTAACAACAGCATGGAGTTCCATCAGGGAGTGGGAATGGTAGCAGGGGAAGGGAGTTCTTTCTGTTATATTCTTGTTCATGTTTTTCCATAAGCCCTCCATTGAAGACATTCTTATTGTGATAATGTGAATAAAAATACTTCTCTCTTGAATTATTATGTCTAATTTAATTTAACAAATATTCATTAAGCAGCTACAATGGGCAAGGCAACACTATAACAAATGGATTGAAATTCAACATAATTCAAGTTGATCAAAACAAATGTAGCTGAAAGTGTATTTTTGCTTATTGAAATATCTGATATTTTCCTGAAGTTTGCTGAAATGGAGTAATCTATACCAAAGTTTTCTTATGGCAGTATATTCTTTGAGGGGGGTAATCATGTAAGATAACACAGAGTAGGAATATTTTATATTTTATTAAGTTCATAGAATTCACATTCATATAATAAAAATAACTACTATAAATGTCAACATCAGTAACTATCAAACTGAACATAATTTGGCTCTATTTAAATGACTGGCACATATTCTTGTATATAAAAATTCCAATTTCGTCTTTAGGAAGTGCTCATCTTCTCAAATACCAAAATTCATTGAACATATGATTTCCCATAGTTTTATAATAAAATTCCCTTCTTCCTAGAGAAGGAGAAATGGAAGATCTGATTGAGACTTCGTTAGAATATCAAAGCAGGAACTTTTGTGTTGGCCTTCAGCTTTTTATGAGATTGATTATATATATGGCTCTATCTTGTAACACTGTGTCTGATGAAATTCAGTAAACTCCCCAACAACCACCCTCCCCCAAAGGAAACTTACCCTTCTTGAAAGAAAACAGGTGAATTCATTGTGTGTGTGTGTGTGTGTGTGTGTGTGTGTGTGTGTGTGTGTCCCTAATAGTTTAACTAAATTTTTCACATTTGAAATCAGTTGTTTTGGCATGATGAAGACAGCCTTTAAGAACTTACAAACAAAAACCCAGAAGCCAATGCCTAGGGACTCTAAGTGATTTGCTTGAGGACATACAAAATGCCTCTGGGGACCACAGGAAGAGAACCAGCTGCTTCTTTCTGTCCATTCCCATGCTTTCCCCAGTGGATACTCTTCTTAATTGTATTTCATGGAATATGAATAGCATTTCTTCCTATTTGTTTTTTCCCAAGTTACACAGCTATTTCATCTGTTCTGGTCCTGTAGTCTTTCTCAGTGGACAAGATTTTCCATGCAGTAAAGGACACTCAGAATTATAATCAATATGGAAAATAGGATATTGTTTTTCATATGGATTTGTAATTTAACCCCTTGTTTAGTACTTTAATAAATGGTTCCATAGATCACCTGAGAGAGAATTTTTTGATATCTATAGCTATATTTCACCCTTTGCATTTTGTCCTTTGTATTTACAAAGTGATCAGAGGCCAGAGAGGTAAGAATCCTTCTGTATGGTTACAATGGAATTTTTATCCTATCACATGGACCTGGCAAGAGAGAGTTGTTTAGTTTAGTTTGTTTTATATTTATACCACTTAGTTGTATTAGGTTTACTTAGTTTTATCAAAAATACATATCAATTAAAAAAGAGAAATGATATCTGCTATTTGGCATTTTGAAAATATTTTTAATTCCTTGGATATAAATAAAAAGTATTAATAACATTAGTCAAAAATATAGTGACATTCTATCTCCTTTTGGAATCACTCTTTCTACCACTGGGTATTAGCATAAGTAAGTTCAGATGGAAAGTTTGACTTTAGTTTTAAACTCTCAAGATTTAAATTTTTTTAAAAAAGAAAACCACCAGAAAGGCTCTGTAAGGGTAGCCAGGAAACTTAGGAAGATCATGGAACTCTGAGAAAAAAAGAAAGAGAGAAGCAGAAGCAGCTATGTCAAGGAGGAGGAGGAGGATGGCAAGAGAGAGTAGAGGAAGGAGGGGAAGGAGAAGGAAGAAGAGGGGGAGAACAAAGAGAAGAAAAAGGAAGAGGAAGAAAAAGAGGGAGAAGAAGGAGAGGAGGAGAAGAGGGAGAGAAGGGGGAGGAAGAGGAAGAGAAGGAAGAAGAGGAAGGAAAACAAAGAGGAAAGAGATGGAGGAGGAGGAAGAGAGAAGAGGAGGGGGATGAGGAGTAGGGAGGAGAGAGAAAGGAAAAGGATAAGGAGTATGAGGGAGAGGGTAGGATGAGATGATCTCAGAGGTTTCATCTAACTCCAAATCTGTGATCTCATGATCCTAAGAAGACAATATCATATATTTTAGCTTCAGCTGTGTTGGGAATCGTAGGTGTGTAGCACACAGCTAGTTGGAGGAGGGTATGTGTCACAGGACTCAGGATTTACACTTTGTGCCGGGGGTTCAGTTATTATCCTTCCATGTTGTACTCTTGGCACCTATTGTATTTCTACAGTTGCTGAACTTACCTGTAAAATCTATCTGCAAATCATTTTTATGAATGATTGATGTCTACATAATTTTCAATTATTTGTTGTCTGAATATGTACATATATTTTTCTTATTGAAAACAAGCTATTTTTAGTTTTCTTTTGGATATGTTTGGGAGCAAACTCTTAACTGTTGCTATGCTGCTATGGAAACAGTATCCACTGACATGTTTACAATTGTTTAAAATACTATAAACTTTAAAGGGCAAAGGCTAACAGTTTATTTCTAACAAAGTTGTTTCATAACTTCTTATTTTAGTAGTTTATTTATTACTTTAAGACCCATATCAGAATCTGTTTCATCTGCATAAAAAAGCACTTTTTGCTGAGATGCATAATTATTTACGTAGCTTTGTGGTTATAACTTCATTTGAGATGAAAGCAGGCAGGAAGTTTCCCTTGGAAGGGCTGAGTTGAACATTGGACATACTATGCAGAACTGGATCCCATTTTTAACTTTTCTATTTGACTGTGTGGCTTAGGGAATTTATTTAAATTCTCAGTGTCCCAAGATTCTCACATGAATAATGGGTATGATGTCTTTTAGGGAGCATACACCAATTTATATGTAGAAAGCACTTTGATATTGTCAGATGAAAGAAAACTATCATGGTATTAGTTTTACATGCAGAATATATTTGTGCCCCATTCTAATGGCTAGGAAAAACATAAATTAACAATAATGCGCCTTTCTTGCTCATGCTGTGAGGGAAGATGATTTTAAATAATTTCATACATAATTATAATTTAATTTATAATTTTATAATTTATAATTTTTGTAATCTTGGATAATAAATACCACTTTACTATGAAACAAATTATGTATAAAGGTGCTGGGAAAGTGTTGGATTTAGATGGTTTTCAAAGAGTCACATGTTATTTGAAGGTACAATTTGTGATCATAAATGGGGTAACTTTTGGTCCTTGATGCCTTAGATGGTGATGAGATTTAAAGAGCAGAACTTCATAGTAACTTAGGTCCAGAGTATTTTTTCCTTTGGGAAGACAATACTACCAGGAATAATAACAACAAACATGCCTAAGTCTGGTATCTATTTGAGGAAAGATGCCTTTTTTGGGAACGCATCTCTTACTCCACACCCCATCACACACGCCCAACACACACACAAAACTGACACACTTGAAACCTTTGTTTCTTTAGTCATCTTACTCAAAGAGTTTTTTCTAGGTTTTGAATCCCAGACCAAAGAACATCAAGGAATACCTAGCCATTTTGGTGCCTAGGGCAAAAGAACAAAATGCATCCTCAAATAAACATTTTGAGACAGATTCTCTTGAGTGTGTGTATATGTGTGTGTGTAGGGGAAGGGGGGTGACTCTGGGATATAAGGTTCCATGTCAGAAAGACAGAGATACTGAAATATCAGGAAGACACTGCTAGGGAGGCTGCCCCCATGGGAAAGGGGAAATCAAGGCAAGTCAAAACCAGGGAAAGGTAAACCTAGAGAGTTCAAATACTGTCCTTCTAAATTTTGTTGCTCTGGGGAGAAGTTCCACTTGCTCCAACCTAATTAAAGGTTCTGTGTGGGGATGATAATAGTTTGGGGAGAACTAGTTGTAGCAATGGAATTGTCGGGATACCATTGATCAAATATTTCCTTCCAGACCACTACCCATCAGAATTCATGAGTATTTCTTTCCCTTACTATAGATGGCCAGTGGACATTCTATCATAAGCCACTTATTGTCGATAGCTTATTTTATTTCTTTCCAGTGTTGAAAAGGCTTCTCTACTTTTCTGAGCAAACTGTAGCTTAGAAATGTGATCTGTTGGGACTTCTGATTAGAACCACCTACAACTTGATGGATCTGCCCCAGGACTAATATGTGGGAAACTGCAAGAGGACAACTGTCAAGAAAGTTCATAAGAAAAAAAATGCACATCTGGCTTAGCAACAGCCTGTATCAAGGGGCTGAGTAAACTTTAAAGTATTAACTTCCCTGGGATGTGAGCCATGGGCTTTCAAAAGCTCTGGAAATGGGATCTCTTGGGAATTATTATCAAGCTTCAGCACAAAAACCCAGGAGAGGAACAGCTACTTGGTTTGTTTGCTTTAGTCTTAAGAAGCAGCCCTCCATTTCTGACATGGTCTAAAGGGGAGTTTCCTAAGTTAACCTTCTACATTGTGGTGTGTGATTTTTCACTCAGCTGCTTCATTGCTGGTTTAGAGTGTATAAGGGAATTCCCCTGTTCTGACCAAAATGTTGACTGAGGATGAATTGTTGATATTAATCTGGGGATTTTTCTCTTATATTTTGCTGTTTCCTGTTTTCCATGACCCTCTCTGTCTCTGGGTAATGAGAGGAGTCTGATTATGAAATAAGGCTCATATTTAAAGAAAGCAGGAGATAGTGTTGGGTATGGAGAGGGTTCACTTCTGCTTTTATTCCCTCCTTAATTTCTGGGATCACAATGTGATTGTTTTTGAAGATGAAGATGAAAACATGTTCCTGAAGGCCTCACTCACATGTGAGAAGCACTGAATTACAGCACTGAGGATCTGAAAGGGTTGACCTGAGCAGTCATCCACCCTGTGCTGGGAAAAGCATTGCTTCTACAATGCACTAGACAGGTAGCCAGCCTTTGCTTGAAGACCCCCAAATGATGGGAACATATTACCTCCCAAGGAAGCCCATTCTACTTGTAGGCATCTCTGTTAGCAAGCTTTTCCTTGTGTCCATTTTAAATTTGCCTCTTTGCAGTTTCTACCCCCTGCTGCTAGAGGTAACTTGCCCTGTGGGGACAAACAGAATGAATCTAATCCCTCTTCCATAATACTTGAAGACAGGAATCAAATTCCAGCCCTCTTCCAATTCTTCTCTTCTTCAGACTAAATATCCCCAGTTCTTTCAACAATCCTTATGGCATGAACTTGAGGCCCTTTACTTTCCTGGTTGTCCACTTCTGGACACTCTCCGATGATAGCAAGATTTTTCCTAAGATGAGGCACTTAGAACTTAACACAATGCTTCAAATGTGGTCCCTGCAGGACAGAGTATGGTAAGACTACTATTCTGCAGTCATGGACACTATCTCTATCAACATATATGAAGATTGCACCGGCTTTCTTGGCTGCCATATCATATTGTCAACTCATACTGTCCACTAAAACCCACATATTTTTCAGAAAACCTGCTATCTAGCTATACCTCTCCCATTTAATACTTGAGAAGTTGTGAATATGTGAATTTCAATATAAGCTTTACATTTATTCTTATTACATTTCATCTTATTCAATCTGACCCAGTGTTTCAGCTTTTTTTACCCCAATTCTATAATCTACTGCATTATTTTGATAAGCTTGCCATAAATATTCTTATCCAAATTACCCATAAAAATGAAAGCATGGGCTCCATAACATAGGGCCAAATGGGAGGGGGCGGGAACAATGTACAAGCAAATGTATATAAAGCAACCCATAGAGAGAATATAATAGGAAACAGAAGGAAGGCATTGGAATTAAGAAGGGTTGGGGAAGGCTTCCTGTAGGAGGTGAGATTTTAGTTGGAACTTAAAGGAAGCCAGAGAGATTATTAGTCTTGAGTGGAGGAGGGAGAACATTCCAGGCACCGGGGACAGCCAGAGAAAATGCCCAGAGTCAAGAGATAGAAAATCTTGTTCGTGAAACAGCCAGGAGGCCAGTGTCACTGGATCTAAGAGTACATGCAATGAGGTAAAGTTTAAGAAGACTGGAAATGTAGGAGGGACCTAGGTTATTAAGGGCTTTGAATTTTATATATATGTAGCTGGAATTCTGAACTTGAAATCCAATAACTTTTTTAAAAAGAAAACATTTGGTAACTATCTCAATATTATCAATTGCCTTTGTAATCCTATATATTTTCTTTTATAGATTTAAAAACATTATTCTGAGAAGGGGTTCCTAAGCTTCCCTAGACAACCAAAAGGGTCCATGACACTAAAAAAAAAAGATGAAGAAGCCTTGATTTATAGCATTCCCTTGACTGACAGCATCAGCTTAGAAACTCTGTCAAAAAAAAGGAAACGTGGGTAGTTTGACATGTCATGGTCTCAATAAATCCAGGCTAGCTCTTTATGATTGCCATTTCTTTTTCTAGATATTCCCTAGCACTTTCTGTAATAAAACCTTTTAGACTTTTGTCAGTAACCAAATACAAATTCATTGGTCTGTAACTTGCAGAAAGCTATTTCTCTACTTTTTTTTTTTAAATTAAGACATTTGGCCTTCCCCAATCCTTTGATACATCTCACATTCTCCATCATCATTGAGACACCACTAGCTGTGCCTCCATGGCCCCATATGCCAGCTCTTTTAATATCCACTACTGTAGTTCATCTCAGTTTGGTGACCTGAACTCATCAAAAGCTAGTAAATGAGAAAACTGAGGTCCAGGAAAATTAAATGACTTGCCCAAAGTTACTCACAGATCCTGAGGCAGGATTTGAACCTGGGTCCTATAACTTCTTTCTGTTTACCCACACAGTCTCATGAATAGTTGCTGAACACAGTTAGGACTTAATAAATGATTATGAATATAGTGATGCTCACTGGTTTTAAAATTTAAGTTAAAAAATAGCTATTTGCTTGCTATGTGATTGTAAACACTTAATTTCTTTGAGCTCCAGTTTCTTCATATGTAAAATAGTGATAACAATACTTGTATTACCCACATGACAGTTTTGTAGATAAAATGAGAGAATGTATATAGAACACAAAGTGCTATGTAAACATGAGCTATAATTATTTAAATTCTATAATGATATTAGGTACTTCTAAATTTGACAATATGCACAGTAACCATTAAATTCTCTCATATCATAACTATGATTTTAATCTTTTTTTTTTACCTAGTGATTTTTCAGAGTGATTTTTTTTTTACAAAGTGTTTTATAAGGAAGTGTGAATAGTGAATTGTAGTTGAGAAAAGGTGTTAGACAAAATAGATCCTTTTACTTAGGAATGATTTTTATTATTCCTAACTAGTACTTAATTGATTGTAGCTAAGAGAGATACATTTCTAACATTATTCATCATCGAAAATTTCCCCAACACTATTTAAATTAAGTAAGCTTTTGTTTAAATTGGTTCTGTTATATTATCTTAGCTACCATGGAATTCCTTAAGATATAGGCATAAAAGTGGTTTTTAGGATATGTTTAGATATATTTATTCAAAACTACTGCTTGTGAGCACTCTTTTCCTCCTCCTCCATTTTCTACTGTTTCCCTCTCACCACCCAGAATTAAACATGTGATATCATTGTAAGGCAAAAAAAAAAATTACATAAAACAAAATACTAGGTAAATAACTAGAAATTAAAATAAACAAAAGTTACTCCATCACCTTTTTTTCCCAAAATGTGGTCCTGGGTTGGTATGAGTCTCTATTCTAATGCTACCCTATCGGCATAGTGCTATAAACTAGGAGAACAGGAATTAGTGCCAATAAGCACATCCTCTGCTATATTTTCTGTATGGCAGGAGGGGACATAACTGAGTCATTCAGGGATGGTGGTAAGGAACTTTGCTGCAAGTCTTAGAAGCCTTGGGCTGCTTAGGACTCACTATAGATGAACATGGATACCTCAGTTGCTCTACATGTGTGTCTTATGGATGCTCTGTGTGGTTATTGCTCTGGTTTGCTCCTTATTCTTGGCTTCCCAAATCTATTACTACTACTACTACTACTACTACTACTACTACTACTACTACTACTACTACTACTACTACTACTACTA
>NW_020954556.1:26435985-26546426 GCF_900497805.2 Vombatus ursinus | reverse complement strand
TACTACTACTACTACTACTACTACTGCTACTATTACTACTACTACTACTACTACTACTACTACTACTGCTCCCACCACCACCACTACTACTACTGCTGCTACTGCTGCTGCTGCTAATAACACTCAGTGTTTATATAGAGCGGCTAGATGGCACAGTGGATAGAGCACTAGGCCTGGAGTCAGGAAGACCTGAATTTAAATTTGTTCTCAGACACTTATTAACCATGTGACCCTGGGCAAGTCATTTAACCCTGCTTGCCTCAGTTTCTTCATTTATAAAATGAGCTGGAGAAGGAAATGGCAAACTACTCCACTATCTTTGTCAAGAAAACCCCAAATTGGGTCACAAAGAGTCAGACACATCTGAAACAACTGAACAACCAACAAGCATTTATGTAACAACTAATATGTGCCAGGTACTGTGCTAAGTACTTTATGAATATCTCATTTGATTTTCACAACAACCCTAAAAGCTATTATTATTATTCCCATTTTACAGTTGAGGAAGCTGAAGCAGAGGTAAAGTCACTTCCCCAAGGATACACGGCTAGTAAATATCTGAGGAGAGATTTGAACTCAAGTATTCCTGACTCCAGGATAGCTTTCTCTCCACTGTACCACCTAGTTGCCTCTGAATATTTGAATAGGAATCTCTGCATGTGCTTTTCAGTCCCTGAATTCTAGTTACCTTGACTTCCTGCCAATGGCACTACAACTGTCCACTTGCATCTCTTCCACCCTCTAGTTATGTCCACTTTTCATACCCCCATACAAACACTTCTTACTATTATCCCATTTGTAGGACTACCACAGCTAGATTGGGCTTTTCCATGCTATGAGTTTATGTGGAATGTTGCTGTTGTTGTTGTTGTTGTGTTCGTCCTTTGTTCTCGAAGAGGACCGTGACGTCAGGGAGATGATGACATAACTTGCAATTGATTTAGTTTTGAGGGAGGGAGGGCTGTGCAAGGTCACCAGCCTCACTTTCTCCTCCAGAGCCATCTGGGTCCAGTGGCCAGATATAGATCAGGACAACTGGAAATGGCCCTGGATGCAGTGAGAGATCTTGTCCTTTTTAAGCTAAGGTTTTTAACAGAGCTCAGTTTGACTGAGGCAATGCCCAATCAGTGAACAGGTCTCTTTAAGAAGTGAGTCAAGGGATGGCCCCTCTAATAAAAAAAAATCAAATTGGGAGGGAGAAGACCCTAATTTCCAAGAGGGATGCAATATCATGACTATCCATAGAAACATACTATTCCTTACCAAGACCTTCACATGATACAGAGCCTGTCACCAATCACCTACAGACATTTCAGAGAATCCCATTACATCATTCTAGATGAGCCTTCATATTGTAGTACCCAACTGCCATAGTTATATCCCTTGAACCTTTCTGGGTCCATCATCTGTTTCAGAATTATTGCTCATAAACTCTTATTTTCCCACTGAATCTCACCCTAACAACAAGAATTAAACACATGACATCACAGCAAAGTAAAGGTCATATATTAAAACATAGAATACAAGGTAAATATCAAAGAATTGAAACCACCACCAGGTATTTGATCATTTGTTTCTCGGGATGACCTCTTTTCTTTCCTCCAGTTACTTACTCATCTCTGTTGTCCACGCAGCCTGATAAGCATAGTATTATAGCTGTTCAGTCCTTTTTCAGTTGTGTCTGACTCTTCCTGAGCCCATTTGGGGTTTTCTTGGCAAAGCTACTGGAGCGGTTTGCCATTTCCTTGTCCAGCTCATTTTACAGATGAGGAACCTGAGGCAAACAGGGTTAAGTGACTTGCCCCGAATCACACAACTAATAAATGTCTGTGCTGGATCTGAACTCAGGAAGATGAATCATCCCAACTCTAGGCCCTGCAGTCTGTCCACTGAGCCACCCACTTCTCTGCCTGTGCTATAAACTAGGGGAACTGAAAAAAGAGTTTGAGAGTACATTCCAAATGAGTGGAGCATTTATTAAACATGTACTATGTACAGACTTTGCTAAGTGCTAGGGACATAAACAGAAAAGTCTGCTCTTAAGAGCTTACATTATAGTAGGGGACACACACATATGTTCAGCTGCAAGTCAGATGGAAAGATCCTATAGTCTTTAGAATGCTGCACCAAAGCAGAGGAGTTGGTAGGGAATTTCACTGTAGCTCCTAGAAACATTGGGCTTCTTGGCATTGTAGATATTATCTGTATAGCAGACAATACCTCATTTCTCACTCTTTGTCTATGTTTCCTTCTCTGTCTGTCTCTGTCTCTGTTTCCCTCTGACTCTCTTGTCTCTCTCTGACTCTTGTCTATGTGTCTATCTGTCTCTCACACATACATACATATGTGCCTCGTTCTCCCAAAAGGAAACCTAAAAAAAATCAGTTTTTAGTTTTGAAGAAAGGAAGAATTTTGTATTAGAGATCAGAATGTCATAAGGTTTCTTTCCCTTGAGTAAGACCTGGCAGCTGAGAAACAAAACTTTTTCATATTTTGATATATGAGGAAGCTTTTTTTTGTTCATTGGGGTGCTTCTTCCAGACATGCAGATTATAGCTTCCATGCCTTCCCACTCCGTACGACTCTTGTCGATGTTCTACCATTAGTTATCCACAGAGGCTCTATCCAGTGTTTTGAGGGCCTTCCTCTCAGTCTCTTTAAATTACATGGGTACGGGAACTGTCCATCCGTTATTGCTCACTCTCGGTCTATGATTGGTCCCACACCTTCTCCAATCAGATGTTTCTTTGACGATATCTTTTACATCTAATCTTAGGTATTATTCTTCATTGTCAGCATTTTGCCACTTATTTTGATCCATCACATGCCCCTCCTTTGTCCTTCAGTGATGTTCCACTTTAATTTTGGGGGACTGGGATGTCTTATAACTTACAGCCCTATATTGTCACTGGAATAATACTATAAAAAGGGATGGATCTTGGTTTTAGGCAGAAGCTTGGGGCCATTACAAGCACAGTGTAGTTTTCCGAGACAATCCAACCTGTCCTTTTCCTTTTTAATTCTGGGTCCAGCTCATTGTTCACCTTCAGATGGATACTTCTGTGAGCACTTCAGATGCTCACAGAATATCATAAAGTAATTTTTTCTAATCTTGAGTGAGAGCTGACTTCTGAGGAACTGAAATTATTTTATTTAATAGTATCACTTCACAGAATTTAAAGTCTGAAGGGACCTTAATAACCACAAAGTCCAATCTCATTCATACATAATGAGATTGCTTCATTAATATGATAGTGGGGTATCCCTTTGCCCCGACCTCTGTTTTTTGTTTTATTGAAAGTAAGGCTAAGGAAGGCTGAGACTTTCTCAAGGTTCCCATTCAAGAAGCCTGAAGAATTGGGCTTTTATCTCACCATAATATTTCTTCTGTGATAAGTGGTCACATGTCAATGTGGAATGGCAGGGAGAAAAACAAACTGTGTCACTTTGAGATGGCTTCTTATGAGTGTTTAGAAATGGTTTCTTATGAATTATGTTTAGAAATTCTGAAATGTCCTTGAACAAGAAAGAGCAATCATGTTTTTAAAAAATAATCTCATTATGAATAAATATACTTGAAGCTTATTTGTCCATCTGCAAAGCAAAACAAAATTCTTCTTTTAAAAGTAAATACTCTTTTGAATTAGTAAGTAGAAGTATGAGCACTCAAACTCTCACAAAATTTTCAGATGGTATTTAAATAATGAGAAGAGGTTTTTTAAAATCCAGCACTATAATTATTCGATGTTTGTAGAGAATTTTCTTGCATCTTTTGAGGAAGGAGCTTTTACTCCACTCTGATGGTCTGTCAAGACTACATCAAAAGCACCTGTAGACTCATGAATTGATCTAACCCATTCTGGAAAACAATATGAAATTATGAGAGGAAACTCATGAAACTGTTCATATTTTTTGATGTAGTCATCCAGTAGATCACACAGGTACATAGTACATAAAGGGCAAAGACAGGAAGAAAGGTTACATGCACATGCATATCTGTACATATTCACACACACGTGTGTGTATCTATATTCATATGTATGTATGCAGGCACTTTTGTGATAGCAAAAAACTGGAAACAAAGTGAATGTCCATCATTTGGGGAATGGCTAAATAAATTGTGATATATGAATACAATGAATATTATTGTGCAGTGATAAATGATGAATATGAAGAATTCAGAGAAACAGAGAAAGACTTGTATAAATTTATGGGGAAGAAAGAAAGCAGAACTAGAACACAATAATGTAAGTGAAAACACTAAGCCACAGCTGAACTAAGACTACATACAGCAATCAATGGTAGTCCCAGAAGACAGATGACAAAACACACATAATTGTTCTCAGTAGAGAAACGGGGACTAGAGGTGTGGCATAGGATGTAAAATGAAGTAATTTTGTCTGTGGATTTTGAATAACTATTTTCCTTTGTTATAAGGGAGGGTCCAGTGGTGGGGGAAGGACTTATATTGGGAAATAACTGTGGCATAATAAACAAAATAAATCAATAGAACTTTTTTTTTTTAAAAAAGCATCTGAAGTGCTCACCTATTGGAGATGGCTAAAAAAATTATTGTATGTGAACATAAAGGAATATTCTTATGCGATAAGAAAGGACAAAATGGATGGTTCCAGAGGAAACTGGAAACTGATTCAGAATTAAGTGAGCAGAGCTAGGAGAAAATTTATACAATGACATTAGTAGCAAAAAAATCCCAACTTTGAAGGGTTTTAGAATTATGATCAATGTAATGATGAACCACAAAGCCAGAAGATTGAAGATGAAGCATGTTGCCCTCTTTCTACCAGAGAGATGATGGACTTAACATGCAGAATGAGACACGCATTTTGGGATATGGCCAATGGAGGGAATTGTTTTTCTAGATTATTCATATTTTTATGAGTGTTTCCTTTTTCCTTTGTTTTTTTAAGTGTTCAGTGTGTGTGCGTGTACGTGTGTGTGTGTGTGAGAGAGAGAGAGAAAGAGACAAAGAGAGAAAGAGAGAGAAATGGGAAGGAGAGGTAATATGTACTTATAAACTAACTAAATGTTTAAATGATACCTAGAGTTTTCCATTTTACACATTAGTTTAACAAACAATAACAATTGCTGATATTTTATAGTGCATTACAGTTTATAAAACAATCTATAACAAATGTCTTCTTTCTTTACTAACAACTAACACATCAATAAAAGGTTTAACTTGCAATAATCCTCCTCTCTGATGCTCAGTATATTGGGTCATCCCGTCCTGAAGACACCAGGAGAACTTCTAAGCCAAAGATAAGATTTAACGATGCTTTATTGTCAACATCACTTTTAGTATTAAGTACATCTTTGGTAGCACTGGCAGTAGACACGTCCAAGTGTTAGTCAATAGAGTTAATTAACAGTTATTCTTGTCACATGGTCTCTGAGCTGAAGTCAGAAAGTAGTGTGACAGCAGCAAGTCAATGGTGGGAAGAATCCACTGACCACACTAATTCCCTGATCATAGTCAATACAGTTTTCTTCCTTTGTTTTGGAGGACATATCTCACCAAATGCCTGTCCTAGTTGTGAAAAGTTTTATATACATACACATACACACACACACACACACACACACGCACGTACACATACAGACACATACAGACATACACATGCACACACACACACGCACACACACACACACACTAGTGGGTACTAGTCTCCTAGCCTGCCCCATAATGTTCTAATGCCTTCTTTCTGAGATTACCTTACATTGACACTACATATCTATATCTATATCTATATCTCTGTCTCTGTCTCTGTCTCTAATTTCCTGTATATACATAGTTATTTGCATGTTGTCTCCCCCATTAGATTGTGAGCTCCTTGAGGGTAGGGACTGTGTTTGTGCCCCATTTTTTTTAATCCCTGCATTTATCTCAGTGTCTGACACCCAGTAAGTAAGATAACTTAATAAATGCTTTTTTATGTTATTGCAATTCATAATAATAATTTATCTTAAGATAATGTGATTATTTGGGGAATGACTCAAATTGGGAAAGTCCCCTATAGTGCATTGCAAACACACAGTGATTTTCATATATAGCCCTTTCCTCACCCTTCTGTCCACTCTTCTTACACCCCACCCCCTTTTTTGTTCCAGGAAGTCATTTAAGGGGAACTGTTGTAATCCTGGAAATCTACATACGGTTTGTAGAACTGGTATCAAACAAAAAGTTGAATTATAGGAAAAGCCACAATTTGACATTATAACACCAAATGCATCAAGCTTCATTTTTTAACTTGAGTTAATAATATTCACATGTCAACTTTAAACATTAGGATTCATAACTATAGTGGAACTTTTTTTTGAAGGCACAATACCATCATTTTGCTAAAAACTGACTCTTAGAGTCTTGCAATGGAGTGTAGCTAGTCAACAAGTATTTATGAAGTGCCTATTCCGTGCCAAGTGCTGTGCTTAAAGCACTAAGGATACAATGAAAGAGAAAACAGTCCCTGCTCCCAAGGACATCAGTTTAATGGGTGAGACAGTGTGCCAAGGACTCTGTGCAGACTAGATATATACAGGATAAATCAGAGATCATCTCAGGGGAAAGGCACTAACATTAAAGGGA
Source organism: Vombatus ursinus (assembly GCF_900497805.2). Taxonomy (NCBI): domain Eukaryota; kingdom Metazoa; phylum Chordata; class Mammalia; order Diprotodontia; family Vombatidae; genus Vombatus; species Vombatus ursinus. Next base: position 26,539,819 of record NW_020954556.1, on the reverse strand, counting down.
ATTGGCAAAGGCTTCTTGCAAAAGAAAGGTAGCCATTAGATCCTGGGTGAGAACTGAATAACACATCAACCAGTTGCAAACTGGAGTTCAAGTTTGCAGCTTGTTAATTAATTAAACATTCTTTTGGCTTAAGTACTGTTCACTTGAAAATGTGAAATTGTAGTTTTAGAACTGAGCTGTCATTAGAGATGATCTAATCTAAATCCCTCATTTTACAACCAAGGAAACAGAGCACCAGAGAAGTTTAATACCTGTTTAAGGTGATACAGCTGGTTAGTGGCAAAGCCACTAGATGCTAGGTTAAGTGCCTCTTGATCCAATTTGTTACTTGGGACCATGTTGTCTCTGGTAGGAGAAGAAAAAATCAGTGTCTCAGTATCAGATTTGGCTTCTTCATAGTATTTTGAGCTGGAAGGGTCTTTAGAAATCATTGAGTTCAACTACTTCATTTTCTATATGAGGAAATGGAGACTCAGAAAAGTGAAATGAATAAGACCCTAAATTGTAGAGATGAAGTTTGGTCTACAGGTTCCCCACCCCTGGACTCCATTCCCTACTCTTTTTCATATTCTGTTGCCATTTGTTCTAGGCTAAGCTAATTAGTAGTTTAATTTGTAATGAAATATTAATCTTTAATGATAAAAAATAGATTAAGGATGGGTGGAGAAAGGTAGTTAACACTTCCACTTAAGAACCATAAAACCTTTCATAGGATCAAAACCTTAATTATTCTTCTTTTTTTTCCTAACCGGAAAGTCTCTGGTCCAAAGTTGAGTCCTTGTAAACTAGTTGGGGATGGTGAGGGAAGAGGAATGACCTTCTTTAGAGTTACAATTAAATGAGAATGTTCATCTTCCTTTATACCACCTTGTCTGCTTTTATCCTTTCCATTGAGAAGCATAGTAAAGTTGATTATTATACCTACTTTTAATTGAACATATTTTAATTTTAATCCCTCTCATATGATAGTTGTTCAATATATTCTTGCCTATTCACAGTTTGTTCCAAGGTTCAGGGTTGGAGTTAAGCCACAAGGAAGTTGTGCCACAGCTGAATGGTGCTTCTGCATTTTTCTCAAAGGCAGAAAAATTGTGGCAGTCAGTCACTGGCTTCATTATATCTCTACCCTGTTTGAGGCATGTTAATAATTTCTGAACAAATGACCACTAATGAAAGCTAAAAAACCCCACCTCAAATAATATTGCTTGGAAGGGAATCTTCAGTGGGTTAGCCTATATGTTTAACCCTATGTTATTTAACATTTTTATCAGTGACTTGGACAAAGGCCCAGATGGCATGTTTATCAAATTTGCAGATGGAACAAAACTAGGAGGGATACAAGACATAGTGAATGACAGAGTCAGTATCCAAAAATAACCTTATATGGTAGAATGTTAGGCCTAATCTATGAACGATGAAATTTTATAGGGATCTATGTAAAGTTTACATTTGGGTTCAAAAAGTCAACTTCACAAATATGAAGTAAAGGAGGCATGGCTAGACAAATTTTTTTCAGAAAAATATTTGAGGGTTTTTGAGAATTGAAAGCTTTCTATATATCAGCTATGTGATGTAGAAGCCAAAAAAAGCTAATGGTATCTTAGACTGTTTTAAGACAGGTATGGAATTCAAATAAGGAGGTGAAAGTCCAATTCTAAGCTCTCTAGAACACGGAGCAGGGAAGCTGCCAGCCAGATAGCCACCTTGTTTTTCACTCTCTTTTTTGATCTGCATATACTAGTCACTGGAACTTGAGACTCTATTTGAGTGCACTCTTACAGTTAGCCAGTCAATAAACATTTGTTAAGTGCCTACTATGTGTCAGGCACTGTGGTAGGTGCTGGGGGTACAAAGTAAAACAGAAGACAGTCCCTGCTCTTCAGGAGCTCACAATCTAACAGGGAGACAACATGCAAGCAATGATATACAAACAGGCTATATATAGGATAAATCAGAGATAGTCGACAGAGAGAAGAGAATACTAGAATGAAGGGAAATTAAGAAAGGCTTCCTGTGGAAGGTTGAGATTTTAGCTAGGATTTGAAGGAAGCCAGGGAAGCCAGGAAACAAAGATATGGAGAGAGAGAGAGAGAGAGAGAGAGAGAGAGAGAGAGAGAGAGAGAGAGAGAGAGAGAGAGACAAAGAGCGCGTTCCAGTCATGAGGAACATCCAGTGAAAATACATAGAGTCCAACGATGGAGTATGTTGCATGAGAAGAGCAGAGAGGCCACTGCCATTGGATTGAAAAATACACAGAGGGATGTGAAATGTAACAAGATGGGAAAGGTAGGGAGGGGCTGGGTTTAAAAATGCCCCTATGAAGGGCTTTTAATGATAGAGAATTTTATATTTGATCCTAGAGTCAATAGAGACATTGGAGTTTATTGAGTAGGATGGTGACGTAGTCAGATATATTCTTCAGGAAGGTCACTTTGGCATTTGAATGGAGGACAGATTGCACTGGGGATAAATTCATAGCAGAGACCAACCAGCCAGCTATCAGCAATAGTCCAGATGTGAGGTGATGAGGGCCTGTACCTCGGTGGTGGCAGTGTCAAAGGAAAGAAGAAAGTATATATGAGAGATATTAAAAAGGTAAAACTGACAGGCCTAGGCAACATATTGGACATGAGAGAGAATGAGGGGTCAAGGATGATATCTAGGTTGAAAGCCTGGGTGATTGATTAGGAGGATGGTGGTACCCTTGACAGTAATAGGGAATTTAGGAAGAGGGAAGGGTTTGGGGGGATAAAGATAATGAGTTCAGTTTTGGACATGTTAAGTTTAAGATGCTTATGGGACATCTAGTTCAGGATCTCCAATAGGCAATTGGAGATGTGAGACTGGAGATCAGTAGAGAGGCTAGAGCTGTATAAGTGGATTTGAGGAACATTAGCATAGAAATGATAATTAAATCCATGGGAGCTGATGACATCACCAAGTGAAAAAGTATAAAGGGAGAAGAAAAGAGGGCCCAAGACAGAACCCTGTGGGACCTCCATGCTTAGTGGCTGTGACTAGGACAAAAATACAGCAAAGGAGACTGTGAAGGAGTGGTTAGATAGGTGTGAAGAGAATCAGGAGAGAATAGTGTCACAGAAACCCAGAGAGAAGAGAATATCAAAGAGAAGGGTAATGACAGTGTTAAAGTCTACAGAGAGGTCAAGAAAGATGAGGATTGAAAAAAGGCCATTAGATTTAACAATTAAGAGATCATTGGGAACTTTAGAAAGAGCAGATTTGATTGAATGATGCAGTATATGTATGTATGTATGTATGTATGTGTGTGTATGTATGTGTGTGTGTATAGCAGGGAATATATGTATGCATACATATACGTCCAAAAAAGGCTTTTTAGGCTTTGAGCCCACTCTTACAAAAATGGAATAGACAGGGTAGATGGCATGAAGAAAAGTGAGGAGAAGGAATGTCTAAGATATATTTGGGAAATAGTGAAGAGATTAATCAGTCTACACTAAAAGATTGAGGTTGGAATGAGATTACAAAGGACCGTCAATGTTAAGCCAGGACATTCTGGTTTTATTATGTGGGAGAAGGAAGCCATTGAAGGTTGTTGAGTACAGGAGTGACGTGATCAGAGGAAGATTAACCAGAAAGACGTATGCAGAGTAGATGAAGAGAAGAGAGACTAGAGGTAGAGCTATCCTATTCGATAGCTATATTGCAGTAGCCCAGACATTAGGAGTTGAATCAATAGGGCTTTTATTTCCTAAGCACTGAGCGGTGTGGGATAAGTGAGTGAATGTTTATGAACACACTTTCTAAGAGAGAGTGGTAAATTGAAGGATATTAGATTTGGAGTCCACAAGACCTAGGTTCAATTGCTGGCTGTGCCACGTAACTACTTATAGACCTTAGGAAAATCACTTAGCCTCTCTGGGCCTTTTTTGTCATCTGCAAAACGAAGTGCCGCAGGGGTCACGAGTGGAGAAAGTTTAAGGAGCCCTGGACGAGATGAGCTATAATGCTCTTTCTGGCTCTAAATTTATGATCCTACAAATATCTGCTCTAAGCGCAGCCAATAGCAGTGCTTGAGATGCTATTAGAATTCAGAGAATCACTCAAGAGTCACCCCATGCATTCGGACTTTTGCTCCAGGTGACTCTGAGGAGTGAGAGATAGAGAACAGGATGGAGAAAGAGAGGGATGAAACAGGTGTGAGGTATAGCAGAGTCATTCTAGGGAGCAGGAGTCAGTGAACTGCCAGAAGATGCTGCTACAAAATGTCATCGTTTTGGTGTTTTAGTGGGGAGCTGCCTAAATAGAAAACAAAAACGCCAAGCATCACAAATCACCAGCAGCTCTTCCAGCTGCTCTTGTACCTGAAGCATATATGCCTTGGGCTGGACCAGGGCTCTCTAACCTTGATGCAGAGACCTCGATCCAGCTGAGATGCTCATCAAACTGCAAGACGAGGTTGTCTGTCAGCTTGTACTTCCCTCTACTCTACAGATTTGCTGAGATCGGGCCTAACTCTCTGAGACGTTAGACATCAAAATAGTGAGAGGATAGGGATTAGGCCTGTGACTTCACCGCTGTAGAAATCTCCCTCATTGCAAATTTGCACCTTCTTTGCAACTGATATTGTTACAGAGTTACCTGGAGCATTGAAAATTAAGTGATCTACCCAGTGTCACATAGTTACTAGTGGTAGTTCTTAAACCCAGGTCTTTCTTCCTTCAAGGCCAGCTCTCTAACCATCCTGCAAGACATCAGACTGGATTTTAATGACCATAACTTGACACCTGAATGCAAATTTGCATATTAGGGACTGCATTGAAATTTGGGTGCCTGAACCTAAACATGAACTTAAAAATTGGTTCTAAGATTTGATGTAAAAACCTGAGACACAAACTTATTATTAATTTAGCTTAGGAATTTATGTCCCAAAGCATAATTTGTTCATCAAAAGGGCATACAGAACAGTTGAGTCATTTATAAACCAATTCTATTCCTTGGAACAACTGTGGCTTTATAGCATCTGTGTTCTTCAGCAGAGCCTTAATGAGTGGATTGCTCCAGATAATGTTCTATTCCTGTCACCAAATAATGCTTTCTGTCCACACTCCTGTACCCTTTGTTGTGGGAAGGGTGTTGGATAAAATGGGTGATACACCCTCTGTTGTACTGAACTTCAAGGCTCACACTTGGAAATTGTGATGGAAATCAGGCTGTTCTATGCTTTGGATTATTGCTTACAAATGCCACCTTGGATATTTTTTTTTCTACATTGATTGAATCTGGCCCATAGCAGTGACTATTAAGGAGGGACCAAATAGTATGAAAAGTATTGCAGTCTTCATTTTCCATTATGCTTGGGTTATGCTCGAGCCCTTTGGCATTGGTCATGTCACCAAGAGTTGATTCTTATTGGTGTAGAGGGTCTACAAATGAGGATCCTGATTGGTGGAAGACTGAAAAATAATGTTTTCATGAGGATGGAGATCATGGCATTCTGAACTGTGGCATTCCCGTCAGGACCACATTGATGACTATACAGTTGAAATGAGTGTTTCTAGCTATATTCTCACTCCCTTCCTGGCCCTAGTCTGGACTTTCTGGACTTCAAAATCATTCCTCTACTACTGTTACTAGTGGACTAGTGGAATAACAGTGTTGGCTTTTTTTCTTTTTCTTTTTCTTCAAGCTTACATAGCAGAGTAGGATTTCTGTGAAGTCTGCTACCAGCAGCACTTTAAAAGCAAGATTAAAACACTAGACTACAAAGTGAATCAATCTGTCCTTTTCTCCAAAACAGATGGCTGGTAACACTGATTTTACTTTCATCCGTGGCACTGTCTCTTTTGCAAATGCTGAAGAGCAGCCCAAAGTGAGGGATATGATCATGTTAGAGGAATGATGTTCCTTTAATTTGTTGATAATATAGTCCAGGCTAATGGGCAAGCAAGGCTGGGTCCCTTGAGCTATTCTGAAAGTGCATGCACACTCAGAAACTATTAGCCTTTTTCATATAGCAGCTAAGAGCCCTAAAAAGTACTAAAATCAATTCAAACAATAATTTGTCACTGACAGATTAAAATTTTACATTGATTTCTTCCGGAACGAGAGTTGTGCCTCCTAGAGAGCTTAATTCTCTTAATAGACAGCCAGTCATGGAGTGTAATTCCAAGGCTTAAAATATTTTGGCAAGGGTTTTTGAAAAACATACAAAAAGAAAAAAGATAACCATTTCAAAGTATTGTTGAGATCTTTACTTATCTGAACTTTTTACATATATCTTCAATAAAGCTATATTATGTCCTCAGGACCTCATTTACTACAATATTTGGGAACAAAGGAACATAATTCATTGGGAAAGAGTCTCTAGGCTCCATTTCCCACAGGTTTGTGTGTGAGCCTCCAATATGGTGACATTACTAAGTGAGAACTATGGTGGGGAGTGTGGTATAAGGTGTAAAGTTTAAAAAGATTGCTGGTGGTGAGTGGACATGAGAACAGGATGGATAAACAAGTTGGGGCGAACTGCAGAACTATGAACGGCAGAGTGACACCACATGGAGCAGTATGGTCATGATATCCCCAAACACAGGAGTTGTGGCTAGACCGTGATATTCCTAGACTGAGTGAGAGTTTTCAATTGAGCTCCATTCTAAAATAAGAGACTCTCAGGAAAGAACTCCAGGAGGCAGATTAACTACACTCTAAATGTTTGTCACTGGGGTCAAGGAGTTCTGAAGTGATTGTGTCCTCTTGCTATACTGGAAATCAGAGAGATTAAAGGGAAATATAACTCACCTAACTCACCTAAAAGTGGAGCAAATTGTATCTTTTTGTGTATGGGAGCAGAGAATACATTGCTGTTTGATTCAATTTCTTATTACTTGTTTCATGTCAGTTAACTCCTTTTTCTATTGATTTCATGTGTCTCTTTTATATCCTAGCAAGAATTTGCATAGGTTGGGACTCAATGTTGTGAACAGAATATTTGATTAACCAAAAATTGTCATACTAAATCTGGAAGTAGTGAGAGGTGCTAGATAACAATCCCTAGTTTTAAATCTCCTAAATAAAACCTGCTCCTGTTTATAACTTTACTATTTCTGTTGGTAGCAACATTTTTTGAGTCATTGAGGCTAGAAACCTAAGTCATCTTTGATTCCAACTCTCCCTCACTTTTCCAATTCAACTTGTTACTAATTCTTGTCCATTCTCGCTCTGTAAAATCTCTGTACTTGTCCTTTTCTTTTAATTTCCACTGCCATTACCCTAATTCAACATCCCAGCATCTCTAGGCTGAACTAATCCCTTTTAATTCTAGTATCTATTTTCTGTTAATTATTCTCTATTTACCCTGGGTATATCATGCTTGTACACATTTGTTTGCTTATAGTTCCCCCATTAGATTGCAAACTCCTCAAGGGCAGGGATTGTCCTTTGCCTTTCTTTGTATCTCCAGTCTTTATCATGGTACCTGGAACATAGTAGGGGCTTGATAAATGCTAATTGACTGACTGGCTGCATCATTGCTTCTATCTTTTCACCTACCATCTGGTGTATATATATGTATGTATGTATGTATATATATATATATACATATATATATATATATAATCATAGAATAATAGAATTTTAGCCTTGGAAAAGACCTCAGAGACCATCTACTACAGGTCATAACTAAGCAGACACTCCCTTTAAAATTATCCCCAAGCAAGGGAAGGGGCAGCCAGGTGGCACAGTGAATAGAGTGCCAAGCCTGGAGTCAGGAAGACTTATCTTCCTAAATTCAAATTTGGCCTCAGACACTAGCTGTGTGACCCTGGGCAAGTCACTGCTTGACCTCTGTTTGCTTTAATCCATTGGAGAAGGAAACAGCAAATCACTCTAGTATCTTTGCCAAGAAAACCCCCAATGTGGTCTATGGGGTCAAGAAAGGTCTGACTGAACAACAAAATCCCCATTGCTTAGCACAGGTGTCTGGAACATATTCAGTGCTTTTTCAGTTGTGTCCAACTCTTCATGATCCCATTTAGAGTTTTCTTGGCAAAGGTACTGGAGTGGTTTACCTGGAACATAGTAGGTGCTTAATAGATGTTTGTTGAATTGGATTGGATGTTACCCCAAAATCTTCCCTTTCAAAATTATATACATACACATTTGTCTTCAAAAAGCTGGGACGACTTACTTTTTGTCCCGCTGCAGTTTTCATTTATGATTTTTTGAAATATAGCTCCGAAAAAACAGGCTGAAAAAAGCCTGTTGTGATTCAAATGGAGCTACTTGACCAGTCTTTGAACCTCACTCAGACTTGCATTGAATGGCCAATAATAACCCCCAGCCCAAGCCTCTGTTACTCATTGTTTAGGTTTTGATGGTTTAGAGTGAGTGTAAATGCAATTATTTTCTGTTCTGGCCAGAAACTCTGAGGGTCTTCTCCTCCCAGACTGATACTTTTGTGACAGTAAATTAGGCCATCTTTTGTCTCAATTCTTACCTTAGTCACTGAATGAATGTTGCCTCAGAGAAGCTGAGACCCAGCTTAAGACCTTAATTAAGACCTTAATTTAAAAAGACGAAGGTCACCACTGCTTCCTGGGCCATCACCGGTCATCTTGACTTTTGTCTTGTCACTGGACTTCAATGACTCTGGAGGAAAGAGTAAGGCTGATAACTCCATGCATTTCTGCCTCACTTAAATCCAATTCATACATCAAGAACTCATGACATTATTGGTCCTCTTCAAGAATGAAAGATGAGCAACAGCGTCAACTCCCATTCACCACTACCAGAGTATGCCTCCTAAGGCAGGTCTGACCTAGTTGGTGTGGTAGAAGGAGTATGGGACTTCGAGTCATAAGACTCATAGATTCATACACATATAGCTGGAAGGGACCTCAGAGAACTTATGATCCAGTACCCTCCTTTTACAAATGAAGAAATGGAGGGTCTATCCATGGTTCAAGTTTCAGTTCTGCCCCAAACAAGCAGAGTGACCATAGATGAATGACAACCTCTCTGAGGCTCAGTTTCCTGTCTGCAAAAAAATGACAATAAGTACCTGCAAGTTGTGAGAAAAGTGCTTTGTAATCCCTCAAAACTATCTAAATATAAATAATTGATCATTGCTGACATATTTATATCACTTTAAGGTTTACAAAATACTCTTCATAAATTATCTCATTTGGTCCCCACAATGTGCCATTATTTTACCCATTTACAGAAAAGGAAATGAAGACTGAGAGAAGTTAAGCCAACAAGCATTTGTTAATCACTTACTTTGTTCCAGGTACTCTACTACTTGCTGGGAATACAAATACAAGCAAAAAGAAAAAAAAATTCTGCTTTCCCCACTAAGGAGATTACATTCTAATGGGGGAAGATAATATATAAAAAGTATAGTTAGGTGGTGCAGTGGTTAGAGCACTGGGCTTGGAATCAGGAAGACCCCTCTTCCTGAATTCAAATCTGGCCTCAGACACTTACTACCTGTGTGACCCTGGGGAAGTTACTTAACCCTGTTTGCCTCAGTTACTTCATCTGTAAAATGAGTTGGAGAAGGAAATAGCAAACCACTCTAGTACCTTTACCAAGAAAACCCCAAGAGTTGGATACAACTGAAACAATTCAACAACAACTGAATAATGGGGGTGTGGTGTGGTGAGGAAAGAAGTTATCTGCACAGGGCATTCATTGTTTATTGTTGCTCAGTTGTGTCTGATTCCTCATAACCCTGTATGGGGTTTTCTCTCTGAAGAAGTTTAGTATTGATTGTGAGACATGAAAGATGCTGGTACAGTACCACCCAGTATGGATGCCTGTATCAAAGAAGGTACTGTACTCCGTGAGCAAAGAAAATCACTGTAGCACAAAGAAAATGTGACTTGTTCAAATCCAGAGACATCTCCATTCCAAATGTTCTAATAGACTACTTGTGCCTGACCTGTCATAGCCCCTTCCAAACTCATGGTGGACTGATCAGCCACAGCCAAACACACTGTACTCTGACCCCCAACATCGTGATGTCATTGGTCCTCTTCAAAAATGAAGGACAGCAACAGTGTGTGGCAGTGGTTGTTTTTTTTTTTTTTGGTACTGTCTGGATGCTGAAGCACCGGGAGTCTTAGCTGTGTTGGCAACAGTTCCAGAGGTCTGGATTCACTTAACTTTGGCTCCTGACATCACTGTTGATGAATTTATCTTGGATTCACCTGCCTCTGTGATTCAGTTAATGCTTTTCTTTATCCTTTAAATGCATTTTCCTGCCCATCTGTCTTGTTCAGAGCCTTCACATCCTTTACAGTCAGTATTAGGTATCACTTTCTACATTAACCTCTCACTTAGCTTTCAAGCCAGAGATAATATTCTTGGCTGTGTTCATACCTCTCCTGTGAATTGATAATACACTAATTTGTATAACTATTTTGGTACATGTCTTCTCTTGCCTTCTAGACTGTAAGCTAACGAAGTCAGGAACTGTGTCTTATTCATCTTTCTAGCCCCAGTGTCTAGTATGGTGCTTCAAATGTTAAGTCATCGTACGTACATATTTCTCAAATTGAATTGATATGAAATAACATGGCAGAAGGTTATTTGCAACATCCCTGTGGTGGAACTTTATCTGCCACCACTTTTTGTCCTCAAACATGCTGCTAAAGATGATGTTACTATTGGAATGTATTCATGTGGATGAAAATACTGATAATGTGACCTGCTTCCTGAATAGCCTTTCTTCTATGGAGCCATTGTTTGTGAGATCTGTCATTGTTTATGGCCCAGCATTATGGACTGTGAGCAAACACTGAAGAGAGGAAATGAGATTTCTATCTTTAACAACTCAAGTGACTGAGTGTTGGATGGAACCATAGCTGTTAGAGATTATATATGGAGATGACTTCACAGGCTTAAGGACTCTTTTCTTGCTATATCAAAAGATATTAGAGACTGAGGGATGGAAGACCATTACCCCATTTGCTTGCCGTTCCGATCTCAGATAATGTTGTCCAATAGGAGAAGGTGACAAAATTCATGCTTTTTCAACTCCTTCCATCCTAAATGGAACTTGTTAGACTGTATCACACTTAGAAGGTGTATCAAATTTGCCTTATGTCTTTCCTCTAATCCATTTGGGCATAAATCATCTCCTCTAATCCATCCCTCACTCCCTGCCCTGTCCTTCCCCCCCAGCCATCAAAGTAATTATCTTCAAGCCTGATTATGTAATTTCTCTACTCAAACTACAGTGATTCCCTATTCCCTCTAGCCCCTCTAAACTCTGGCATTTAAAGCTGTGAACAACCTGGCTCCTTCTTAACTTTTCAGTCTTTTTATACTCCATGAACTATGATTTGTCAGTCAATAAACATTTATTAAGCACCTACTATGTGACAGGCACTGTGATAAGTGCTAGGGATACAGAAAAAGGCAAAAGGTAATCTCCTGTCCTCAGGGAGTTCACAGTCTAATGGGAGACACAACATGCAAACAACTATGTCCAAATAGGCTATCTACAGGATGAATTGGAGATAATCAACTAGGGAAGGCATTTGTATTAAGGGGGATTGGGAAAGACTTCCTTTAGGAGTTGGGATTTTTGCTGAGCCTACCTGCTGTTCCTCACAGTAACACCCCATCTCTTGTCTATGTGCCTTGGCATTAGCTGTTCCCAGTCCTGGAATGTTCTCTCTTCTCACCTCTACCCTCTTGGAATTCCTAGTTTCCCTGGAAACTTAACTCAAGCACAACCTTCTTACAAGAAGCCTTTCTTGACCTCCCCAACTATTAATGTCCTCCTTTCCAAAACTACTTTGCATTCATTTGTAAAGACTCTGTATGTGTTTATATAGCACATGTTGTCTCTTCTGAAAGGATGAATTCTCCTTGAGGGCAGTCCATTTCAACTCTGTCTGTATCCCCAGCACTTAGCATAGCACCTGGTCCATAGAAAGTGCTTAAAAAATGCTTGTTGATTAATTGAAAAAAGAGATATGATTCCTAGCTATGCCATAGACTGAGTCTTAGAGGGTCAATGAACAGGTAGGGTGCATGGGGTGGAAGAATATCAAGAAGTTGGGCATTAAAGAATGGGAAAGACCTTGACAAGGGTCACCTTGGGGGAATAACATGGTCTTCTATAAAGAGCCCTGGATTTGGAGATTCTAGTGGATCTGGGTTTGAGTCTTGATTTTATTAAATACTATTTACATGACTTGGCCAAATTGTTTCTCTTCTATGGGGCTTGGTGTTCCCTTGTGAAATGAGGGGATTGAATTAGATCATCTCTAAGTCAGCTGGTAAGTCAGATAGCGAAATTTCCAGATAAAGTACATACTTCTTTAGTAGCATTGAATAGCTGTAGTACGCATCATGGGGAGAATAAAGTTGATGGTAAGTGAGAGACGGGAGAAAAAGTCCCAACCTATCTGGATAGTGTGTGATAGTAGTGATGATAATGATAATTGCTGTAATTTATATAATACTTTAAGTTTTACAAAGCACTTTGTGTACATTACTTCATTTGATCCTTACAATACAATTGGAGGTATGTATTACAAGTATTATTATCTCTATTTTATAGATGAGGAAACTGAATCTCACAGCGTTTAGGTTATTTGCTCACAGTCACACAGCTAGTAAGTGCCATATGTAAACTATTTATGTAAATTAGAAGGAGCAAATATTATATTTACTATTGAAATTGATAGGGAAAATGTAAAATATTTGTTATATGTAGGAAAAAGCTGTCATTGTTTTTCATCTCAGGTTTTTGCATACAAGGACATTGGGACTCAACACTGAGACTTTGAATGAGTTCATAATTCAAGGTAAAATATTTTAAGTAGTAGGATGGAAAACACATATAATGAATTTAGGGTTAGAGAAGGGTGGAATAAAGTTTGAATTATTTGTAAGAGAAAAAGTAAAGGCATATTTATAAGGTAGTATCACTGACCAAAACCATATTCCAGGAGACATTCGTTATTGAAAAGATCTTTTGAAAAACTGTTAGTTTCCTTAGTGATTGCTACATGGAATCTGGATGAATTGGGCTTCCTAAAACTGTTTGATCTGTATTCCAGTGAACATATGCCTACATGGGTGCGCGCGCGCGCACACACACACACACACACACACACAGAGGAAATAGAGCAATCTTTTCAGTTGTGTCTTTGATTCTGTTTGAATAATTACTATATTATGTAGTGACATTATTGAAAAAAATTATTTCAAAATAATAGAAACTTTGCTTTGAAATGGTCCTTACAGGTCATCTATTCCCATCTCCTTCCCAATGCAGGAATCCTTTCCATAGCAACCCTAACAGACAGACAAGCCATACACTGCTTAAACACTTCTGGTGATAGGGAACTCACTACTTTACAAAACGTGTTCCATTGTTGGATGACTCTAATCATTAGAAATTTTTTTCCTTAAAGTGAATGGGAATGTTTCATCTGGTTTTGCAACAACACAAAATAAACCTTCTCCTTTTCCCACATAACATTGCTTCAAATATTTCAAGAGTGATATAATATCTTTTCTTTTCCAGACTAAACATCCCAAGTTCTCTCTATCATTTCTCATACTGTGTGGTTTCTGGACCATCTCTCACCATCTTCCTGGACAAACTTCAGTTCTGTCTTATGGTGTAGCACCAAGAACTGGATGTAATATGACAGATGTGGTCTGACAAGTGAAATGATTATCTACTTTGGCATGGGTACTAAACTTCATACAGCCTATGATTTCATAATTCAATTCAATACAAAAAGCATTTGTAAAATGATTGCTATATGTAAAGCACTGGGCTAGCTCCTGGGGAGAAAGACAAATATTAAACAGTCCCTCTCCTGAGGGAACTTTACATCTGGGGAGGGAGAGAGGATTAGGGATAAATATGTACTCAGATGAGTATAAAAATAAATACAAAGTATTAAAAATGTAAGCAGGATAAATACAAAGTAATTGGGGGTGGAGATAATACTAAGAATTGGGAGAATCAGGAAAGGTCCATCCAAGAGGGAGCTTAGGCTTGAGCTAAGCCTTGGTGGGAGGTAGGGATTCTAAAAGATAACAATGAAGAAGAAGAGCATTCTGGTCATGGAGGACACAGAAGCAGCATATGGAATGTCACGCACAAGGAACAATAAGTAGACCAGTGTGGTTGAGATATAGAATGCATGAGGTGGAGTAATTTGAAATTAGTCTAAAAGGGGAGGTTGGAACTAGATTTTGAAGGTATTTAAATGCCAAAGGAATTTGTATTTTATGCTAGGGTCAATAGGAAGGTCCTGAAGCTTCTTGAGTTGGATAGTGACACAGTCAGGCCATTGATTTAGGAACATTAATTTGGCAGCTGTCTGGTACACAGTTTGAGGAAGGAAGACATGAGTGTCAGGGACACAAATCAGAAGGTTATTGGAATATTCCAGGAGAGAGATGATGAGGGTCCTGAACTATGTTGGGGTATATATGTATGTCTAAGAGATGTTTACTTAGAGATGATTGAACCCATGGAAGCTGATGAGATCACCAAGAGTGTATAGAAAGAAAAGAAGGAAAGGGAAGGGGGGAAAAAAGGAAGGAAAGGAAATGGGAGGTCAAGGTTCCCAGGAGAGAGTCCTGGGATATACCCATGAATAGGGGGAAGAACATGAATGATAATTCAGATGGGTAGGAAAAGGAGTAGGAGAGAATAAGTCATGAAAATTCAGGGAGGAGAGATTATAGAGAGGTCAAAAAGGATGAGGACTGAGAAAACATTATGCCACAACATTGGCCCATTTTGAGTCTCACATTTTTTTTTGTATGAATTAAAGTTAATCCATTATCTCTCACATTTTTCATTCCTTTACTTGCATAATTTAAAAAGTTTACCTTTGAAATGCATTTATATCTACCCCCATGATATTTCTTCTTCATAGTTCCATAATTTTCAAATGCTCATGTGCATCTATGATTTCATCAAGGTGTATATTCTCTCCAAAGATAGTTAGCAATTTATCCTTACCCGACTATTCTTTGTGACTCTTATCCATGTCCTCCCATAAGTTTATTCCAGGGGACCCATCCAGTTTTCTGGAACCTTTGTAGCTCACAAGCTCCTTAAGGTCAAGGATTATTTTTGCCTTGCTTTGCATCCCCAGCATGTAGCGCAATTCTTGGTACATAATGCTTAATAAATGCCTTTTGACTTAATTTGACATCACATAGCAGTGGAGCACACAGGCTATTTTTTGGTTATGCATTGCTGTCACCAAATGACCACTCCATCTTTTTTTGTTTGTTTGTTTCTAAATTTCTTCCATGACATTCTTTATTCCAATTTTCTTTTGTAATTCCTTTTTTAAAAATTGTGTTGCAACTACTCACGCCCACCATATGCCTCTCCATTGCCCACTGTGTGATGTTCATTTTCAATTATTCGAAGACCACATGTTTCTATGACTTGCAACCACGGGAGACTTGCAGCATTGATAGAAGAGTGGTGTTAAAAAGATGTGTCTTTATTTCGGTGAGAAGTTTGGAGTCATTAAACAAACTTTGCAGTTTATCAAAGGCATTCTAGTCTACTCTCCTCCTGTTCAGTTCTGGGCCTAACTCATTGTTTATTTTCAGTGTCTTAAGCTCTGTAAATTATCTCACTGCACATTGTTATCTAGGCAATAAGCATTTTTCGTCTACTTGGTTTTTCTGTTTTGCCCACCATTTTAGCCTATTGAAATCCTTTGTTTGTTAGGGCTCTGGCAATGGGATTATATATTAAGGAAATATGTCATAGAATTCTGGCAGCTCAGAATGATTCTAAAGTGCTGTAACTTAATAGAGAACTACCCCAGAGACAAAAAGAAGCAAACATTCTAAACAATGACTCCTGGAGATGACAGCTTTTTATTGCAAATTTATTCCTAGATACTCACAGCTAATATTTTCCATTACAGGATCATTGGATCCCAACTTTAGGGTTGGAAGAGCCCATGCATCAAGTCTAATCCTCATTGTACAGGTAAGGAAACTAAAGCCCAGTGAAGTAAAAGAGCTTCTTGAAATGACACAGGTTATAACAGGCAGAGCTTGTTCAACTACCTGTGAAGCCTTCTACCCTTACTATCATCTAGCCCAAAGGTTGGCAGACTGTGGCCAGAGGGCCAAATCCAGTTCACCACCTGTTTTCATAGGCCTGTTTATATAGCTGAGAATTTTTTTTTTTACATTTTCAAATAAAATAAAAAAGTAAAACTTCATTTAAAAAATTTAAAAACCATTCTCAACTCACTAGACACACAAAAATAGGCAATGAGCTAGAGTCCATCATTTTTTGTCCTTCATCTAAGCCCAATCCATATTTCTCCATCATGTCCACAAGGATAACTAGGAGAGACATTGTCAAATGCTTAACTGAAAGTAAGATATGCCATATTTTTGGCAACCCACTGATTTTGCTTGTATCTTTACGAAAAAGGAAGTTATTTTGGTATGATTGTTTATTAGCGAACGCTTGCTTGTTCTTAGTGATCACATTTCTCCTTTCCACGCTAAACCATTGTTTCATAGCTCATTCTAGTATTATTCTGGGAACTGATATCTAGCTTTCCAGACTACACTTTTTAAAATCTACCTTTTTCACCCTTTTGAAAGGGAGACTTTTGTCTCACCAAGTTTCCTCAAAGATTACTTAACAATGGTTTTACAATCACACCTGCAAATTCTTTCAGTACCCTAGGTTGTAATTTGTCTAGCATGGAAATGAGCTCATTTAAAGCAGCTATGTGCTCTCTTTCTATCTCCTCATCTTATTTTTGGACCTCAAATCTCTCTGAAAGATCGTTCTTCCTGCTGAAGAAGATGGAAGGAGAAGAAGAGTTGGGTAGTTCTACCTTCTTTCCATATGTCAAAGTCTCTTTCTTCAATGGTAGATCAGAGCAAGAGGCTAAACTTGGCTAGGTGCCTTTGCTCTGCTGACTGAAGTCTTGTAGGTGCAGTGACAATGGTGTTGGCCTATCTATTCAGGGTGGGAAAGTCCATAGCATTAGCTTTTAGTCTGTTTGGGGAAAGAAGAAAGAGATGGAACTGAAGGGTCAACTGTTACCAGAGCAATAAGCACAAAATCCAGTGCCATGTTGGCCCAAGGCAGAACGCATATCTGGGGACCAGAAGGGCAGGTGGGCAATGAATGATGTGTCAAGAAAATTAAGGAAACAAGAAATACAGTCTGAGTTCAGTCTGTGAACCTGTTGTCCAACAAAGTTTAAGGTTAGTCAGGGAATGTCCAGACAATTTATTTTACTCAATGGAGTAAAAATTGTACTTGGGCACATGAAAGTAATCCCAACTTCCTTTTTCTTCCAGTTTTCCTTCAAGTAAGTCAAAGTCCTTGTCCTTGTGGAGCTTTTGGCTTATTAAGGGGACTTGGCATATATTCAAGTAAGTATAAGACAAAACAACTTCAATACAGTGCCACTGGCCTCCTGGCTGTTTCCTTCACCAAGACACTCCAACTTTAAGTTCTGGGCATTTTCTCTGGCTGCCCCCCATGCCTAGAATGCTCTCTCTCCTCTGCTCCTTGTACTGCCCTTCATGGCATCCATTAAGTATCAACTAAAATCCCACTGTCTTCTACAATCTAATGGGTGAAGGCAACACATAAAGAGGCCAGGAGATAACCTACAAGAGGGCAAGGGAAATGGTCTGAGGAGGTGTGAGTTAGAGAATTTATTTCATCTTACAGAATGATGAGTTTCTAGCAATCATGAAGTCCAGGAGAACAGCTGGGCAGTAAATGATGAGCCGAGTTCTCTGGGCTCCTTCCTTAAATGGTGGAGCAGGTGGGAGGAGCTCTCTAATGTCTAACCTCCCCTCCCCTCTACAGCCAGACGGAGGTGGGGAGCCAAGGAGCAGGGGTTACTGAGGACGTGTGAGGGACTCCTAGTTCCTCTGGAAAAAGCTTACAATCTAATGTGAGGGGTGATAAAATAATTACAGAAATATCTGTAATGTAAGTCAGAATGTGACATGTTTGAAGGAGTGATTCAGGAAAAAATACTATAAAGGAAAACTCACTTTTTTTTTAGCTTTCAGTTATTTAATATTTTTAATTTTTGTATTGCAGTATTAATACAAAATAAAATTCTTAAACTTGTACTTATTTTTACTAATAACTTTTATTTCATATCACATTTATTTCTGAATATATCCCTACCATCTCTCATACCCAGCAAACCATCTCTTATAACAAAGATTTAAAGAGGGGGAAGAAACCATTTTAGCAAAACTAACCAACATATTGACCATGTCTAACAGCATATGAAATATTTCATATCTGTAATTCCCCAGCTCTGCAATAAGGGGAAGGAGGTGTATTTTCGACACTCTTCTCTGGGGCCAAGCTTGGCCATTATAATTACCAATGTACAGTCTCTTTTTTTTTTCTTCCAGAATTCTCACTTTCAAGGAAGAAAAGCAAGTGCACAAATGACCAAGAAACAAAACAAAGACCCTACAGAATCTTGAAGAGAATTAGCCATGCTGCTACACACCGAAAGACATGTATGTACAAAGGGGATTCAAACCCTAGGGAAAAAAATAAAAACAGTTTTGAAGCAAACTTTCAAAGGCTTCTGTGTTCCCTGCAGAGGAATCAAGCATGGCAACTCTGTACAATCTCTGAATTGTGCCTCGTGAGAGTTCCTAATTTTTTTTTTTATAACTGGTTTAACACAATCTTGACTTCTTTTGGTATTTTTAAATGGGGAAAAGATCTGTTCTTAATGGGCTGACCTCAGCCTTTCCTTCTGACTTAGAAGAAAATGTTGTTGTTTCATTTTATATAATTTTTTTCCTGACCATTAATTATACCCCCTCTCTGAGATTTTCACTTCTTGTAGCCTTAAAACATTTCCTTTTTCTTTCAGTCTTTGATATACATTTCTTCTCTCTACCACATTTGATTGTCTTAGATTTTTGTGCCATATCTTATTAAATTTACTTTATAGTTATTTTAATCCCCTCCCCCCACCATTTCTATTTTAGGGAATTCTTTTTTCCATTGACTTCATCCTTTTGTTCACTTATTCGGCAAATATTGTTTGAGAGCTTGACAGCATGCAAAGTGCTATAGGGGAAATACATGTTGATGTGAATTAATGCTAGTTATTTTATGATTGTTATAATTAATTTATAATAAAGTTATAATTAATTTTATTATTAATATGGATAATGTTAATCAATTCATATAAATGTTAATAAAATATAGCCTTTGCCCTCCAATAGCTTACTTTCAAGGAGGGTCTTGCATTGCACAATCATAGCTATATCCTCCTGGACAGAAAATAGCACCTGGGTTTGATACATCATGTCTGACAACTTAAGCCTTTGAAGATGACAAAACAAATTTACAGGAAAACAATAGTTTTCTCCTAGTAATCATAGTGAACACTTGTAAAGCTTTTTAAGATTTATAAAGTGCTTTACAAATGAGATACTATGCAAATGAGGTAATTCTCATTGCATAAAATAGTAATAAAATAAAACATTAACAAGAATACTGTGCTTTGTTCCCAAATTTAAAAAAATTGAAAGCTACACTAAAGGGAGATATCAGAAATGTAGCTAGAATGAACACGTCTCCCCTGCTTCACATATGACTTCAACTACAGAGGTAGCAATCCCTAAAGTTTTAGTAATTTGGCTATGCTTTTTACCAACTGCAAACCACTCATTAATGTTTCTGACTTTAAATCCATGATTCTTTCTTTCTTACTTGAACACAAATCGACAGAGTGTCAAAGATGGGAGGCTATATAAAGTGAAGGGGGTCAACCCAATGATCCTTAAGTCTCTTCCAGCACTGACATTCTATGATTTTATGTATTGGAAATGCAAAAAATTTAAAAATTGCATTCATGCATTCATTCAACAAAATTTTACTGAATGACCAGTTTGTTTAAACCATGGCTCAACAATATTGTATACGTACTTAGATTATGTCTGTGTTGACTATTTTGTATCCCAATTTCTTTGTTCATTTACACGGCCTCTATGAGGGGGACTGATAGTCTAGCTAAATCAATAATCATTTATTAAGCACCTTCTGTATGCCAGGGGCTATGCTAAAAGATGGGGATGCAAAGAAAGGTAAAAGCCAATTTGCTCTCAAGGAACTCAGAGTTTAATGGGGGAGACAGCTTGAAACAATTACGTACAAACAGTATGTACAGGATAAATTGGAGGTAAGGTCAGAGAAAAGACACTAAGATTTCAAGGTCTTGGAAAGGCTTCTTGTATAAGGTGGGATTTTAACTGAGATTTGAAGGAAGCCGGGGAAGCCCAGAGGCAGAAATGAGGAGGGAGAGAGTTCCAGTGGAGAAGGACAGTCAGTAAAAATTCTGAAGGCAGGAGACAGAGTGTCTTGTGTCTTCATTTCTCTCCAGGCTATACTCCTGACTGTCTGGACTTTCTCTACTGTGCTATGGAAATCTCCTTACCCTGTTTGCCTCAGTTTCCTTTTCTGTAAAATTGGGGAACGAAATGGCAAACCATTCCAGTATCTTTGCCAAGAAAACCCCAAATGGGATTATGAAGAGTCAAATACAACTGAAAAATGACTGAACAATAAAAAGAGTGAGGATTAGAGAATAATGTCTCTTTAGCTTGGACCAAGTCCAATGTAATCCAACAAACGTTTATTCAGTGCAGACTACATGTGTGTGCACAGCACTGGATGAAATATAAAGTTTAGATAAGGCATGGACCCCACCTCATGGAATTTACAATTAACTTGAAGGTACCACATATTCTAATTTAGCTCTGTAACCCTCACTGCCTCCTCTTGTATCATGGCTGCCTGCTCCTTGCCATGGTGAATCAGCTTATGAGCCTGACAAGGGGAGGATGCTAGGAAGCAAAGGACAAGATGGGAGAAGAATGAACGTGCTGAATGTGAAGGAATTGATGTAGGAAATGCTAGGGTGGCAGTGACTCAGGATGGGACTCACGTGCAAACTAGAGACAAAGAACAAGGAAAGAGCAGAAGTAATGGTGCTGGAGTACTTGCATTAATTTCCTTTGGCCAATGGACTCTGGTTATGCCAGAGAGGCTCTCATGCCCTGAATTTTCTGATGTAAAGGAGAACTGTGGTTAGAAAAGCAGCAGCATTGGGAATTAATGCTGCTGCAGAGTGCCCAGACAGGCAAAATTGGAACTGAGTGTCCAAAAGACACAACAGGGAGGTTTGAATCTAAACACCTGAACTATGTTCCTGAATTCCTAGGATGGCTTGTTTATAGAGCTAGAAAAATCTGGTCTGCCTGGGATAGGAAGGAGCTATGGACAACTAGCCCACATGGTGGTTGTTTTTATTATATTCAGGTTTTTGTTTCTATTGCTTTTATGATTATGAGTAAGAACCATATACATTTAAGCCATGCTTGACTCCCATCAAACTATGCTTATTGAATTGGCTTTATTGAAACACAGAACATCCTAAAAGGGGGAAGAAGGCAGAGTTTTCTTACACAATGGGTGGGGGCACCATGAGCTGTAAGAGTCTAATAGCATATATTCAAGCCTACCACACCTCTTGACTAACAAAATTAGTGTTGCCACCCACAAAAGGGGTGAGTTTAGGGGATAGAGGTAGCCTACTATCTGAGAACCATCAAAAGCCATCAACACTTTCTGGTATTAGGTGGAACATACAGCAATGCTTGGGATGAATATGTGTGACTGCCAGTCCCTAAACCTCATCATTGAATCAGATAATTAGCCAGAATCCCCCTTTAATAAATAACTATAGTACAGAAAAGTGAAAAATAATTGCACTATGGAGGTGCTAAAAGGGCTAGGTGAGTTCTGAGTGGAAAAGGTCATCAGTACAGAAGTGATCAACCAAGGAGATGCTAAAGGAGATGAAATTTTGTTTAGACTCTCAAGGATCAGTAGGAATTTAATAACCAAAGAGTAGAAGAGAAGCTATCAAGGCAAAGATACAACATGAACAAAGATATGGGGGTAGGAAAGTATGGCGTGTATGTAGGAGAGAGCAAATAGTACAGTTTGACTTGAACATAGAGTATACAGAGTCAGGGGTAAGGACCTAGAAAAAGTGTAATTCAAGGTTTAGATGAATTTATCATATTAGAGATCATTGGGACAATGGCTGGATTCAGAGTGAGGCTAACCTCAGCTGATAAGTCATATAACTTTTTTATGCTAGTTATTGGTAAGGTCTACTGATGTGGAGATTGTAAGAAAGCAGAGTTGGACCCATATGCTCTAGGGTTCTTTGGGGGAACAATGATGATTGGTCTCATTTATATTCCATTCTGCCTTCTTGCCTGTACAGCCTCCAACTTCTCAGGATGTCACTGGATATGGGAACTATGGCACAGAGATATTGGAGGGAGGGAAACATATATGGAAGTCATATTTCATGTACATAGGCTTGTTCTGAATGGAAAAGTGGACCACATTATTCTAACAAAATTCTGTAATAGACAACAGAGTGACTGAGTCATTCTAATGATAAAAAGAGTAGCACCAGAGATATTATTCTAGGATTGACTTGGGTGATTTGTCTGCCCATTGACTTAGAGTGAAACGTGATCAAAGGATGAATCTACTTGAAGGGCCATGAGTAGAACTGTCCAGAAATATGGGCTAAACTGACCCCATATGGAAATTATGTAAGAGAAAATGTTACAGGGCTAGAAAGTTTCTTTCAGGAAGAGGTAGAAAGCCTTAGCTACAATCGGAAGTCTAGTGCATGAGAGGAAGTGAGCAGTCTGGTTCAGGCTTCTATCACCACCAAGACAGCATTGTACTCCTCAGATAGCGATTACAGCATAGATAGTGTTAGATAGTGTTAACTCCACTCCGGAACACAGGGGAGTTGACGAGGTTTGCAGCAAACCTGCTGACGACCAACCTAGTGACAACCTTAACCTGGGCACATATTTCACAAGACCAAAAATGCAAGCTGATTTTGGGTCACAGTTAGAGGCACCAGCATTCATGAACTTGGGTCACAGAAGTGTTAAGCAAACCCCTTGAGGTTTGTTTCCAAGTTATGGTGAAAGAGATAGAAGACTGCCCATTGAATCTCATGAGAAGGATTGTGCAAGCACAGGAGGAGGTAAAGGGACCTATTCAAGACTGAGCCCCTTTCAAATATGGGCATTATGCCAGGTTGGATGGCAGACATCTGGGCCTGAGGAAGGGTTTCCTGCACCTGTTGCTGGTGGGAGAATTCTAAAAACTCTGATTGAGGGTTATTCTTTAGAAAAGTGGAAGTGTGTAGAAACACCTGTCAGGGTGATTGACCCATCAGGCATCCATGGCTAGGTTGTGATGGCAGTGCATCTGCTTGCAAATTGCAACACACAAGAATGTAGGTAAGCACAAAAGCAAAACTATTGAAAACTAGCACCCAGGAGATATGATTGAGCTGTGAGGAGCACCTAAATGTGCTCTATGCCGTTATGACAAACAGCAACAATGGTAGGACAAGGTGACTATCTTCAAATGCAACTTTACAATCATCCCAGATTGCCTAGTTTAGTTTTTTCTTTGCCACTTTGTGGGAGAAGTATATGGCAAGGCTGGGATGTGGAGGAGGGCAGTGCTGCTTCTGAGAAGATAGCCTTATGCCAACACTGAATTCACTACAAAAATTCTGTGGATCTAGATATATCAGAATAGGAGATATGCTTCTCCTTGGTTCCTAACATGTTACTGGTGTGCTTTACCCTAATGTCAGTAGCTGTGGTGTTGGGGAATATAAACTACTCTAAATGGTGTTAAGTCAGGGCTGATCTTATAAATTTATAAATTAGCATCTTCTCATGAAGTTGTTTGAAGAAGCACCAGACTGAACCATCTGCCCAAAATATCAATGCTACCAGCAATGATTCCATTAGTTAGTTGACTAATCAATCAATAAGCATTTATTAAATGCTGACTGTGTGGTAGGGAGAACAAAGACAAAAGTGAAACCGTCCTTAGCCTTGAGAAACTTAAACTGTTTTTTTTGGGGGGGGATCATGGCATGTACATATATAGATATGAACAAAGTAGATGCAAAATAAATGTAAGGCAATTTTGGGCAATCAGGCACTAGCAGTTGCGGTGATCAGGGAAGGTTTCATATAGAAGATGGTACTTGAGCAGAGTTTTGGGGGGAAATTGGAGATTCTAAGAGGCAGAGGTGAGGAGGAAATGTGATCCTCAAGGAGAACAGCCAATGCTAAAGCATGGAGAGTCATAAATGAGGACTGTGTGGTAGGACTGGAGAGAGTGTGGATGGAAATAATATATAATAAGTATTTGGGGGGCCAGCTTGTGAAGGGCTTTAAATTCCAATCAAACCAGTTTATATTTGATCCTAGTGGTGATAGAGAGCTGCTAGAGTTTATTAATTAGAGGAGTGACATGATCAGACTTGTGCTTAAGAAAGTCACAATGGCAGCTGTGTAGAGGGATGGGTGGGAGTGGCAAAAGACCTGAAGCAGGCTGACCGATTGGGAGGCTGCTGCAGTAGTCTCACTGAGAGGTGATGAGTCTCCTTTAGTATTACCCATTAAAATACAAATGTATCTGGGAGATATTAAGCCAGTATAGTTAATAGACTTCACTAAAACCCTTGTCTGGTGCCTCATTGTGGTGTGGAAGTTATCCTGAGTTCTTGAAAGTTATGCTGGTGTGACACAAGTTCTGGTAGGTCCTACCAATCTGGAAAGGCTTTGAGGTCAGACCCAGTGAAGGGCTGACTGTATGTCTGGATAGTCCAAGGACCTGCTCTGCTAAGCATAGAGAGATCAGGTTAGTTGAAGTATGATGAATTGTTCTGGTCATAACAATGATCAAAAGACCATCTACTAAATTATGGTCTGCACAGGTGAGGGAGTATCTTCTCATTTGAATGTATGTGTGCACATGTGTGTTTATATAAATGGGAGCTATTATGATTCTATGAAGCAAACACATTAAATTTCTACATCTGAATGGTTTCATGATTTGAAATGCCATAAGAGATTATGTCTGCACTGTGTTAATGACTTTACATTGATCTGCATGTAAATTCCTAGATGTCAGAGAAAACTTAGAGGCCTTTCTCTCTAAGGTACAATTATCTTCATTTAGAAACCTGTCTTTGCCAAGATTGGAGCAGCTTTGGACTGATTTCTACTTGCTGGTGTTGCCACCTCTGCCTTTCCCATTTATCCTAAATCAAAGATGGAATGAAGTCTAATCTTCCTTCTTTTTATTTCATACCCTGTCAGGAAGCCCACCCTGGAATTCCTCATCCTTTATATCTTGGGTCTTTACAATTGGAAGGCCAGTAAGTATAATGGCAAGGTCCGTGAATATTCATCAGCAGCTTCAGGCATTTCTAATGTGTTGTGGCTGTTCAGGACCTCTTTCTGGCATAGCCCAGGGCCCTTACTAGAAGAATACTCCCAGCTACAGGCCAGGAGAACAGTGTTCTCTTTTTCTTGTCTTTGAAAATACTGTCTTACAAGATGCACAGTGTCAAATTAGGCTTACTTCATAAATGCATGGCAAGGTCTTGTATATGCACACTATCCCAAGAGTTATTGTTTGTATCTCATGTAGGACTGGGTTTATGCACAGATGGAGTAAAGGGGGCAGATTGGTCACTGATATGGTATAATTTGAGGGACATTGTACCTTCTCCCCCCCCAAAATAAATCTAGGATTTATCATAGTGCTTGAAATTCCACTACAGATGATCCATTCACCTGTAATCCTGGTTACCAGGGAGTCTGAGGCTGGTGCATGTCTTGAGCTTGGTTGTTATAAGCTTCAGTAGGGCTATAAAGCTGATGGGATGGCAACACTAAGTCTAGAACCAACATGGTGAGTCCCCAGGAATGGGTGGGGGCCATTGGGTTGCCCAAGGAGGGGTGAACTGGCTCAGGCTGGAAATGGAACAAGTCGAAACTTTTGTTCTAATCAATATTAGAACCGGGCCACACATGCAAGGCAGCTAGATGGCTTTGTGGCTTGAGCACTGGACTTGGAGTCAGGAAGACCTGAGTTCGAACGTACCTTCAGACACTTACTAATTGGGTGATCCTGGGTAAGTCACTTAACCTCTGTTTGCCCCAATTTCTTCATCTGTAAAATGGGGATAACAATAACCCCTACCTCCCAGGGTTGTTGTGAGGATCAAATGAAACAATAATTGTAAAGCACTTAGCACAGTGCCTGGCACATAGTAAATGCTATGTAAATGTTAATTATTATTATTAATGGCTACTGCACCTGAACACAAGCCTGGTTGAGATAGAGAGACCCAAGATAAAAAAAAAATCTATTTGTTGTCCTTTCTAGACAATTTCTTTTCAAAGCAAATACTTTTTTTTGTAGATGCAACAGGTTAAGTGGATAATACTTTCACTTGGGTTGCATTATCAGACTGTTACTCTTTGCAGTATGTTGAGAGCCCTGGATGTTGAAGAAGAGGGGGTAAAGTGTGAAATGGGGAGAAAGAGGGTGAAGAAAGGAGAGTCAAAGCAATAGTGTCACAGATCTAGATCTCGTGGGGACCTTAAAGGTCTTATTTTATAGATAAGAGAATTGAGGCGCAGATTGGTTGTGTGGTTTGTTCAGGGTTACAAGATAATAAGTGTCTGAGACAGGATTTGAACTTAGAGCTGCTGAACTAGGTGGTAAAAAACTGCTTTATATTTTGCTTAGGGTCAGCCCAGTTGCCTTTTCACAGAGTTCAATGTCACTTTCTCTTTTTTTTAGGTGGAAGGGGATTGAAAAAGGGTGTGTCAGTACTAGGGCCTTTTAATTTTTCCCTATTAAGAAATAGATACCTTTTAAAAAATATCGGGGGGCGGAGCCAAGATGGCGGAGGAAAAGCAGTGACTTGCTTGAACTCTCCCCCAAACCTCTCCAAATACCTATACAAAATGGTTCTAAATAAATCCTAAAGCAGCAGAACCCACAAAAAGACAGAGTGAAACAAATGACCAAGATAACCTGGCTGGTTGATCAGAAACGTGCTGAGAGAGGAGCGCAGTTCCATGTGGTCATGCAGGCTGCAGCGAACCTGGAGCAGGCCTCAGAGGACTGAATCGCAGGTAGCTGTGGCGGTTTCCAGACCTCTCAACCCACGAACACCAAAGACTAATTAGAAGGTCAGTGGGAAAAGTCTGTGACTGTGGTGAGAGAGGAGCTAGATTTCAGCTGCCCCGAGGGCAGCGGCTGGCTTATGAGCTTCTGGCCCACAGACTGAGGGGAATCAAGTGGCTGATCAGAGGGGGATTGCAGGGATCTCTTTGCCAGTGCTGAGGCAGGAATCTCTTGCTTTGCCTGTGCTTGGATCTGGGTCATAGTTCTGAGGGGTGGTCCTGGGGCGAGGAGAAGCGCTGGTGTGGTGGAGCTTATTGTGGCAGTGGAGAGGAAACACCTCGCCCCTTATCATAGCACCCTGGAAGAACTGACACTTTTCAGGTCCCTAGAAGTATCTCTCAAAACAGCTGTACAAACCCCCAAAGCTTGGGACAGTACATTCTCCACATTGGAAGCAGACTCTTACCTTAACAAAGAGTTTAAAACTCAAGTAATTGGCCGGGATCACGAGCAAACCTCGCAAAAAGAATCAGACTATATTATCTTACTTTGGTGACAAAGAAGATCAAAGCATACAACCAGAAGAAGAAAATAAAGTCAAGCTCCTACATCCAAAGCCTCCAAGAAAAATATGAATCAGTCCCAGGGCTTGGAAGAGCTCAAAAGGGATTTTGAGAAGTAAGAGAAGTAGAGGAAAAACTGGGAAGAGAAATGAGAATGATGCAAGAAAATCATGAAAAACAAGTCAACAGCTTGCTAAAGGAGACCCAAAAATACTGAAGAAAATAACACTTTAAAAAATAGTCTAACCCAAATGGCAAAAGAGGTCCAAAAAGCCAATGAGGAGAAGAATGCCCTAAAAAGCAAAATTGGCCAAATGGAAAAGGAAGTCCAGAAGCTTACTGAAGAAAATACTTCCTTAAAAATTAGAATAGAGCAATTGGAAGCTAGCAACTTTATGAGAAATCAAGACAGTGTAAAACAAATCCAAAAGAATGAAAAATTAGAAAACAATGTGAAATATCTCATTAGAAAAACAACTGACCTGGAAAATAGATCCAGGAGAGAGAATTTAAAAATTATTGGACTATCTGAAAGCCATGATCAAAAAAAGAACCTAGACAGCATCTTTCAAGAAATTATCAAGGAAAACTGCCCTGATATTTTAGAACCAGAAGGTAAAATAGAAACTGAAAGAATCCACCAATCTCCTCCTGAAAGAGATCCCCAAAGGAAAACTCCTAGGAATATTGTAGCCAAATTCCAAAGTTCCCAGGTCAAGGAGAAAATATTACAAGCAGCCAGAAAGAAACAGTTCAAGTATTGTGGAAACATAATCAGGATAACACAAGATTTAGCAGCTTCTACATTAAGGGACTGCAGGGCATGGAATATAATATTCCAGAGAGCAAAGGAAATAGGATTACAACCAAGAATCACCTACCCAGCAAAACTGAGTATAATCCTTCAGGGGAAAAAATGGTCATTCAGTGAAATAGAGGACTTTCAATCATTCTTGATGAAAAGACCAGAGCTGAATAGAAAATTTGACTTTCAAATACAAGACTCAAGTGGAACATGAAGAGGTAAACAGGAAAGAGAAATCATAAGAGACTTATTAAGGTTGAACTGTTTATATTCCTGCATGGAAAGATGATATTTGTAACTCATGAGACCTTTATCAATATTAGGGTAGTTGGAGGGAAAAAATTATATGTATGTGTATAGATAGATATCTAGATAGATAGATAGATAGATAGATAAATAGACAGAGGGTACAGGGTGAGCTGAAGATGAAGGGGTCATATCTGGAGAATAAAATTAATGAATGAGAGAGAATTATACTAGGAGAAGGAGAAAGGGAGAGGTAGAACGGGGTAAATTATCTCATAAAAAAACAGAAAAGAGAAGGCTCTTACAGTGGAGGGGAAACGGGGAAAGGTGAGAGTGAATGAGTGAATCTTATTCTCATTGGATTTGACTTAAGGAGGGAAAAACATACACACTCAATTGGGTATGGAAATCTGTCTTACCCTACAGGAAAATAGGGGGGGAAGGGGACAAGAGAGTAGGGGGATGATAGAGAGGAGGGCAGATTGGGAAAGGGGGTAATCAGAAGCAAATACTTCTGAGGAGGGACAGGGTCAAAAGAAAGAATAGAATAAGTGGCAGGGGCAGGATAGGATTAAGGGAAATAGAGTTAGTTTTTCACAGCATGTCTACTATGGAAGTGTTTTGCATAACTGCACATGTATAACCTATATTGAGTTGCTTGCCTTTTCAATGAGGGTGAGTGGGGAGGCAGGAAGGGAGAAAATTTGGAATCCAAAGTTTTAAAAACACATGTTTAAAAAATGTTTTCACATGCAACTGGGAAATAAGAAATATAGGAAATGGGGTACAGAAATCGATCCTGCCCTACAGGAAAATAGAGGGGGAAGGGGATAAGAGAAGGGAGGGAAAGATAGAAGGGAAGGCAGACTAGGGGAAGGGGTATTCAGAATGCATGCCATCTTGGGGGGGGTGGGGGGAGGGGCGAGATGGGGTGAAAATTTGGAACTTAAAATCTTGTGGAAGTAAATGTTAAAAACTAAAAATAAACAAATTTATTTTAAAAAATAAATAAAAAATATCACAGTTATTTCCTGATATACTTTACTCCACAACTGAACCCTTCCTAGTAACAAAGAAAAACAGGCAAAACTGATGGACAGAGCAATCAAGTCTGACAGCATTTGCAACATTCTGTACCCATAGTTTTCCACATCTACTGAGAAGAGGGATGTGAATTTCATCCTCTGTTCTATGGAACCACCATTGTTCACCATAAGTAATCTGAGGTCAGCTATCTTTTATTTCATTTACTTTATTGAGGTCATTGTGATGATTAGGCTTAGGTTTTCAGGATGTGTTATTTTGGATTGTATGGAGCTCCTTTACTTTTTAGAATATATTATTCCATTCACTTTTGAAGTTTCTGATGGGTGCAGAATAGTCTTGTGTTATTCCGATTTCCATTCCTTTTCTATTTGAAGATTTTTCTCCCGATTGCTTGCAGAATTTCTTATTTGTCATTGAAACTGTTCAATTTAACCATTATGTATCTCAGAGTTTGAATCATAGGACTTTTTTCTGCAAGTTATCTGCAGATTCTGTCTGTTGGCATTTTTTTTTTCTGTATTCAGAAGCCTTGGACAGTTTTATTATATTTTTTTCTTGCATTGTCATGCTTAGGTTTTTTGACTTGTCATGTTCTTCTGGGGGTGGTCTATGATGCTAAATTGTCTCAATACATCCTGTTTTCGAGGTCAATGAGTTTTGTTTGCCAGGTTCCTTCTGTGTTGTAGTTCTCTGGCTGATGGGAGCATTTTCCATCTTCCTCTGCAAGTGAGCTGGTAGAGTTGACACCTATTGTTTGCTGCCACAGAATGGTGGGATACAGGCAGGAAAAGGGTTTTGCCAGTAGAGATTTCAGCAGCAACAGGGAAATTGATGAGTGGATCTCAGAGAACAAGCCAGTGGGTCGATTTGTATACCCAGTCAAAGTATGGGGGCCGGTGGGTAGGGAGGACTGCTAAATGAACACCTGGGATTAGTGTTCTCTGCCATAAATTCATAAAGCTGTTACTTTGTTAAGCTTCTTGGTGTCTGTCCTATAGATACAGATGCAGCTGGGAAAACACGAGAGCATCATCCATTATCTAGAACCTGGGCAAGCATGCTGTCATGAAATTGACATACAATATTGATGAACTTCTCTGGAGAATCAAATTTTGCCATAATTTTCCATAAGCTGGAAAATTCCATGACTGACAGCATCAAAGGCTGTGGTCAGATCTACAAATGTTGTATACAGAACTCTGTTTTGTTCCTGGAGTTTTGGGGCAGCAAACACCACGTGGACTGTTACTTGGCCCTTTCTGAAGCTGCATTGGCTCTCAGGTAGTAGACCATCTTCCAGGTGAAGGATCAGCCTATTAAGGAGGACTCTGGCAAGAATCGTGCCAGCAATGACTAAGGGAGAGACCTCTTGTGATTGTCACAGGACGATCTTTTCACTTTATCTTTATAGATATGGAAAATAGAGGCATCCTTGAACTCTTAGGGGATAACCTCCTCTTGCCTTATAACCTGGAAAATTTCAGTCAGTTTTGGTATGAGCAGTGGACCCCCTGCCTTGTAAATCTCAACTGGAATAGAATCAGCACCAGGTACTTTGCCACAGGAAAGGAACCTAATGGCATCCAGAACCTCTTCTTCAGTTGGAAATTCAGCTAGAGAGGGGTTGACTTCTACCTGAGATATATAGTCAATGGCTTCAGCATTGATTGATGGAGTGAAGCAGGGCTGTGTGCTTGTTCCCATGCTTTTTAGCATGATGTTTTTAGCAATGTTGTCAGAAGCCTTCAATGAGGATGAAAATAGCATTAAGGTCAGCTACTGCGCTTATGGTAAACTATTTAATTTTAAAAGGCTACAAGCCAAGACTGAAATGGACGGAGAGTCGGTGCATGATTTTTCATTTGCAGATGATTGTGCACTCAGTGCAGCCTCTGAGGCTGAGATACAACAAAGTATGGATCAATTCTCTTTTTTTAACACCAAGAAAACATAAATTCTCCACCAGCCAGCACCACACCATCCATACATGGAACCATCAGTTACAGCAAATGGAGAAATTTTGAATGCTGTAGATAAGTTCACTTATCTTAGTAGTGTACTTTCCAAGGATGTATACATAGATGATGAGATTGACATACGCATTGCCAGAGCTGAACTGCCAAGAATTCAAATTCTACTGCAGAGAGCATAACTCCAATGGGCTGGCCACATTGTTGAGATCTCAAATATATGTTTGCCTAAAAGAATATTTTAATGGAGAATTCATCAAGGCAGGTGTTCATATGGTGGTCAGAAGAAATGATAGAAGGACACTCTAAAATCTCTCTAAAGAACTTTGGGATTATTGTGAGACATGGGAAACACTGGCTCGGGACCATCCAACATGGTATGTCTCCGTCAAGGAAGGTGCTGTGCTCTGTGAACGAAACAGAATTGCAGTAGCTCAAAAGAAATGTGAGATGCACAAATTTAAACATCTCCATTCCAAATATTCATATGGACAATTTGTGCCTGACCTGTGGTGGAGGCTTCTGAGCTCGTGTTGGTCTGATCAGCCACAGTTGGACACATCTTATCTTGACTCCAACACGGGGATGTCATTTTGGTCCTCTTCAGGAACGAAGGAAAACAACCAACCAACACTGTAGCTGCTTTATCTCTGGTGTAGAATTTTCTGTCTTGTGAGTCACATGGTCTTTTATGGTCATTGTGAATATTGTTCTCTTGATTCTGTTTTCTTCACTCTACATTACTACAAGCCTTGTCAAGTTCTCAAAATGCTACATATCCATCATTTCTTAATAATATTTCATTACATTCATATATCACAGTTTGTCTAGTTATCATCCAATCAATGGACATCCATTTTGTTACCATTTTTTTGCTATCACAAAAACTGCCATTATGAATTTTAGTTTCCAACAATTCTTGTTGTATAGGGAGTTTTCCCCTCAGTGGTTTGAGTTCCTGAGTTTATTAAGTACTAGGTCACTGTGCTTGCTTCTGGGTCTTGCTTATCTAATATGTTGCACTGGTTTACTTTTTAATTCTTTTAAAATGATATTAAATAGCTTTGCTAATTATAGCTTTATAATATAGTTTAAGATCTGATACTATAAGACTCGCATCATTCCTAGCTAAGTGGCTCAATGGTTAGAGAGTTGGGCCTGGAGTGAGGAGGAACTAAATTGAAATCTGACCTTAGATATTTACCAGTTGTGTGATCTTGGACAAGTCACTTCTGAATGTCTCAATTTCCTCAACTGTGAAATGGGGATAATAAAAGCATTTACCTCTCAGGGTTGTTGTAAGGGAAAAATATTTGTAAAGTACTTAGCACAGTGCCTGGTGCAGAGCAGGTACTTAATAAATGTTTGTTTTCCTTCCCTTTTCATTATTTCCCTTGATACTCTATACCTTTTGTGATTTCAAATGAATTTTATTATTTTGTCTAGTTCTACAAACCAGTCCCCTTGCTTGTTTTGGCTTAAAATATCTTTTAGTACTCAATGTCACTTCTGAAGTCAGCTTGAAGCAAATATGAGTTTAGTAACATCAAGACCAGTTCTTGCTTTATAATATTTTTTTCAGTAATAGATTTATAATACTATAAATGATAATTACCATGTTTTGCAAGGAACGTTGATAAGATATACTGATGAATTGGATCTTTGTGGCTCCAACTACATGGATAAACCTCATCATTAGAGCTGTTTCCCTAGAAACTGTTTACATTTCACTTTTGTGTTTGTTAGATGAAAGAAACATTTTATTTGTAGTCAATTCTCCATTGTTCACATCAGTAATGGGGAGCCAGGGCATGAGTCGTCCAAAATAACAGCCAATTTAAAAAATCATTTGTGTTAAGCTTTGAAAGCTCTTGTGTGAATTTTTAGTGGCACTTTCTTAAATACAGGATCATAGGAATTAGAGTTAAAAGAGGCTTTATAGATTGTGGAATAAAGACCCTTAACTTTATAGGTGAAGAAAGTAAAGCCCAGGAAGTAGATATAGTCAGTGGCAGAGGTGGAGATTCAAACTAGGGCCCGTGATTCCTATCCAACACTCTTTTCACTAAAACATAACATTTTCCTTAGGTTGATACAAAGGTTGAGGTCTTCTTGTGTGAGGACTTAAATGGAAAAATCATAGACTATTCAATCATTTTGCAATGGTGAGACTTAGAAGTTGTTTCCAGTTTTGTTTTTTTTAGCATTCACCCCCCAAAGCACTTAGGTCTATTTTTTAAGTCCCAATAGTATCCTCAGAATATTGCTCTATTTGTAGGATTACTGGGTTAGAGGGTATGATCAGTTTTGTAAAGCATGTTGGATGCTGTCCAAAGATATTGCACCAATTTATAGTTCCCAGACAATGTAATGGAGTACCTGTTTGCCCACAGCACCACCAGAATTGAAAGTTATTATTTTTATTTATTTTTTTACCACATTTGATGGATATAAAGCGATATTTTAAAGTTATTTTAATTTGTATTTCATTGATTATTATAGTTTGAACAATTTTCCAAGTGATTACTAAGATTTTGTGTTTGAAAATGGTCTTTCCATAATTTGACCATCTTTCCTTTGGAGAATGGGTATTTCTCTTACATATTTGTGTTGGTCCCTTAAAGAATTTGGATTTTTATCAGATATATTTATTATAATTTTTCTTCAGTATTTTTCTTTTTTTAAATTTAGAAACATTGCTTTTGCAATGCATATTCTAAGTTTTTTGCACAAATATAAAAATTTTATCTGTAATAATTTCTTCTATTTGTTCAGTAGATAAAAATTTTCTTCTCGCCAAAATTAAGTATGTTATTCCTTTTCCTTCCAATTTCTGATTATTTAAAAAAATAAATGATTGATCCAATTTGAGTTTATTATAGTATATGGAATGAATTGTGTACCTAAATTCATTTTTGCCACATTGGCATCCAATTTTCCCAATAATATTTATTAACTTTATTTAATTTTCTTAACCCAAAAACATATATTAAGCACTTATTATTTGTTAGGCACTATACTAGGTGCTGGTTATAAAAGGACAAAAAGAAAATAATTCATACTCCATAGGAGTGCTTAGAATATTCTAAGGAGAGTAGGGTGGGGAGAGACAACATGCATATATAGATATATACAAAACTCAGTAGGGGCCGATACTAGCAGTTGGGGGACCAGAAAAGGGCTCATATGAAAAGTGGTGAACTGACTTTTAAAGGAAATTAGGGACTACAAGATGCAGGACTGAGGAGGGAGCATGTTCTAGGCATGAGGAACCAGCCAGTGCAAAGAGACAGAGGTGGAAGATGGAGGGATGTGTGTGAGGATAAGCAAGATGAGCAGTTTGGCTGGATTATAGAGTGTGCAGAGAGAAGTAGAGTATTATATAATATATACAATATATATATTATATTACATATATATGTATATGTGTATTATATAATACATATAATATAATGTAATGTAATATATAATATTATATAATACATATAATATAATATAATGTAATATATAATATTATATAATATGGCTGGAAAGGTAGAATAGAGCAAGAAGTACAGCAGTCACACTCTGGTAAAACCATCTTGGCAGATGGGCTAACTCAGGTTGAAGGTAATTGATGGACTTCAGACCCCTTGGTGAATTAGGGGAATGCCTACCTTACACTTGTGAAGACTTCTCCTGGCAGAATGGGCGTAGGAGAATAATTTGTTCCACAGTACAATCTTTGCTACAAGAATTTGTGCTGAGTTTAGAGCTCGGTAAGACATTGGAGATGCCAAGGTCATCCACTGCATTGGCACAGCCTGCGATGTCATTGGTTCTCTTTGGAAATGAAGGATGAACAATAGCTAGTTCCTAAGGTGTGAGGCCTTAGATGGATATGTCAGCGTAGAAAAATCACTGGTAACTGTATAGAGGATGAATTGTAGTGGGCAGACCATATAGGCAGGGAGACCGATTAGGAGTTTATTGTAATAGCCCAGGTGAGAGGTGATCCAACTAATCGTGCTTTTGGATTTATCAAACACAAACTTCTCATATACGCCAGGTTCTCTTTCTGGATTCTTTATTCTATACTAGCAAACTCTTTTCCTTCTTTTTTTTTCCTTTTTAATTTTTCTTGGTAGTTTTGCCCATTTATTTTTCCCTTTAAATTTTATTACCATTTCACCTAATTTCATTAGTTAATAATCCATTGGTATTTTGGGGCAGCTAGGTGGCTGTGTGGCTAGAGCACCAGGCCCAAAGTCAGGGAGACCTGAGTTCAAATGTGGCCTCGGAGACTAACTAGCTATGTGACCCTGGGCAACTCACTTAATCCCTTTTTTTTTCTTCCAGTTTTCTCATTAGCAAAATGGGGACAATAATAGTATCTACCTGCCAGGGTTGTTGTGAGGAGCAAATGAGATAATGATTCTAAAGTACTTAGCATAGTGCCAGGCACACAGTAAATGCTATGTAAATGGTAGCTATTATAATTATTGATTAGTATTGTATTAAATCTACAAGTTATTTTAAAAAGAATTGGCATTTATAGTATTTTAGTCTTTTTTTTGCTTAATCTAACTATATATAGGGGGTATCACTATAGTTTTTCAATTCTTCCTTAATTTTTTTTTCAAATTTATTTTAAAATTATATTTATCTAGGTATTTACAGGCATATTGTTGTTGTTTAGTTGTGTCTGACTCTTCATGAGACATGTGGACCATAGCATACCAATATTGTCCGTGAGGTTTTCTTGTCAAAGATGCTGGAGTGGTTTTCCATTTCCTTCTCCGGTAGATTAAGGCAAACAAAGGTAGAGTGACTTGCCCAGGGTCATACAGTTAGTAAGTATCTGAGGCCAGATTTGAACTCAGGTCTTCCTGACTCCAAGCCCATAGCTCTATCCACTGAGTCACCCAGCCACCTCCTTCTACAGGTATATAGGTCACGCTAAATCAGTGCCCAAATACTTGATCCATTTTGTCATTTTTGTAAATGGTATTTTGCCATCAGTTCTTCCTGATTTCTATTAGTGATATGTAAAAAATGCAAAATATTTTAGGTATAACTTGACTCTATATTCCCTATCATGTCTTATTTGGTTCCTAGATTCTCAGCCATAGTTGGGAACTGAGACTCACTCACAGCTCCCCTGCCTCTCTGATGCTGACCTCTAGGTTGTCTTTGCCCTTGGGCTCCCCCATATTCAATTCCAGACATCCTAGTAGCACTTTTGAGAGAAGTCCAACCGGAATGGCAAAAGCAAGTGAGGAGGCTGGCCCAGCCTGGTACTACCTTTTCTCCTTGACCTAACTCAACCTTAGGGAGTCACAAGGGCTATAGTGATCATAGGATGGAGTTTTTGAAAAAAAAGTTTCAGTATGTAAACAATTTCAAACATTAATTGTTTGTTTCTCATCTTGTGGGATGCTTCTGAATTCCTATTAGGAATGAGGAACTAAGTCTGATCTGATAATAAACAATACCAACAAAATAGTAGCGTGACTCGAATGAAATATGTAGGTCATGAACTCTGGCTGTGCTGTGGGTAGATGAGAGCATCTCAAGCCAAATAGGGGATAGAAATCTTTCTCATAAACCGTATGTCACACTTCCTCCTCCTCCGGAGGCTCAGGCTGATAATCATTCTAATGGGAATCTGGATCCTTCCCACAACCTCTCAACTCTGTTTCAGAGAAAAGCAGATGGTGGTCTATGACCTTAATTGCTGAGGCTGGGTAAGAACTAAGGATCATTGAGGGAATGAGAACTACCTCTTTCCCTTCTCCCTGATTATTAGCTAACATTAGGTTTATTTCTATAAGAATGACTGATTTGACTATTCCACAGAAGCACAGAATGTCAGTTGAAAGTGTATTCAGAGGGCATCATATGCAATCTATACCTGAGCAAGAATCCCATCTGTAAAATATCTGAAAATTGGGTATCCAGTCTTTCACTCAACATGTAGATTTAAGCACCTGCTATGTGTGAGGAGCCGCAGAAGCAAAAACAAAACCATGCTGGCTCTCAAGGATCTTATAATCTATGAGAGTGGGGATTGGGTAGGAGGGGTAGATAAGGGCAGAGAAGAGGGAGGAACAACACATATAAATGTAAGTACATAAATATAAATACATTTGTTTTTTGTCTGAATCTGTGATTTCATTGGTATAGGGCCCCTAGTGAGGAAATTTCCTCTCCCAATGCAGGTCTGTAATTGCTTTGCCACTTACAGCCTTAGAGAACTACCTGGCTAATTTTCAGAGGGCAAAACCCAAGCCATCAATAGACATATTTTTTTAAAATGCTCCAGATCAGTAATAATTAGAGAAATGCAAATTAAAGCCAAATCTGAGGTTCCACTTCCTACCCTTCAGATTGGCAAACCTTGTAAAAAAATAATGGAAAATGATACATGCTGGAGGGGCTGTAGGAAAACAGGCACATTCATGCACTGTTGGTGGAACTGTGATCTGGTCCAGCCATTCTGGAAAACAATTTGGAACCATGGCCCCTAAGTTACTAAACTGTGTATGTCTTTTGATCAAAAGCAATACCACTACTTGATCTATTCCCCAAATAGATCAAAGAGGAAAAAGACAAATATATACAAAAATATTTATAGCAGTTCTTATAGTGGCAAAGAATTGGAAACTAAAGAAATACCCATCAATTGGAGAATGACTGAACAAATTATAGCATATGAATGTAGTGGAATATATTACACTATAAGAAATGATGAAGGGGATCATTTCAGAGAAGCACAGGTAGACTCATATAATTAAATGCAGAATTAAGTGAGCAGAAACAGGAGAACAATCTATGTAACAACAACATATGACAAACAACTTTGAAAGCCTTAAGAACTCTGATCAATGTAATGACCAACCAAGATTCCAGAGAACTCATGATGAATCATGCTACCCACCTCCTGAGAAGTAATATACTCAAGGTATAGATTAAGACACATTTTTTGGACATGGACAATGCAGTAAATTTATTTTGCTTTACGATGTATATTTTAACAAGTGCTTTGTTTTTCTTTTTCATTGGGAAGGGAGTGAAAGAAAATAAATTTTAATTAATTTTATTAATATTTATTAATTTATAATAATTATAATAACTTATTAATTAAAACATAAAATTTAATTTAAAAAAGAGACAGAGAATTTCCTGGCACATGGAGAAGTTAAGTGACTTATCTAGGATCACACAGCCAGTATGTGTCAGAGATAGGACTTGAAGTCAGGTCTTTCTGACTCTAAGGCCAGCTCTCTCATTCTCCATGTTGCTCCTCTTAAATACTGAATATATACAAAATTATCTTTATGTTATCTTTATGATATCTTTATATTATCTTTATAAAAATGGAAAATGTAAGCAAAGTAAATGCAAAATAATTGGGGGTGGAGGGGTAGAGCATTATCAGTGGGAAACACCAGAAAATACCCTGTGAAGGAGGTGATATCTGAAATGAACTCTGAAGAAAAGTAGGGATTCTAAGAGGTGGCAGTGAGGAGGGAGTGCATTCCAGGCATGGGGGAGAACCTGTGCAAAGGAAAAAGGAAATAGAATGTAGTGTATGAGGAACAATGAGTAGGCCTGTTTGGCTGGAATCTAGATTGGGTAAAAATAATGTGTAACAGCTCTGGAGAAGTAGGCTGGTGCCAGATTGTAAAAGACTTTAAAAGGCTTTAAAGGCCAAACAGAGGAATTTCTACTTTATCCTAAAGGCAATAGAGAGCCATTGGAGCTCTGCGAGCTTGGGAGTGACATGGTCACAACTGTGCTTTAGGAATATGGCTGCTATATGGAGAATGGATTGGAGAGAAGAGAATCAGCTTGGAGATAAGGAGATCAATTAGGAAATTTTTGCAAGAGTGATACAGGCAAGAGATGATACAGGATTGAATTAAGATGGCAGCCCAATGAGTGGAGAGAAGAGGACAAATGTGAGTGATATTGTCAATGTAGTACCTGGCACATAGTGGGTGCTTAATTAATGCTTATTAAGTAGATTGACTTGGAAACTGATTAAACAGGAACATTGAAAGAGAGTGAAAAGTTGGATGACTCCAAAGTGGAAAATCCAGGGGACTAGGACGGCAATGTCCTTAGTAGAAATAGGGAAACTCTCTCTTTTCCCCTATTTGATTATCTCAAAATCTCTCACACCCCTCTGCACGCCATTTCCTCCTGCTTTGCTCCAATCTTGGAGGAAAAAGAGGTCTTTCTCCTTGCGTTGTGGCTTTGGCTCCATCCTCTCCTATCTCCACTGAAAGGTGGTGATTGCAGGGGAAAGCTCCCAATGGAGGTAGCCCAGTTTTCTTAGTAAAGTATGAGGCAAGGTCTTGAGTTAAAAGGGAAGGAAAGAGGTGCCTTGAGAAGAAAAAAACAAATGATGTTTCTGAAGTGCCACAGGGAATCAATCAAGAAAGAGTAAAAAGATTGCTGGGCAAAAATAAAAGCCCAGCTGCTTATTCCATTAATCTGGGGGCCTGGATGGGGAATGGACTTGTGATTTCATTAGTATAAGGAACTTCCAATGAGGAAATTCCTTCTGTCACTGTAGATCAGCACCTGTGCTGCAATTGATAATCTTAGAATGTTTTCTGGGACACTGAGAAGTTAAGTAATTTGTCCAGAATCACACAGCCAGTAGTGGGACTTGAAACCAGGCCTTCCTCACTCTGAGGTCCGTTGTCTACCCTCCATTCCATGCTACCTTCCTAGTGCTATTACTATTCCTATTTTAAGATTATATTTTAATTTTCATTCTCCTACAGGGCTTCTCAATTTTCTTTCAGTGAGGAATGACACTATGATGATTCAAGTGATATTTCAAGCATGCTGTCATGATTTCCCCTTTCCAGTCTTTGCTGGTGTGGCATATATTACTACAGAATTGATGCATGGAGCCTAATCTATGCTTTTCACTATTTTATATAAAGGCTTCATTGTTTCATTTGGTCGTTTTTCTTTTATGGGATGATACCTGATATTTGGTGAGAGTAATTTCACCTTTCATTTGACAAGCAACAACCTCAGAAGAGAAACTGGAACAATGGTCCTCATTTGACTCTGAGGAAGTTGAGGCCCAGAGGGGTTAAGTTATTGTCATGCCTTCACAGAGCCCAAGCCACTCATCTCCCAGCCTAGTCATCCTGCTACCACACCTGATTCTTTACTCTTTTGTTTGGCAAGGATTGGACTTGGGGCATAAGGGCCATGTTTTTAACATCTTCTATCAACCTTCTAACAAGTCTTCTCCCCACATCTCCCTTATAGTCTCTAGCTTTAAAGAGACAAATTTTCCTTTAGGCAGAGTATGGGAGTACCAGTGCCTTTGCTCTTGAAGAGAAATCTCCTTTAGCAGGGAACTCTAATTGAATCAGTCCCCAGCAAACACAGCACTCCAAAGCTCACTTAATATTTGTCAGTCTATTCCTAAATAGCCTGTAAACTGTCCAAAGAAAACCTTGCTTTTTCCGTTTTCCTGAAGGGAAGTATTAGATGAATGTCTGCTGGGTGTAACTCCTTTAAGGAGAACAGGAACAGATGTTGATGGGGTACGGTAGGAGGGTGGAACAAAAAGACAGGCCGAGGGTAACTAGCGGAGGTCTGTCTGTGATCACCTATTGCAGAAAGGAGATAAGACATTTTAGGAGGTGATATCTAGAACACTGGTTTAGTTTTTAAGAGATCTAGGTTTAGCTTTAAATTTTAATGTGGACCTATCCATTAACTTGTACGTTAGGTCTCTTTTTGTATAGTTGTAAAGTGAAAGGGTTGAATTAAACGATTAGCGTGGTGCTATGGAAGGAACATTGTCAGAGGAAGATGATCCAAATCCCGATGCTGCTAGTGACTTTGGGCAGTTTGCTAAACATCTCTTGGCCTGTTTTCTCAGCTGTAGAGTGAGGGCATTGGACAAAATGTCTTGTAAGGCCCCTTCTACCTCTAAATTTCTTATCCTATGATATTTAGGATTTCTTAAAATTCTAAAAAATTCTGCAATTATAAGAAAGGGGAGCGGAATCCATTACAGGTATATCCTTTCTGGTCCTTCCTTCTTCAGGATGGTGAACACTAAGGGAATGCTCAGAAGGTCTGTCCAGTTTGCATTTCACAAAGGGTGACCAGACCCCTTCTGAAACATTGGCCCAGAATTCAAATTCATGATATCTCTGTTTTCTGATGAGCCTGGAGGCTTACCAATTCATTGACTCAGAAAGTATTTGAGGAATCCTCATTTAAGAGGCTTTGAGATAGTGCAGTGGATAGAGCAGTGACCCTGGAGTCAGGAGGACCTGAGTTTTTAACTCTGCCCTTAGATACTGATTAGCCATGTGACCCTGGGCAAGTCACTTAACCTCTGTTTGCCTCAGTTTTTTCAACTATAAGATGGGAACAATAATATCACCAACCTCCTAGGGTTATTGGAAGGATAAAACGAGGTAATATTTGTAAAAACAACTTAGCACAGTGCTGTTCTTGTCCCCCTCCTCACCCTCAATGAAAGCAAATGAGATTTGCCAATAAAGCAAAGCTTAAAGTCTTTGAGGAGTAGATGACAAACTAAGAGTTAGGAAAACAAAAAACAAAAACCAAAAAAAAAACTTGCGCTTATGGAAAGCAGGGCCTTATGGGTAGGTAAGCCAGGAGGGGAAAACAATAAACATTTATTAAGCACCTACTGTGTTCCAGGCACTGTGCTAAGCACTTTATAAATATTATCTCATTTGATTCTCACAATAACCTTCAGTTTCCTCAGGGTTTGAAAGGTAGATGTTTGCCACATGGAGCAGTTCCCAGTCATTGAAAGGGCCATGCAACCAGCCAGATACAATACAGCCCATTTTCTTCCTCCTGTCCTATTTAAATCTTAATCCAGTTCATCATCCCTCTACAAGGCTTATCCAAAAGAGATATGTTAATGAACCAGCTCCATGGACTGCCCTCCAATTACGTGTCATAATCTGGGTAATACACATTCTCACTCTACTTGGCCAGTGTAGAGTCAGAGTAGGCCAGTGATCTCTATGAGGGGGTGGCTGTGGAGTATTCTCTGACATGATATAATTAGCTCAAAGCCACCTGTAAATAGCAAAGCCTTGTAAAGCTCAACAGATATAGGTAATCCTCTTTTCTTCCAGTTGGACTTTATGAAGGCCATCTTCTTTAGACTTGAAGTCAGCAGAAAGCTGGTTCTGAATCCTGTCTCTGACACGTATTAGCTGTGTGACTGAGGGTAGGTCATTTAACCTCTTATCTATAAAATGGGCACAATAAAACTTGTACCTACTTCACAGGGATGTTGTGAGAATCAAAGGTGATAATATGGGTAAAATAGCTTGCAAAACTTCAAGTGCTCCATAAATGCCAGCTGTTATTAAGGAAAGGAACATTTTAGTGGGTAAAAAAAAAATGAATTTTGGAGTATAAAGCAATGTGGAGAGCTGGCCTTAGTAGATCATATTAGTGGGTCAGTGGCACATACAAAAGAGTGGTAAGCAGCTGTCACCCAGTGTCCTGGATTATTAAAGTCACCCTCATTTACCCACCGTGGGGCAGCCTAGGTGGTACAGTGGATAGAGCACCAGGCCTGGAGCCAGGGAGACTCATCTTCCTGAGTTCAAATCTGGCCTCAGACACCTCCTAGCTGGGAAAGTTACTTTAACCCTGTTTGCCTCTGTTTCCTTATCTGTAAAATGAGCTGGAGAAGGAAATGGCAAACTCCTCCAGTATCTCTGCCAAGAAAACCCCAAATGGGGTCATGAAGAATCTGACACAAGTGAAATGACTGAAAAACAACAACATCCCCCACCATTTTCTTTCTGAAACAGAAACCTGGAAGTGATCCAATGCTCATGCTTCATGCATGCTGCGCTATATAGAACCTGACCATACAAGCTTTTATCATTATTCACATCATACTAGTGTACACTATGTGGTGGATACCAGCAATCAGGTCACTGTATGTACACACTATGTACTTTGGGAGAAAGGAGCTTCACAATGCACTTCACCCTCTGTTGCCAGGGTATACTTGAAAGACACACTTTCAAGCCAATCCCAAACACATTTTCATTTGCTTGCAATATCGCTGTTTCCCAACATATGGTAAAATTTTGTAAAAGTTCCAAGTCCCTTCACCTTTCTGTGCCTCAGTTTCCTCTTCTGTAAAATGATGGGGCTGTACCAGATGACTCTAAGGTCCCTTCCAGCTCTGCATCTCTGATCTGGTGACCCAGAACACAATCTTTTGGGACAACCAATGACTCTCCTATAATATCATGCTCACAGCTTCCACTCAGGCCCCTTCAACCACCAGCTGGCATATGCTAACCCTGAGGCTACTTCCTAACTCTCCTCCCACCCTACGCTGGGAATTTCAGACACTTGTTTCCTTGTGCAGCTGTCTTTGTGATAGCATGAGATGCTTCAATGAAGGGCTTTGTTTCACTTTTCCCCTCCTAACCTCCTAGTATGCTGAAGCTTCTGACATTAGGCCCTGGGAGCCAGAGGGGGAAGGAAAAAGGACCTTGAGGTGGGAGAGGAAAAGGGAAAAGCTGGAGGGCAAAAAACAGAAGTAACATCTGACTTTTATTTAACATTTTAAAGTTTGCAAAGCACTACAAAAGTTATGCGATAAGTGCTACAGGAATTATTGACCCCATTTTTTCCTGAAGACTGAGAGTAAGAGAGATTGTGTTACTTGACTGTGCTCACACAGATA
The DNA here is from genome assembly GCF_900497805.2 of Vombatus ursinus. Lineage (NCBI taxonomy): Eukaryota > Metazoa > Chordata > Mammalia > Diprotodontia > Vombatidae > Vombatus > Vombatus ursinus. The sequence continues at coordinate 26,495,379 of NW_020954556.1, read as the reverse complement.
GCAAGTGTCAGAAGTGGGATTTGAAGCCAGATTCATGCCTCTGAGGCCAGCACTTTATGCACTAATCCATTCTGACTGATATACCTTTAGCTGCTTCACCATTTTGCCCAAGTCAATTGAAAGTGTTTCCTATTAAATCCATGGAACCTAAAACTTTGACAGTGTCTCGCATGTAGTAGAAGCTTGAAAGGTATTTTAAAAATTTATTTGTTGGCCCACTGAGATGAAGATGAAACAATTTTGAAGAAAACAGGACACTGCACAATAGAAGATGCTGAATTGTTGTGAAAAATGTTCTTGAACATAGAATTACTTGTCTGTTTTATGAGGGAAGGTCTCTGTTAAAATGCTTGGCTTTGATCAACTGAAAGGAAACCATACATTTAAAATTTTAATTATAAAGCATATCCTTGGATTTTATATCCCTGGCTTTCATTGACCTGAATTCTTTTGACCTGTATTGAGATAAAGAGGCCCAGGAGTTGTAGAGATTTTCAATTTGCAGCAGGAAGTGGTCTTTGTTGATATTTTCTTTTCTATTGGATGCTTTTTGGAAATAACTTAGAATCTTCTAAACTGCTACATCATTCCCATTGCTATTTTGAGTGACATGTGGCCGGGCAGAAGAATGGATGGACAGAGGTATATTTTTTTTTGTAGGTTATAGACTTTCTAGAAGACCAGTAGGATTCTCTTGATGCCAGTATGTCCCCAAATAAGAGGAAAGGGGATTCAAAGAAATGGTCAGCTCTTTCTTTCAGATACATAGCTCCTCCTGAAATCAGTGACATTTGAAAATGGGATTTTTTTTTCTGTTTTATATAGAAAGGAACATAATATTGAATCATTGTAGAGAAATGTGATACAAACTTTGTACCATGGTCATGCTGGTAGATAAACTTTCAAATGCAGCAGGGCTCTAGAAACACATGATCAAAAACTGTCTTTGATCTGGTTGTCTAATGAATGGAAGCTGTTACAACCCCAAAGAGAATTGGCAACGGCCAGCTCTGTGGTACAGAGTAAATTGGACTTAGAATTAAGTGGCACAAATGTTCACCAACTCTTTGGGTAAATGGAAAGTCCTGGAACATCTGCCCTTGATTATGGGTGTCTACAAAGAAAATATATTCCATATGGCACAAGACTGGGCCTGCCTTTTTAAAGACTGTCATGTGATAGTGATCAAGAAAGAACAGTTAGGTCCCTCCCTCACACCCCCATTACCCACAAGATTTCATTATGACATCTGTGCTCTGGGATTGGTTTGTTCTTATACCAAAAGAATAGTCTATGCCATCCCTTGATAAAGAGCTAAATCCCTTTCTCTTTTCCACCCTAGATTGCTCTTTACTAGGTAAGTCCCTGGGTGGATCTTGGTAGCTATGCTCCTATATATTGTATAGTTTCTGTTGCTATTTTCAATGGAATTTGTCTTGCTAGCTCTTTTGTTGTTGGGTTTTGTTGTTATATATAGAATTTCTGATGATTTATGTGGATTTATCATATATCCTGCAACTTTGCTGAAGTTATTAATTATTCCAACTTATTTCTTAATTGATTCTCTAGGGTTTTCTAAGTACATCATCATATCATTTACAAAAAGTGAAAATTTTGTTTTTCTTTGCCTATGCTTATTCCCTCAATTTTTTTCTTATCATTCCTACAGCTAGCATTTCTTGGGCTATATTAAGTAGTACTGGTAATAATAGGCATCTCTTCTTTACCCCTGGTTTTACGAGAGAGATCTCTAATTTATCTTCTTTACATTTAAATTTTATATTTACATTTAATCTTAGCTCTTGGATTTAGATAAGTACTATTTATTATATTAAGGAAAAGTCCACAGGATCATAGATTTTATAGATGGAGGGGACCTTAAAGATCATTTAGTCCAACCCTTTCATTTTATGGAAGAGGAAACTGAAACCCAGAAAGAAGGTGGTTCCACACATCATAAGTGGCAGAGCTGCAATTTGAACAAAAGTCCCACCACTCCAAGTTCACCCCTCTTTCTACTGTACCACAGTATTAGATTAGCTGGTTTCTAATGTTGCTTCCAGCTCTACAATTCTGTAATTCTAAAAACAAACATTCTAAAATTCTAAATTCTGAAAAACAAAGAAACAAAAACCTGGCTTCCACCTATACCTTGCTACTTTTCTTTCATAAACTCTCCTTCGTACATGTACTCTCCATTCCAGGCAAATTGGCTGCTTCTTATGGGTTCCCTATGCCCCACATGCCATCTTCTGCTTCCAAGTTTTTGCACAGTATACCCTCCATGTCCTGGGTATACTTCTCTCTCACCTCTGATTCTGGGAATCCCTAGTTTCCTTCAAAGCTCAGCCAAAGAGTCATCTCCTACAGGAAGCCTTTCCTTATCCCTCCAAGCATTAATGTTCTTTCCCTCTTAAAACTACTTTGAAAAACTTTATACACACACACACACACATATATGTTGTATTCACTTATCCATGTACATTTACTATTTTCTGAATCAGATGTAAGCACCTTGAAGGCCAGTCTTCACATCTTTAGCACCTTCCTCATTCATAGTAATAAATATGTATTAGGGGTAGCTAGGTGGTACAGTAGATAGAACTCTGGCCTTGGAGTCAGGAGGACCTGAGTTTAAATCTGGTCTCAGACCAGACACTTGACACTTACTAGCTGTGTGACCCTAGGCAAGTCACTTAACCCCAATTGTCTCACCAAAAAAAAAAATATGTATTGAATGGAATGGAATTGACAGTATCATATACCCTCTTATCCCCACCATTTATGGCCTTGCCACTGTCTTGGAGGAAGTCCATCAAGACACTGGAATATGGAGTGGCAGTGCTCGGTAGGACAGTTGCACTGTAACCCTGGGGAAATCCCAACCTTTACATGTTTCAGTTTCATTGGTATACAATAGAGATAATAATCTTGACCCACTTTTGAAGAAAACTGTGTGGGCCAACTGATTAGAGACTGGAAAGCATTTTGGAAATATGAAGCACAATATAGATGTTTAGTAATAATTCAGTACAATTAGTAATTATGGAGAACTTGTAGGGTTGTTGTCGGTCTGGAGCTGGAAGAGGTCTTATCATGATGGGCCCTTGTATTTCTTGTTGCACTCCTGCTTCCTACCCAAGTTTTGACCACCATTTCTAACTTATTCCTTTATCGTGTCTCCTGGATTTCTTTTTTCACCTTTATTCTGCTCATTTCTTGCCACGTGACTACCACCTTCTCACCCAGGCCTCTTAGTTTCAACCCTATTAAGTTGGTTTTTTTTCAAGGATTCTCAAGATTCCCATTCTTCTCAAAACTTTGATGTTGTGTAACAATAATTTAAAAAAAGGGGGTAACAATTTTTATTATTAGAAGTCAGTAAGCTACAGTGGAAGGACTACTGGTACTGTAGACAAGGGGATCTGGTTTCAAATCTCTCTTCTGACGTTTACTGCCTATGTGACCTTGGGCAAGTCACTTCATTTCTCTGGATCCCAATTTCCCCATTCCCCAGAATAAAGGTGAAAAAATAAATCCAGGAGACACGATAAAGAAATAAGTTAGAAATGGTGGTCAAAACTTGGCTAGGAAGCAGGAGTGCAACAAGAAATACAAGGGCCCATCATGATAAGACCTCTTCCAGCTCCAGACCGACAACAATCCTACAAGTTCTCCATAATTATTAATTGTACTGAATTATTACTAAACATCTATATTGTGCTTCATATTTCCAAAATGCTTTCCAGTCTCTAATCAGTTGGCCCACACAGTTTTCTTCAAAAGTGGGTCAAGATTATTATCTCTATTGTATACCAATGAAACTGAAACATGTAAAGGTTGGGATTTCCCCAGGGTTACAGTGCAACTGTCCTACCGAGCACTGCCACTCCATATTCCATCTGTAAAATGAGAGAGTTGAACGAGATGATCCTCTAAGGTTCTTTCTAGCTCTAAGCCTATGATCCTATGATCCTTTGATTTTCTTGGGCTTCATTTTCCTAATCTGTGAACTGAAGAGTTGGGCCTATATGGCTCTGCGGTCTATTCCATAGCTTTAGACCAGCGGTGGGGAACGTGCTGCCTCGAGGCCAAACGTGGCCCTCTAGGTCCTCAAGTGCGGCCCTCTGACTGAATCCACACTTCACAGAACAAATCCCCTTAATAAAAGGATTTGTTCTGTCAAACTTGGACTCAGTCAGAAGGCTGCACCCAAGGACCTAGAGGGCCACATGTGGCCTCAAGGCCACAGGTTCCCCACCCTCGCTCTAGACTGATGTGCCTGTGGTTACCTTTGTCTTCTACCGCTAGTATTCTTCACTGTTTGGATTTCAGCCAACCAATAGGCATTTTGGGCTATGGGCTCACATAGAGTACAAAGGAAATAGAATCCACTGCCCCTGCCCTCTAAGCCATTAGTCGGGAGGATTGAGCCAGGCACGCACAAATCTGCTCCAGAATGACAACAAAAGCAATAAATAATGAGACTTGTGATGTGGTATGGTATATAAATGCAATAGGAATTCAGGAAGCGAGAGTTCATTGCTGGCTGCACTTAGAGAAGGCTCTGTGGGGAAGATTGGAGCTTAACTTGGCCTTTGAAGGAAGTGTAAGATTTGGATTTCCCAGGCAGGAGAGGCCAGGTATTCTAAACAAGTGGGCAACGTTAGGCAAAGACATGTAGCATTTTTCCCCCCTATGGCTACCATATTCTTTCTGCCTTGAAATCCCTTCACTTCTGAGTCCCTCTGTACCATTTGGCCTTGTCTCTCTCTCTTCTTCTTCACCTACATATTTTTTTATCTCCCTTGTGCGACAGAACCTTACCCTGGAGGGCTTCTCTTCTTGTCAGTGACCACTCACATCTTTCTTATTCTGTTCTCCACTGTACACCCCTTGTACTTGCCATCATCCTTTATTGATGGGGTTAGATGGAGGGTGTCCCAAAAGTCTTGGTGCAGCTCTAAGCTAGTAGAACTTTATTAGCTTTAAATTGCACTAAGACTTTTAGGACACCCTCATAGTCACTTCTTGTCCTTTAAGAAATCCAGATAAAAGTGATCCATTTGTGAAAAATGATGTCTTGTTGCTCTGCAATCCTAATATTATTTCCCTGGATGTTAGTTTGTCCTTTGTTCCTCCCACTCACCAGCACTTCTCCATCCTTCCAGATTACTCTTTATTTATCTTGTATGTATTTTGTATTTTCTTATGAATGTACATGTTGTATTTCTCTGTCCTCCTAACCCTCCCTCCACCAGCATCAACACTCCTTGAGGGGAGACACTATTCTCATTTTTTGTCTCTGTATCACTTAAGTTTAGTGGCTAGCACAATACTGTTTGCTTAACAGATTCAACAATGAATGCTGAATTGAATTCATCTTTTCAACATCAGACATCTGGGGACAGGGGTTGGGATTTAGATTCATACCTGGCACTTAACTCACTATAAATCCATGAGTACACCCTACAGTGCTATGGAAGTCATAATAATGTAATGTTCATGTGTCCAGAAATACCTGCCAGTGTACCTGCACCCTAAACCTGATCTGCAGCATTCCTATGATCACTAGGTCAATTCCTCCTTGCTTACTGTGCCAAACTATTTATATTTATTGATTCAACAAACATTAATTAATCAACTACTACCAGGCAAAGCATTGAGCTAGGTATTGGGAATACAAAGGTGTCTGGGACCCAGTCTTTGACCCCAAAGAGCTTGCAATCTTAAATATACACAATTATAATACAAAATAAAATATGATAAGCCTTTATCTGCTCATGCTACATTACTAGAAGGATAGTGTTCAGAATGAGACAAGTAATAGTCTCATTGTATCTTTAATGTCTTGAGTCTTCAGTGCTGGGTCCTATATTTTACTAAAGAAGAATTTTGCTGAGCTGGAGTCCATCCAATGGAGGGTGACCAAATGGTGAGGGGATTCTAGAATGGAAAATGCACTGGAGTCAGAGGAGATGGGTATGATACCCTGTTCTTCTATCAGGGCCTGTGGGACCTTTGGGTAGTCCCTTAACACCTCTGGGCCTCAGTTTCATCACCTGTAAAATAAGAGAGTTGAGCTTAAATGATATCTGAGGTCCCTTTCAACTCTTAATCCTATGTTACTATGAAATCATAGCATATAAGAATCAGTTGAAGGAAATGAGGATGTTTAGAGAAGACTTGGGGTTAACAGGGGTGTACATAATGATAACTCAGATTTGTAGAAGCTAATTGACTTGTCTTTAGTTTTACAAACTAGTATTCAAATTCTGGGTTCGTCACTTCAGATCCAGTATTTTTTTGCACTTCATCGTGTTGTTGCTGTTCAACTCTTTGTGACCTCATTTAGGGTTTTCTTAGCAAAGATACTGGAGTGGTTTGCCATTTCCTTCTCCAGCTTATTTTTCAGATGAGGAAACTGAGACAAACAGGGTTAAACGACTTGCCCAAGGTCACATAGCTAGTGTGTTCGAGGCCAGATTTAAACTCAAGAAGATGAGTCTTCCTGTATCCACTGTACCACCTAGCTGCCCACTTCACCATACAACTTCTCAAAACATGACCTCTGGCTCCAAATATTTAAAAGGGTGGTCACATAGAAAAATATAGACAGTCAACTTTTCCTCAGGGGACACACTAGGACCAATAGTCAGAAGTAAAAAGAAGAAAGACATTGATTCTATGTAAAGAAAACCTTCCTAACAACTAATACCCTTTAATAATGAGATGGACTGCCTCAGAAAGTGGTCAATTTTCTGGTACTCCATCTGTCTCATGTGAAGGCTGAATGATTGCTTGTTGGGAATACAGTAGAGAGAATTCATGCTTTTGGTAGGGAGTTGAACTAAATGGTCTCTGAGTCATTTTCCAATTCTAATTGGTGGAACAAATTAGAGAAATATAAATAAAACACTTCATACAAATAAAATTTCAAGAAGGGGAAATCCACTTCTGGGTGGATTAGGAGAGGACTTCTGGGATGACAATCCTTGTACTGGTGTTTGAGCTGCATCTTGAAGAACAGGAAGGGTTTCAACAAGCAGAGATGCAGGATGGAGGGGTGAGAAGGGCTTTGTGGCAAATCCTCTGGAGCCATCTAGATTGGAACAGGCAGATTAAAATCACCATGGATCAAGTATCCCAAGATACAAGCACTGTGCATTTCACTCTCTTTCCTGTCCTTCCATTTCCAAGGTCAATCCCCAGTTCCTTTACCAGCCCTTAAGATACCAAGGACATATCAGATACAACATAACCTTCATATCACTTAATAAGAAACACCAAAAAATGCAAAAGATTCTTAGAAGCCCATAGACAGATACATATAGCCCATCAGCTTCCCTTGGAAGCGCACCTGAACTTGGAGTTGCAATTAGGACAACTCTTCGACATTCTGGAAGTTTTTTCCAATTATATCCTATACAGCAGCACTCCCCTTCTTCCCTCCAGTGTTATAATATTACCCTATAATTTAGATTTTTCCTAGTAGGTAAGTGTAAATTAGGAGTTGCTGATTAAGCAATTCCCTTCCCATACTGTCCAAATAACCCACTGTAATAACTAGAAGGTAGTAGTGGCAAAGTTCAGGTCTCTTACTTCCCACAGTATGGGTTCCCTTAATTAAGGGTCCCCAGTTATGGGAGTAGTGGGGACAATTTCCAAAAGCAAGCTGTGTCAGGAAATCTATCTGTAGAGTGTCTGATCCTTTAAATTTCAGACTTGGGAAGTTATGAATTTTGAAATCCTCAGACTTAGGGTTACCTATGAGAAAACTCTCAAGGCTGACATTGCCCAGGAAATTTTTCTCTGGCTAGACAGCTAGATTTCACAATCATGCTACTTAGGAAACCAAAATTCCTCCTTTTCTTCTGAGGGTATTGGGGTTCATAGGATTTGTCTATAAACTAGCTCTTGGATCACATGAATGAGCATACATTTCTTTCTGCCATGCACTTCTGCAAGAACTCTAAGGATGCTCTGGCTGCTGTCCTTTTGGGCTAGGAAAATCCATTTTTTTAGGGACGCTAATAATGTGAAATGTCTGGGAAGGTAATTTAGAGATATAGAGGGGATTCATTTATGAGTTGAATTGGATGGCTTATGTAGTCCCTTTTCAACACTGAGATCCCATGATTTTGTGATTGGGTGGTGAGTAAGTGGAGGCAGTAAGTGTGTGCTCCATTTCCTAGGAGTTTAGCGATGGAAGGAAACTTTGAGAAGACAGCAGGGTTAAAGGAATTTTTGTGAAAGGCAGAGGATACCTAAGCATATTTGTAGATAGCAGGGAAGGAGCCCATAGATGAAGAGGGGTTCAAAATGGTGGGAAGATGGTCAATGAAGCAAGCTCCTGAGAGAGGGGGGAGATGAGGGGATCATTGGCACAAGTGGATTAGTAGGGTCAGATTATACTGAATCAAAGGAGGGAAGACTGGGTGAATATGGAGGGAGGGACTGAGGGAGTGTTTCTCAATTGTTTAGAGGACCAGGATGACACAATCTTTACAATTCATGTGGTATCAATTCATGTGGTTAGTGTTTCAGTTGTTAACATGTCTTGGTTTGCTAGCATAAAGCCCTTATAGAAACCTTTTCACTGGGGATACACACACACACACACACACACACACACACATACATATACACATAAATGTATATATATATGTGTGTGTGTGTGTCTATACATATACATCCATACATCCATACAGATATGTGTGTTTGTGTGTGTGTGTGTGTGCGTGTGTGTGTATGTGTGTATATATATATGTATATATTAACTTGTGTGCACTTAGGAGGATGAGAAGCCTTCTAGACCTGCAGCAGAACATGCTGGAAGGAACTGGTGAAATTAGTGTTTGCTGTTCCTCCAGGGACAGGCACAAGGGAGTTTTATGGGCGACAGTTCATCGTCACCACCAAGCAGTACACAATTTAGCGAGCATCTGGTATTCAGTAATTGACAATCCTTAACATAATTTTCAGTGACTTTAAGCAACAGACCAAAGGAGATGGAAAAAAACCCAACTTGGGAGCTATAGCAACTAAATACCAGAACAAAGAAAGGCCAGGAAACGTTTAAGGTCGCTTTTCATAATATATTTTGACAAATGGTTTCAGCTTAGGCAAACCCAATTTAGTCAGTATCAAGGAAAGACTTTTCAAAAAAGGTTCCTGTGGTTGGGGACCCTCTTTAGAGAGTTGAACATTGTCAGAAACAATAAAATACACGAAACACTTCGTAAGTAAGTACCTTGTTTTCTATGTGAATTTGAGGAGTCACAGCAAGAGATGAGAATTTTACAAACTGGGTATTATGGGCTTGGGTTATACATATTTAACTTTCTTTTTAAGATTTTCAGGAAGGCTGCCAGTATTCAAGCGAGTTCAACTAGCATGTATCAATCAATTAAAAAAACATTTATTGAGGACATTTACCAATAATGGTAATGTAGTTATTGTTAAGTCATTTTCAATTGTGTCCAACTCTTTGTTAACCACATTTGGGGTTTTCTTGGCAAAAATACTGGAGTGCTTTTCCTTTTCCCTCTCCAGCTCATTTTACAGATGAGGAGACTGAGGCAAACAGGATTAAGTGACTTGCCCAGGGTCACACAGCTAGTAAGTGTCTGAGATTGGATTTGAACTCAGAAAGATGAATCTTCCTGACTCCAGGCCCAGCACTCTATCCACTAGGCCACCTCACTGTCCAATAATAGTAATATCTAGTATTTACATAGCAATTTATGTTTTGCAAAGTGCTTTACATATTTTATCCCATTTGATCCTCACAAAAACCTTGTGAGGTAAAGCTATTATCACTCCCATTTTGCAGATGAGGATATTGAGGCTGAGATAGGTGCTATTATTATCTCCAATTTACAGATGAATGAACTGAGGCAGACAGAGATTAAGTGACCTGCCCAGAGTCACATAGCTGGTGTCTAAGGCAGGTTTTGAATGCATGTCTTCTTGATTCTAAATCCAACACTTTATCCACTGTGCCACCTAACATGATGCCTTAGAGTGCCCTACGTGTAAGACGTCACACTAAGTGCTGGGGATGCAAAGGAAAAGTGCCCACCTCAAAGAGCCTACGCCCCCTAATTGGAGACCAGTTAGGAGGCTTTTGTAACAATCCTAACAGGAAGTGACAATAGCCAGAACTATGGTGGTATCTGCATGAGGGGAGAGACAGGGGAAGATGAGAGATGTTGAGGAGAGACAATTGACAGGACTGGGCAACCACTTGGACATCAGGGGCAAACAAGGGCTGGGGTATTGTAGGGAATAGTGAAGAGTTGAGGAGGACTTTGAGATGAGGAAGCTGGATTATGGGAATGGTGACGGTTCCCTTGGCAGAAATGAGGAATTCTAGAGGCAAGACAGGTTTAAGGGGGAAGATGATGAGTTCCATTTTGGACATGACTTATATATGCTTATGAAAGATGTAGGTGGAGAGGTATGTGATGTGGAGTCTGAATCCAGGTGTGGTAAAAAGCCAATAAGTGATATTAGGTTGGGAAATTTTTTGGCTGTGCTATATGGCTTTTAAGAGGTGGTATAGTGGATATAGAGCTATCCTCCAAGACCTGGGTTCAAGTTTTGCCTCTGACACATACTGGCTGTGTGACCTAGGCAAGCATTGATTTCCTTTACTGTGTGCCAGGCATTGTGCTAAGCACTGGGGATACAAAGATAAGAAAAGAAAGTCAGTCTGGCTCTCGAGAAGCTTTCATTCTTATAGGGGAAGACAATGTATAAAAGGAGCTGAAAAGTAGGGGGGAGTAGAGAGGAAGAAGAGGAGAAGGTGCCCCTGTGTGTGGGAGGAGAGCAATGAGATCCAGAGAGTCAGAAGCAGAGCTGGGAGAGAAACAAAGAATGGCTGACCCGGACCCTTCCTCATAATGGAGACTTGGGGGAGAACTTACCAATGGAACAATGGCGCCACAGTGGCAGAGGAATGTTCGACTGTGAGAAGGCCATAGGGACCAAGGAGGCCGCTAAGGCACAGCGGTGAAGGCCAGAAGGTCCGGGGACCCTCTAAAATGCAGAAAAGACGCTGATCTGCTTTAGCAGAGGGAGTTCCCTCCTCTGGGAGTTTTCTATGATATCACAGGTCAAGCCTCTTACATAGCATTCAGTCATTTGACATGAGTGAGGGGCAGAGGGTACCTGAAAGATGTCACAGCAACTTCCTAATGGAAATTGGGAATGGTTCAAAGCTTATGTGGTACTTGAGCCTTCTAACAATTCTACAAAGTGATAATAATGATACTGATGATAATGATCATAGTAATAATAGTTAATATTTATGTAGTCCCTACTATGTACTTGGCACTGTGCTAAGCACTTTACTAGTCTTATGTCATTTAATCCTCCCAACAACTCTGGGAGGTAGGTGCTGTTATTATCTTCATTTTACAGATGTGGAAACTGAAGCAAACAGAAGTTAAATGACTTGCTCAGGGTAACACAGCTAGTAATAATAATAATAATAATAATAATAATTTATATGTGATTTATATATTAATTTATTTTATATTTATTTATATATTATTTATTAATTTATGTAAAAGTTAATAGCTAACACGTATAGAGTGCTTACTATATGTCAGGCATTGTGCTAAGCGTGTTACAATTACTTTCTCATTTGATCCTCCTGACAACCCAGGGAGGTAGGTGTTATTTGTTATCCCCATTTTACAGATGAGAGAAATGAGAGTTTAAAGGACTTGCCCAGGGTCACACAGCTAGCAAGTGTCTGAGGCCAGATTTGAAGTTGGGTCATCCTGACTCCAGGCCTAGTGCTCTATCCACTGAGCCACGTAGCTGCCTCTAGGTAGGAATCACTGATATTACTATCTCTATTTTTCAGATATCAAAGCTAAGTTTCATAAAAGTGGTATGTTTTCCAAGGAAGGAAGGAAAGAAACAAGTGGTTTCAGGGGTCAGGCACTGTGCTAAGTGCTTTACAAATATCTCATTTCATCTTTACCAGAACCCTGGGAGGTAGGTATTATTACTCCTACTTTACAGTTGCGGAAACTGAAGCATAGAGACTTTAAGTGACCTGCCCAGAGTCGCACAGCTTGTAAGTATCTGAGGCTGGATTTGAACTCAGGTCTTCCTGACTTTAGGCCCAGTGTTCTATCTCTCCACTGTGCCACCTAGTTGCCTCTATGTGCCCCAAGTCACGCTACTAAGTCAGAGATGGGAAACAGACTCAAGTCTTCCGGGCAGTATCCACTATGCCATAATGGATCCATAGATATTTAGTCCGGCCCACTCATTTTTATTGTTTTTGTTGTTCGGTCATTTCAGTCGTGTCTGACTCTTCATGACCCCATTTGGGGCTTTCTTGGCAAAGATGCTGGAGTGGTTTGCCATTTCCTTCACCAGCTCATTTTACAGATGAGGAAACTGAGGCAAACGGGGTGAAGCGACTTATCCAGGGAGAAACAGGTAGTAAGTATCAGAATTGGGACCCAAGTTCAGCTCATCTCATTCTATATATCCTAGAATAAAAAGCATCTATGGTTAGAGCAATTGAAGATCTTCCTTTGCCTTTCATTTCATTGAACTGACCATATGACATGACCTTTTTTTTTTTTTTAACAACTCTTAGCACAGTCAGCCAAGGTCACATTCCTTTAGACCTTGAATCCAGCTGTTCAGATTGTAAATGATTTCTCCATCCTCTATTCATTAATAATTCACAGCTGGACTTTAGATGCTTTTTATTTTGGGACCAGGGCAGACCATCAGATGATGGCCTCGCTTGTCCTACAGTAATTAAAAAAAAAAGATTCCATGTCTGCTCTTCTTTGATCTCCTCTCGTATAGAACGCTGCAGATTATAATTGCAGGAAGTATGAGTGAGATCAGAGGGTCCCTCGAGATCATCTGGTCTGGCCCTTCCATGTTACAGCTGAGAAATCCGAGGCCCAAAGAGTTGAAATGATTTCCTAAGGCCACACAGCTATCCCTAGGCGCAGCTTGGGACTCTCCTCTCCAAATCCTCTGCTTCTCCTAAAGCCTGTGCTATCACCTCAATTCATTGTGCTTTCAGATAAGTTGCAAGATTTTTCTGTTTTCAATTTTAAACACTGAATGCTAAGAACAGGAGGTGTTTGATAGAATGGCAATCAATTGATAGACATTTTTCTTTTCTTTCTTTTCTTTTGAGGCAATCAGAGTTAAGTGACTTGTTCAGGTTTACACAGCTTGTAAATGTCTGAGGTCGGATTTGAATTCAGGTCCTCCTGATTCTAGGGCCGGTTCTCCATCCAGTGCATCACCTAGTTACCCTTATCAATAGACATTTTTAAAGCACTTTTTATGTACCATGCACTTTGCTAAGTTTTGGGGACGTGAAGAAAGGTAAAATCACAAAAGCCATCTTTGCCCTCAAGGATCTTACAAACCTTTGAGGGAGACACCATGTAAATGAATAGTTACATACAAAGTATATACAGAGTGGGAGGGAAGGGAACCTTAGGGGGAATGATTGAAGTTTCTGGAGAAGACCAGGAAAGACCTCCTGTTCAAGGTGGCATTTGGGTTAAATGTTGAAGGAACCCAGGGATGTCAAGGCACAGAGCTGAAAAGGGAGAACATCCCAGGCCTGGCATTCTCTCCAATTTATCCTGAATATGTTTCTTTTGTACATAGTTGTTTAAATGTCACCCCCCCCCCCCCCCAAGATCATCATGTCCCCATTTGAGCTTGTTTTGCTCATTTGTCTTTCTTTGTATCCCCCATGATTAGCATGGTCTCTGGCACATAGCAGGTGCTTAATAAAGTACTTGTGGACTTGACTTGAGGCACGGAGGACAGCCAACATATACAGAGACAAAGAGATGGGAAGTGAAGTATAGTACAAGCCACAACAAGCGGAGGGGGTGGGTAATCTGTGGATCACAGAGTACATAGAGAGGAGTAAAGTGTAAAATCGTAAAGACAGAAAGGAGCCAGGCTGGGAAGGGCTTTAAAGGACAAACAATTTGATCCTGGAGGCATTAGTAAGCCCCAGAGGTTTCTTGAGCAGAGGGGTATCATGACCATGCCTACATTTTAGAAAAATAGCAGCTTTGTGGAGGATGTGTTGGAGTGAGAGAGAGACTTTAGGTAGGGAGACCAGTTAGATGGGTACATTTGTAGAGGTAAGTACTGGTCTTAGCAAAGAGAAGGGCCCCCTCTTCCTCTGATCTAGAAGTGAAGTCAAAGAGAGTGGGTAATCACATCACAAGGCTGTGGGATGAGGAGAAGGGAACTCAAGGAGTACATAGTTGATGGCCTCAATTTTTTTTTTTTGAAGTACGAGGGAGGGACCTCAGCTGAGATGATGTTGTGGGAGGGCTGGGCAGAGAAGAGATTTGGAACAATTTCTGTGATGAGTGAGAGAGAAAATCAAATAGAGCAGGATTGCCTTGTCTTGAATGTTAAGATTAAATAATATACATTTGTGGCAGAGCCAATAAGCATGGTTTTCTGATCTTTCAGCAATGTTAAGATTAAATAATATACATTTGTGGCAGAGCCAATAGGCATGGTTTTCTGATCTTTCAGCTGTTCAGCAGCTAGGGGGCACAGTGGATAGAGTACTAGACCTGGAATTAGGAAATCTCATCTTCCTGAGTTCAAATCTGGCTTTAAACACTTACTAGTTATATGACCCTGGGTGAGTCATGTAACCCTATGTGCCTCAATTTCCTCACCTCTAAAAAATCAGGAGAAGGAAGTGGCAAATCACTTCAGTGTCTTTGCCCAGAAAACCCCAAATGGAGTCACGAAGAGTCAGATGTGACTGAAACAACTGAACAACGAGTTGATCACTAACATGTGAATAGAATCAAAGGAGACAGATGATGGGAATAGTCCAAGGCTGAGATCTGGCAAGGCGTGAGTGATAGGATATGAGAGTAAAGGATAGTGTAGAGTTGAACTGGTTCACCAAGAGGTTCACCACACTATCCATAGGTGGAACTATCAGTTACAGTGAATGGAGAAATTTTGCATGCTTTGGATAAATTCACTTACCTTGGCAGTATACTTTCCAGGGATGTACACATAGATGATGAGGTTGATGCCAGAGCTAAATCAGCATTTGGGAGGCTCCTAAGGAAAGGGTGGGAGAGAATAGGTATTAGACTGTTTACCAAACTGAAGGTCTCCAGATTCATTGTGCTGAACTCATTGTTGTATGTCTGTGAAACCTGGACAGTATACCATGAACCATTGTGCCGAACTCATTGTATGCCTGTGAAACCTGGATGGTGTACTATGTAAGCACCATGCCAGGAAATGGAATCCTTTCCATTTGAATTGTCATAGGAAGATTCTGAATATCACCTGCCAGGATAAGGTACCAGACACTGAGGCTATTTCTTGAACTAAACTGCTAAGCATTCAACCTCTACTCCAATGGGTTGGCCATGTTGTTTGGATGCCAAATGTTGCCTAAAAGACTATTTTACAGAGAACTCATGCAAAGCAAGCACTTACATGGTGGTCAGAAGAAGAGATACAAGGACACTCTCAAGGTCTCTTTGAAGAATTCTGGAATTGATTGCTTGACATGGGAAACACTGATACAGGATCGCCCAGCATGCCATGCCCTCATCAAAGAAAGTGCTATGCTGTATGAGCAAAGTAGAATTGAAGTAGCTCAAAAGAAATGCAAGACGTGCAAATTTAGAGAATCCACCTCAAATGTTCACATGGACTATTTGTGCCTAACTTGTGATAGAGTATTCTGAGCTTATATTGGTCTGATCAGCCACAGTCAAATGCATTGTAACTTGACTCTAAGATAGTGACATCATTTCCATCCTCTTTGGTAATGAAGGACAACAGCCAACTATCACTGAGATAAAAAGAATAAAAGGGGATGGAAGTATGATCACCATTGTGGAATGAGTTAATATATCAGTAGAAAGATTAATTGAGTGAAGTAGATGATTAAATGGTTTAAGTGACTTGCCAGGGTCACAGGCTAGTAGATATCTGAGATGGGATTAGAACTCCGGTCTTCATCACTCCATGTCCTGAGCTCCAAACACTATTCTCCTTCACAATTGCCATGGAAAAATATTAGTCCCTAAACGTCATTGCAAATCTTTCTTATTTATGTGGGTTAGTGTATATTACAGCATGGTGTTTGAAAATGCTTACTGAAATGTCTGGAACCCTTCTGGAATAGGTGTTCCAGGAAATTCAAAAGTTTCTGGGTGGCACACACACAAAAAAAGGAAATGGATATTTTGTCTTCCAGGAGTCTCCAGTACCTGAAGTTCATTCACCCTTTATAATGATGTTAGTTGATTCTAGGTAAAGACGTCAAATGGAGTCACATGGCCATCCTCTCTGGGTTTGTTTGAGTAATCTCTCTGCCCCCACCCTTAAAGTCCTCATAAAGCATTTGCTTCCTGTAGATTTCCTCTCTTTCTGCTTTATCCTGGCTACCATTATTGGGCAGCAGCACACTGCTCCTCTGTCCCTGACTATTCTCTTCATGGCTTGGGTCTTTGCATGGGATCTGCCATTATAGCTTAGGCTTCTCCCTGCTCTCCATGCCAGCTAAAGCTTCGAAGCCTCTAGTTTATACCTTTTTGCCCTACAGCATGGTATCAAACATCTAAATGTGTTTATTTAAAGCAGGATGTTAAAAACCAACTGCTCATCTGGCTGCTTTTAATGTTTATGGGACGGTTTTTGGAAGCTATCCTTTAAGGAAATCCCATAGTAAATCCTTTGTGAAGGCATGGATTCATTCTCTAATTTATCTGTATTGTGAGTTCTGGTGTTGATAGATTTTTTTAATAAAAGCTGTATTACTACTACTACTTCTACTGCTGCTGCTGCTACTGCTACTACTACTACTACTACTACTACTACTACTACTACTACTACTACTACTACCACTACTACTACTATTACTCAGATTATAGATGGATGGGATTAGATCTGTGATTTCATTGGTATGGGACAGGGGTCCTTAACCTGAGTTCTGTGAATTTGGATGGGAATAGAACCCTTTATTTTTCACTAATCTCTCATGGGAATTTAGCCTTTCCTTCAGTTATTTATAGATATTATTCTGAGAAGGGGGTCTATAGGCTTTATCAGACTGCCAAAAGGGTCTAGGAAAATTTTTTAAAAAAAGCTAAAATCCTCTGGTGTAGGGATTCACCATGAGAAAACTCCTTTTGGCAGTGCAGATCAGCACTGGCCCTGCAAGTTAGACTCTGAGAGCTTTGCCTGATGCATTGAGTGGGTGAATGACCTGCGTAGGGGTCTCAGAGCTATATATGTCAGCGGATGCACTTGAACCCAGGCCTCCCTGGCTCAGAGGTAATTGTTATTGATTCTAGGGTTTGCGCCATTGTATATCTCAAATGCTTAGTTTGTATGGTTAAAAATACATTTTTTTATTGAACCACTGTCAACATGAATAAAGAGGACTTAATTTGACTATCCCAAAGTATTTTCCAAGTACATTTTAGAATGTAGTCCACTCTCTTTTCCAAATTCCAATCTAAAGCAATCCAGCAAGCACTTATTAAGTATCTACTATGTGCCTTGCACTGGGATACTAAGTTAGAATGAAAAATAATCCCTACTCCCAAGGAGTTTACATCCTTCTGGAGGGATACAACATGAAGACAGGAAAAAAAAAATACTTACATGGTTATTTGGAAATGGAGAGAACCCTAATGACTAGGCTTCCCATAGGAGAATAGAGTAGATAGTGGATAGAGAAAGTTTAGGAGACATGGGTTTGAGTCACTGTGATGAAATCAAAGGGCCAGCATTTGAAGATCTAGAGGGCCACTTGTGGCCTCGGGGCCACAGGTTCCCCACCCCTGCCTTAGGAGGTGGCATATGACCTGAGGCTATAAGGATGATTGGGATTCTAAGAGCCAAAGGTGAGGAAGGAACACATTCTGGCTATGGGGGCAACTTGGGCAAAGGACAGAAATGGAATTCTGAGCTTGGGGAGAGGAAAGCACAGCAATGGCTGGATGGAGAGTGCATGAAGGAGTGATGTGAGCCACATCTAGAAAGGCAGACTGGATAAAGAATGTGAATGGCTTTTAATGTCAAACTGAGAAGTTTTTATTTCATCCTAGAGGTAATGGAGGCTGGAGGTTCCTGAGCAAAAAAGTGATATCTTAGGATATGCTTTAGGAAGGTTCTTTTGGCATCTGGGTGGAGGGTAGATTGGATATAGAAGAGACTGGAAGCTGGGAGTCTAATTTGGAGACTATTACAGTAGTTCAGGAAAGAGGCGATGAGGCCCTGAACTACAGGGGATGGTCATTCAAGTGGAGAGAAGGGAATGGGTGGATGCAAGATATGCCTACCATGCCATGCAATTAAAATTACATGTGAGGGAGCATACCTCCAAGGCCAGAAATTGGTCAGTTTTGACCTTCCTCATAGCCTTAACTGCAGTACAGATTTATTGTATTAACTACTACTATGCCTTGCATACAGTAGGTACTTAATAAATACTTGTTAAATTGAAGTAAATTAAGGAAAAAGAATTGGGCTCTAAGCCCCATTTCTTAACCTCAGACTTTACAGGGAAATTCTGACAATATAATCTTGTAATTTTATTTCAAAACAGAATCAAGTTCAGAGAGCTGTACTACTAAAAACCTTAGATATCCATATTTTGAATTTTTGCAGTGAAAAAATTGTTTGCAAGTAGAGTGAATTGAAAATAAGACAACACTTGGGCACTTTAACTTTATGGAGAGATGTTTTGTTTGTTCTAGGATTATAAATGACCTTACTCCATTCTCTTGAAAAGTCTATTTAAATACATAAATAGATAGAGGAGGAGGCCTAATAGGTATGAGATATCATTTTATAGGTGGTCTGAGTTGGCTCTGACCCTATTATCAAGTTTCAGGCAGATCAAATTTTTGCAGCAGGGTTAAACTCTTGAAAACAGACTTTCTGGGGGTAGAAACAGACTGGTGAGTTTTCCAGCAGCAATGGGCATGGCCCCAATCACGTGCGAACATGAAAGACTGTAAAAACAACCATTTCCCTGTATTTGAGCATTACGAGCTTTTCAAAGGATGTTTTGCATTTTTTCCTTGCTCCACATGGCATCGTGTAAGATAATATTGCAAACAAATGCCCAGGCAGATGCTGTATTATTTATGAGTGCAGGCTACTGATCTGAAATGGAGAGAAGGGAAAATAAAGCAAGAAATAATGCTACCTAGGCTGAGGGATGCAGAGTCAGTTGGGGTTAAAAAAAAACCTCTCCAGAGAATTTACACCCACAGAGAAGTTGGAAAATGTACCCTGTTTTAAGGTGTTCTTTTTTTTTTGAGAAAAGATAAAAAACCATCTAGGGGAATTAGCTGTACTATGTTATTTACCATTTTATTTATAACTTTAAGCAATTTTCGTAGCCAGTATTACTTTACAACATATCTGTCAATGCATTCCCTATCATCAGCTCTGCCAGGTGTGTTTTTAAAGAGAGCGCATGTCCTTTGTCTATACTGTCTGTCACTTGGGGTGCTTTGTGTTTCTAAGTGATGCTCCAGCCTATTGATCATTGTATGGACTAGCCATGTCAGCAGTGGTGATGAGATTTGGAAATGCTATTCTATTTCCCCTTGAAAAGAATGACTAAAACAGTCTATTCAGTTTTCCAGAACTGAGTGGTGAAGGTAATGTTTGAGTTTCGGCAGAAGAATGAAACTTTAGTTGTTGCTTCTGGAGTTGAACTTGGGGAAACCTGAAAGATTCTTAGACAGGTCCTTGAACCCTAGAGAAATGGACATGTGATTTCCTCTGATCACCCTACCTTTCTTGAGTTCCAATGGGACAAATTAATGCTTGAGGGACCAATCCCTACCTTGGTTTCATCCTCAGTTAACAAAGTCTAAAATCAATGGAAAACTCTGACAACTTTGTCATTTATCTATCCACTTGTAAATTTCCTTTGGTTTTATGTTACAGCATTCTGAAGTAGTCAATGGGTATCCAGGAAATGGTCCTAGCAGGGAGTGGTCCAGGAGTCCAGAGCAGGGGGAGGTCACGCAGGCTGAACATGCTACTTTGAGAGTGCAGACAAGCCTGAATTGGACTTGCTCAGTTGTGGACACTTTTGGTAAAGACGACATTGGCTGCTAAAGTGAAATGGCCAGAAATGGCCAGAAATGACCATCTGGCTGGGCAGCAATGGCTCTGTATTGTGTCAGGATTTCAGGCCCCTCCACTTGTTTAGATCATTTTCATCTGTAAAACATTGTTCAGCTTTTAAAACAAACAAACAAAAAGTCCAGAATCCATAAAAAAAAGTGTTTTTCCTGTCTCCGTTTCTGAAGTAAAGAACTAGAAGGAAAGTGATGCTATTGATATTATTGAGATCTCTGTTAGAATATCAACATTACTATTTTCATTATGATTATAGCCCATTTATAGTGTGTTATGAAACATTTTCCTCAAAGCATCTCTTTGAGGTATGTAGTTAGTATAAGTATATTATCTCCATTTTACAAGGAAGGAAACTGAGGCTCAGAAGTAGAGAGACTTGCCCAGAGTCACAGAGACAGAGCCAGTCTTCCAGCCAAATGTTCTGACTTCGCGTTCAGGCAGTGGTCTATAACAACACTAATTCTTGGCTTCCTAACTGCCATTTCTCTTTTAGTACACACTCCTGACTCCCTCAGTATTCATAAATTTGGGAAATAGTGATCATTCTGTTTTTAGGCATTTTATTCTTTTAGTATCATGCAAATAATGGAATATGGGCAGCTAGGTGGCACAATAGATGGATAATAGGAAGACCTGAGTTCAAATCCAGCCTTAGACACTAGCTGTGTGACCCTGAACAAGTCACTTAACCCTGTTTGCCTCAGTTTCTTCATCTGTAAAATGAACTGGAGAAAGAAATGGCGAACCACTTCAGTATCTTTGCCAAGAAAACCCCAAATGGGGTCACAGAAAGTCAGACACAAAAGACTGAACAATAACAAATCACCAATGTACGCTTGTATTTAATTCTGCCCTTTCCATCTTTCTTTTCTATTTTTTTCACATGACTTAGTCTTGTCCCTTTAAATTAGAAGTTTCTTAAGGGCAGGGAGCATGGGTTGCTCTTTCTTTTGTATTCTCACATACCTGATTCAGTCAGAACCAGAGTCATAATCAAGAGCTTTTGGACATGGGGCAAACACTATAGACCATACCAAGGGCACACTCAGTTGAGTTGAGTTGAGTGGAGACAGAAGCCACGGGACTCCTCCTGGGTATAGCTCTCATGTATAGATACCACAAGTCAACCACAAGAGAAGATATCCACTTTCCTCCCTACCCCTCCCCACTCAAACCCCACTTCCTATACTCTGGAAAGCATCTCACTTGGTAGTTCCTTTTTTCAAATTAGAAATTAGTAACTGGGTGCTGAAATCAGTTGTTTCTTCATACTTGTCTTCTGAGAAGTCTGACTACTTGGGGTGCTGGAGAGTAGTTATCCCACTCAAAACTAAAATCAAAGTCCACGAGCTTTGCAAACTCTGTTAACTCCCTCTATAATTACTGATGGGTATGTGGAAAAGTCAGTGTTTGGAGAAAACAGGTAGATGCTTTTAGGGAAGGGGTTGAAAGACAGTTGGAAACTAACACCTACCAAACTCTTAGAGTATTATGTTATAATTAGAAGGAACCATAGGGATCAACTCCTTGATTTAATAGAGTAAGAACTGAATCCCGTTTGAATCAAGGGAATCCTTTTGAATCAAGAGAATGAAGGCCAGGGTGAGGATCCAACTTTTGTCCTGAACTAAGGGTATGGAGGAAGGCCTAGGTCCAGTGAACTAACCACTTTAGAACTCATAATAGTCCTTCAGTGGCTACTGAAGAAAAGGAGAGGGAAAGCCTCATGACTAGGTTTTGAGAAAGGCTTCTTCAACTCTTACTGAATCTGAGGCTAAACTGAGACAGAGTCACATAGAGCCCAAATTTTCTAGACTGTTATGGAAGGAACCTTAGAGATAAACTTGTTTTACCTCTTGTTTTATAGAAGAGGAAATAAAAGTCCAGAGTTAGAGAAGGAACTACGTGGCTCCTGACTCTTAATTTAGTGTTCTTTCAGCCGGTGTGTTGAAATTTGACCTTCTTTGAGGGGATGGGAAACCAACCCTTCCAGAACAATAGACCCTGCTGGTCCTGTGACCCTGAACATGCAGCAAAGAGCAAAGAGGATGGTTCAATCCTTGTTGCATCTAGAAGCATCTTGATCCATATCTCACCCCTCCTCTAGGACCCTGATTGAAAAAAATGTTGAGAAGTCAGCAAGGCAGAACTTCAAGGGAAGAAATGCTGCTCTAGTTGAGAGGCAGAGTTATCCCCAGATATCCTTGGTACCTCAAGCAGGAACCATGGTCCACTTTTCTTCCCCTGTCTCTCACCAATTGAAGTTTCTTTTATCTCTCCATTATCCTTGCTTGCCACACAAGATGTCTCACTATACTTTCAACTCTGTCTTCTTGCCCAATCCCTGGGCTTTAGGCTCTGGGAAGGGAAAACTTGCAGTGAAGGAAAAAGACCATAGTGCAGGAAGTAAAGATATCTCTAGGAAGGCATGGCCTTCTAGCTGAGGCTCAGATACTGTTTCCCTTCCTCTCCCCTTGCCCCATCAGATGCCCCTATTGAGGTTGTTTGTGGGCAATGGAACCACTTCCATGATGCCCCTCTTCCTGGGCAAAGTGGTTGGCTCACTGGGCCTAAGCTAGGCCTTCCTCCATACCCTTAGTTCAAGACAAAGGTTGACTTTTAACCCTGACCTTTAGCCTCTTAATTCAAAGCCATAGGAACCCTACAAGACAATCAAGACTTTTCTCCAGTTTTCCAAATTGTCATCAGCCCAACAGCCACATCTCCACCCAGGCCCACCACTAGACTCTGCCCCACCTTCTTCCTTAGATAAGTACAAAAATTATCATTAGGGCATTTAAATTTAGCATTGTTGTGAGGCTCTACATGTTGAGAGGGCTGTCCTCCACATGTAGCATGGGGGGGGGAGCTGTTATTATGTGGCTCAAGGGAAGGTAAAATAGACATCTCTAGCCTCTTCTCCCCATTCCCTTCTCCAAAGGAGATTTTAATTAATGCCAAGAGGGGAAGCAAGAGGTTAGGTGTTGGAGGCTACCACTTTGCTGTCCTCAGGGAGAGGAGGTATCAGGCTAGAATTGTATCTGTCTGCTCCCTTAAATTTTGTTAATCTAGAGGATAGAGTACTGGACCTAAAGTCAGGAAGACTCATCTTCCTGAATTCAAATCTGGGCTCAAACACTTACTAACCACGTGACCTTGGACAAGTCACTGCCTCTGTTTTCTCATCTGTAAAATGAGCTGGAGAAGGAAATGGCAAACTACTCCAGTATCTCTGCCAAGAAAACCCCAAATGGGGTCACAAAGAGTCGGACATAACTGAAAACGACTGGACAACAACAAGAGGATATGATCAGCTTCAATCTAACTTCTGCTTACTGTTCATTATTGAGGGTAAAGGGGACCCCAAGCTTTACATCTAAGGCTTGACCCCTTTCCCACCAAATACTAGTAGTTTCACTATGAACACATATATGATGAATAGCAAAGAAGCCCATTTATCCAAATCATAGCAAAACAAATATCAAAGAAGGTATCCATGGGAGAATGTATACCAGATTGTTGTTTGTGATTCCACGACATGCAAGTGAATTGGATTTAAGTGAGGGAGGGCTGTGCAAAGTCACCAGCCTCATTTTCTCCTCTAGAGCCATCTGGGTCCAGTGATAATATGGAGTGAAAGAGCTCTCCCATTGGGAGGGAGATAACTCAGCTCAACCAAGAGAGTCCTGGACTGAACCCAAGGGGGAGTGCCCCTATGGATAGGACATGATGGAGACTCTCAGCTCCTCTCCTGTTGGTTTCTTCCCAGAGTCTTTTGCTTCAACTACCTGAAATGGGGCTAGCTTCCTCCATCTTCCCTCTCATATCCAGAAGTCAGAAGTGCCCAGAGTGATGGCAGAGCTCAAAGAGACTGGAAACTTGAAGAGAACTCAAAGACTTGTCTGAAGAAATGGAGAAGCCTCCTCTTTCCTGCTCTCTTAAAGTCTGCCCCACTCCTCACACCAAGGCAGCACATTAATTTCTACCAATGAGGAGTGAGTCCTACACCTGGGCTTTGGGACTGAGATTATACTACCATGGGACAAATTTCCCTATCTTGGGGAAAGCCCTCATCACCTGTTCTAATTATGGTTCTGTTCTCAATATAATGGGCAATCAGCAGGGCTGATGGAGTTGTGTCTCCACAGCATGAAAACAGCTGATTGGTTCAATTTGAAGAATGAATTTATGTTGGTTAAGTTGGTGAAAAAAAATCAGCCAAAGTGGTTTGTTTAATGTCATGTAAACAAATCAACCAATTGATTAGCTGAAGTTTTCCATTTTCCAAACCAGTTGTGCTATGCAGATGGTACAACCAGCTGGTCAGTAAGGAAGAACTGACAAGAATGATTATAGGATGTTTTATAGACAAAATGTTATATAAATACTTTTCTTTTGGCATTCAGGCCAGCCTTGGTCCAGGAGGAAAGAGGAGGATGAGTACTGTGTTCTAGATCAAATGATTCCCTCTAAACTATCATGTTGGGTATGGTGGAAGACTCATGTAATTACTTTCTTACCAGAGAGAAGTATGTTGAGTGACGCTGATATCTGTCCATTTATATTAATAGATTCTCCTGGAAGTATCATTCAGGATTCATTTACAATAGAAAGCTCCATGTGATTTCCTATACTCTCAAAGCACTTCTGTGAGCCTGATATCCCACATAGGACTGGGTCCACAGCTCCTGAGCACATAGGGTTATTGTACAGATGGAATGATATCATTATATGCTACCATAAAGATTACAAAGCTTTTTCACATACATTCTAAATTGTTATTACAGTAAGGCACCAGCCTGAAGACTTAGACTGTGTCTAGGAAGGCAAACTGAAGTGTTCAACTAAGCTGGGCTAGCTCTGTTCTAGTTACTTGTATTTTTTTTTTTTTTTGCTTGTCTTGTTAGGGACATAACATCCTGTGCTCCCTTTCTCAAAGTGATGTCTTCTAAGGACATTGCTGTCTATGTTACTCCAGAGTGAAGAACATTCTGCTGGAGGGCCAAGTTATACTTGCCCATATGATTCTGGGATTTTAGACTGAATATATCATCTGAGCTCTAAAAAGTATGTATATTTTTAGATAGGTTCATACGACTGTGACCAATATATGACTTAGCAGTTGATAACCTAATTTTCCCCTCAAATAATATTTTTTTCCAATTTTTCCTTTATGCAATAGCTGATGTTGCCATGCAGATTGTGTTGCTATGAGATTTTAATGTTATTCTGCCCCATGATTGGCTAATAACTCTAACACTGTGTTGCTTTCATACTAGCCGCTCATCCTGAGCTGTTACTATGGTGAATCACACTATTTCTTTCAGTTGGTGGATTTCAAAAATAGGCCACCAGGTGGATTTAATTATATTCAGGTAAGTAAAAAAAAAAAGAAAAATTAAAAGCCATAAAGACCCCACAAGGAAGTAAGGCCCTTAATGACATCAGGCATTGTCTCTCAATGACATAGAATATTAAAAAAAACAACAGCAAGGATTTGCTTTTCAAACCTTCATTCATGATATAAAACATTTATTTTTGAAGGAAAGATTTTCTTTCTTACCCTGGGTATGTAAAATTACTAAAATGCAGCTCTGTGTATGTCTTTGTATGTAAGTAGGTCCCAAATGCATGCAGGGTATTCAACAGACTGAGCAAAAGGCTGGATGACGGGATTGGATTCAAGCCCTGATCTTCTAGATTTCAACTCTTTTGGGGAGAGCAGGTAGGCTCAGGATAGTAAGCAGATTGTCACAAGGCTGGATCCAATAGGGTTTCTTTCAGGGAAGAATTCTAAAAACAAGGAGGCTCGGTGAGTTAAAACTCTTCTGATTAATTTCGTAGCCTAGAACAAGGGGTTTCCTTGGTACCCGGGATGTAATACAGCTGAGCACTCTCTCCTCCAGAGATGACTACACCTGTGTGGTTATGCCTATATATAGTTCTGCAAAGACCAGAATGTAAAAATAAGGTTTAGATCAACTAAATGTTCCTCTTTGCATCCGTAATCACCTTCCCCAGTACAAAGGGGTACATGTTTACCAGGAGTCACAGTGGGGATGATGTCAGCCATCTGACTGATGTTCACTGACTCAGTTCATCCAGCTCCCAGAAAATGTATGAAGGCAATAAGGAGGAGGTGAAATGAGCAATGCAACTTCTAAATTTGCAATCCAGCTTCCTTTCCCATTTAAAGGAATCAAGAGAGTGGAGGGAAAGATAGAAGAGAGGGAGAGAGGGGGAATTATGATTTGTCTTGAAGTTTGCAATCTCATCATTCTATAATGAGTTAGTCATGGATAGTAGTGTGATGATGGCAGCAGCAGAGGATGACAAAAAGATATAAAGGGGGAGGTGATGAAGAATAAGGGAATTACTCGTATGACGGAGTCTGAGATTAGAGCTCAGAGTTTGGGGAGGTCAAGAGACACATGTTTATCTAGTGGTGTAATTGTTTCTTGGTGGATTTGGGGTATATAATAGAAAACTATTTTCCATGGGATAGAAAGAATGACAGCCAAATATGGAGATATAACTGGGATTAGTCATTATGTTAGATTCTATGACCTTAACTCAATCAAGTGGGTTTGGAATTTTTTTTTTGTTTTGCTTTTTTTGTTATCTCCTGTTAACATTGGGCGGCTTGGTGGCACAGTGGATAGAGTGTTAGGTCTGGAGTCAAGAAAGCTCATCTTCCTGAATTCAAATCTGCCTTCAGATACTTACTAGTTGTGTGACCCTAGGCAAGTCACTTAACCCTCTTGGCCTCAGTTTCCTTATCTGTAAACTGAGCTGGAGAAGGAAATGGCAAACTATTCCAGTATCTTTGTCAAGAAAACTACAAATGGGGTCATGAAGAGTCAGACATGACTGAAAATGACTAAATAGCAAAAACAAAAAACTTGTTCAATTATTGTCAGTCCCAGAGTTCCTCACTTCCATAAAATCATTTATGTTCTCTATAGTTTTCTTGCCTTTTAACATAAACTATTGGCCTACCTTCTTCACTTGCCCTATACCATTTGAATCTTCATTCACTATTCTGTTAGGCCTTTGATACTTTCTAAAGATTAGAAAGATATTTAAAGACTAAAAAATGATTTCATCCTGTTTTGAACTCAGCCCCAGCATTATCTTTGCTAATAAAAGGATGGTTTGCTGTAGTAATGGAATATGGGATATAACACTGTGGGTTCCATTATGAAAGATGGAGTGTGCTAGGACTGGTAGTGAATTAACTAAAGGCATCACAAACTCTCCCAGATTCATTTTGTTGTCCCTCCCCATCTTCCACTTAATTTTACAAATATAAGTTCCCTTAGTAGTATGATTTGAGGATCAAGCTCCTATCCCATGATGCTTCCTCTTATAGATCTGCTGGGGTGTCTGAATTTCTGCCACTAGGAACTTATTCCTATGAGTTAAACATGTTCCTCACCACACATTCCCTTTTAAGAATGCAGGTATCCCTGAGAGAGATAAGACATTGAATCATTGTCCCATTAGTGTGAATTAGTTTATTCACTTATTTTCCTCTGTAAACCAGAGGAAAATTCTCATCATTTTGTGTCATGGACCCCTTTGGCAGTCTGGGGAAGCTTACAGATTCCTTCTCTAAATAACATTTTTTTTTTTACGAGGGAATGAGTGAATCTTATTCTCCTCTGAATAACATTTTTAAATGCAGAAAGTAAAATACATAGGATTAGAAAGGAAATCAATCATATTAAATACAGCTCTCAAAATATTTTTTAAAAAATAAATTCACATACTCCAATTTAAGAACCTCTTCTATAAACTAAGAGGCAGGGGGATGACACTGAGGACCTGAGGAAGGAGAGAAGGATGGAGATGAAAAAACCACAATTTAAGAAGTCTTTCCCACTGGCCTGTTGCTGATACCTGAAGTTCCACCATCAGAGTTTTATTCTATTAGATTAAGAGAGTTTCCTTAGTTAAAATTCAAGCAATCCTAGACGGATGAATTTAAGTTTTACTTTATACTTTAAAGTGAATTACTTCATCAGATCCTTTCCAAAGGGCAATTACCTCCTGAAAGCAAATTTTGGCAGGGGTGTTGGTTGAGAAAACAACAGACCTAGAGCACCTGCGGCAGGAATCTGGAGGTGAGGTGGTGGGGAAGGGAGAGAGGGGAGATTGTGAGTGGAGGAAGGGAACCATCAGGATGGAGAGTAAACAGGGCTGAAGGCAAACAGATCTACCCTCACTCCCAGTTTTGCTTGAGTATAGCCCTGAATGTGTGCCTTTGACTGGGAGGCTGAGTGGGGAAAAGGGAAGAGGAGAAGAGGGAGGGATGGACGAGACCAGTAGAGAAGGCTCAGAGCAAAACATCCTCACTTCTGGAAAAATGACTCCAAACCAGTGCACCCTGCTGCTGCTGCTGGCCTGCCAAGAGGATTTCAGGTGTCAAGGAAAGCCTGTTATCATCCTGGGATGCTTCTCAAGAAACACAATTCCCTCCAGGACTAGAGACAATGCAATACTCCTTCCACTTTGTGCCCAGCGAGCTGGAGGCTTCTAGACAGCCTTGACTTTACTTGTCTCTGGGGAGAAGACTTAAAGATTGCTTCTTGGCTCTGCTTTAGGCTTGATAATAGCCCTGGCTCCACCCTTCTTAGGATAATGAGCTGAAGGTGGCAGGTGGCCAAGGTGGCTCCCACGCAGGGTGTGTGTGGGTGACTGAGAGGTTTTCAGTGTAGACTTCAAACTGGGGAGGCTGCCAGCCAGAAGCCCCAGCTGAGATCATTGCTTTAAGAAAATCGGACTCAATGGGAGTCTTTGAAAATCGGTCTGGAGGTTCCAGGCATTGTTCGATGCCAGCTTCTTTTGTCTGCTGGTGCCATTTTCTATGCTCACAGGTCGTTGAGCACACAGCTGCTGCCCAAGGCATCAATCCTGCCGGCAAGTTGCAGAAACTGCACCTGCCAAGAGAGAGAATCAGAGGAGGGGTGGGCAGAGCATCAGAGCAGACGTTCCCAGGGAGCACAAAGAGGAGGGGATGTGACCTGGGCTTGGCCATCAATCTGCTGGGCCTTTCTGTGCTTTTTCTATTTGCCGCTGTGTGTAATCCAATAATGTTCATTAAGTGCCTGCCTGTGTATGGTACTGTACTGGCTGCAGGTATTTATGTATACGAGTTGTGAATATAAAGTCCAGTAGCTGATTTTATTTTTTTCTTTTCATGTGTGGCTTGTGAGAAAGCAGTCTCATTACTCAGCCTTTGTAAGTTTGCTGGTGCTGTATTCCTGTTACTTTTTAGTCAACTGTCAATCACCAATCAGCATTTATGAAATGCTTACTCTGTGCCAGGCATTGTGCTAGGAGCCTTTCATGGCCAAGGGTGCCTGCTTCATACAATGAGTATGTCTCAGAGAGAATGCATATGCCTCATTTTACACAATAGATAGATTCCCTCAAAGATGGGTGTAACTGAGTTTTTGTAAATAGAATCAATTTTTTTTAATGCCTTAGAAGAGTCAGTTGTTTAAAGCTAACCTTTGAAGAGGCAGCTGGGTGGAATGGGTAGAGCATAGTAGATAGAAAGCTTGCCTTGGCTTCATGACTTCAGTGTCCCCAAAAGTATCCAAAATTATAAGTTATGAGAGCAGTGGTTGAAAGAGTGTCCTCCCTGTGAGTTCCCTATATCAATAAAATCATAGATCTATTCCAAAAAGAAAAATTAAAACAATGAATATAAATAAAGGAAACACTATGGTGAATCCTTTGGAAAAGCAAAAAAAAAATCCTTTTGTAAAATGAATGACCCCACCCTAATTTATCACTTTTGTAAATCTGTGTTTTCTAGAAGTAGGTTTCCAATACACTGGCAGTAAGCAGCTGACTATCAGAATTCATTATTCATTTCCATTATTCCTTTGGGATGAAGTGAAATGAGTCTCAGGAGATGAGGTCATAAAGGGTCAGACAGACAGGAAGACAAAGAGACAGGAACAGATTTTTTTTCACCAGGCCACCCGATCGTTGAATGCAAAAACTGAGGCTTTTTTGTCTGTCCACAGCTTGCAGTCTTGGGAATAACAGTAGAAAAGTACATTCCACTTGGGAGAGCAATGGTAAAAAATCTTTCCTGGAAACAGTTCCTGGGGCATGGGAAGTGTTGGCTCTGATGGTACTGGTGTTTCTGTGAGCCAGCTGAATTATAGGAAGCGACATCAAAGTCGAGGAACATGATAAGGGTTTTTCCCAGTTTAACTTTTATTTCTTAAAGGATCAAATAAAATAATGCTTTCAGCTCCTCTGAAGCCAGAAATTCCTTTACCCCTTGGCTGGCTTTCGTTTTTTCACTTTATGGGGTGGGGTAAGCATAGAAGCACCTCTCTCTCGTCAATAGGAGAAGCATTTTTTTTTTCCATAGCTAAGTTAGATTCAGAGATTAACTCATTATTATCATTAATGGTCTTATTGACCAAGGACATTTAATAAACTGTTGCTAAGATTAAAAAAAAGAAAAAACTTCTAGGGGATGATTGTTTCTGAACCTACTAGCAGACTTTGAATGAAACATTCCCCTCTTCTTTGGACTTAACTGGCCTGCTTGTATCACTAATCTCTTTGGGACTAAGTGGAAGAACTTCAGTAGTATCCAGTTAAATGAAGAAGCTGTGCAATTCTCAAATCCCCTGAATGATCCTCTCAAATAAGGTCTACAGTACAGGTTGAGAGTTCTTTTTCTAGACCTTTTCAGGGAGTTTGAATATATCAACTAGCTATCAACTACCCAGGTGTCTCTCTCTACTCTCTCCTCTACCGTCTGCATGAATGAGCAGTAGTCCCCCAAACTTGATACGTGTGCCATGTCCAGGGTCCCTGCACACCCCCCCGCCCCCCACAATGCCTGGTCCTAATTGACCTGGATCAAAACTCTATAAACTGACTGCTTGCCTATTCTTCTAGCGGACCCCAGCAGATCTGCTTTCATCCTTGCTGACTGTTCCCCTCCACAAAGCTGTCTTTCTTTATTTTCTCTCTTCTGATCCTCTCTTGTTATGCTCTATGCCTTTTTGTGCTGATTGTGTGAACCTAAGAAAACATTATAAAATCAGGACTTTTAGGTTCCTGTTAGGCATGATAATACCTGAAAGCTGAACCTCACAAAATAAAGACACAATGTTATGTAAGAACCAGAAGTAGTTAATGGGGTCCTTGAACTATAAAGGTAACTGTAAACTCAGGAATGACCAGTTGAGATCTATGAAGCACCTGACATACCAGGGAGAAACCCTAGCTCAATACAAACCTGAAGATCTCCTAAATAATGGAAAACTCCTAAATAATAAAAATAGATTTCTTAGCACTAATCCCAAAAATTTAAGACCCACAATTATTCCTGGAAAGAGGGTTACAATTATTAAGCAACTGGTACCAGTCCAGGAAGACCTACCCATACATGAGACTTCTGTATAGTCTTCAAGCCTTTGGCCTCCCCCATTTCTTAGTCTAGAACCATGTTTGCCAATATATTTTTGCCTCCCCCTTGCTTGACTCTACATTGAAGTCAACAAAGATTCAATTAGATGTTGATTTAATTAGAAGGATCTCATCAAGTTCTTCATAGAATTTCTCTACCTCTTTATCCTCTGCAACAGATGTTGTCTTGTGGTTTCATTTATCGTGAAAGTGTCAGTATTTATGAAATTCGATTCCTCCAGTAATATGCCCCCTTGTTGGTCACTTGAAAAAGATCTCAACTTTAGAGTATCAATTACTCTAGTAAGTGCTTAATAAATGCTTATTAACTAAGTGACTGACAGTATCTGTGCAACTAGGTGCTTAATAAATGCTTATTGATTGATTGATTAGGGACCATTTTGTTAAGGTATATAGACAGTCTAAAAATGGTATAATTGTTGGCATTCCCTCTCTCTACTTCCTGATGAAAGAAACCAATTATATTGAATACAGTTATCAAAATATTAAGATAAAATTCACATATCACAGGTTAAGAACCCTGGCTGGAACATGGAGGAGTAGGGAGAAAGACACTGAAGACCTGAAGAGGGAAAGAAGGAGGGAGGAAAGAGTTGAGAAGAACAGGGAGAATTGATGGGGGAAGGGAGGGAGGAGAATGAAAAGTCTTCCCACTGTCCTGTTGCTCATGCCTGGAGTTCCACCACTGGACTTTTATTTCATTAGATAAAGAGATTTTTCCCCAGTTAAAATCCAAGCAATGCTAGGAGGATACATATAATTGTCACTTTGTACTTTAGTATGAGTTATTTCATCAGATCCTTTTCAAAGAAGGGCAGTTACTGCCTGAAGGCAAGTTTTGGTAGTGGAGCATTAATGCAGAAACAAAACAGGGCTGCCCAGTACCTTCCCTCTGAGATTACTCTCCATTTACTCTTAGATACACAAAGCTCTTTGCATGTTGTGTTTCTAACTTCCATATGAACTCCTTGAGAGCAGATTTTGTGTATTTGCCTTTGCTTGTATCCACAGTGCTTAGCACAGGGTATGGCACACAGTAAGTGATTGCCTGGAACATAGTAGGTACTTGATAAATGCTTATTGATTGATGGATGGATGGCCATTTGGCATTTTTCTTTGCTTTATGAATTGTTATGGCCAAAGAATTCGTCGTCAAGTGACTAGTCTCCTAGCAATGAGCTTCTTGGTATTTAACTAAGCTAGTTCTTGGAGAGCGGGTATAATCTGTTCAGGGACTGCACTAGCATGTTCTCCCTCCTCCACTCAGACTACTGACCTTTCCTTTACATCCCAAATAAAATCCCATCTTTTATTGGAAGCTTCCCCAGTCTTAGTTCTAGTGCCCTTCCCTGTTAATTATTTCCTATTTATCCTATACACATACACACACACACATATACACAGACACACATATACACACAGAGTTTTGTATATATTTGTATACATATATAAATGTATAAAATATATACAAATATTGTATATTTGTATATATTTATTTGCATGTTTTTTCCTCTATTCTATTGTTATTCCTTGAGGTCAGGGATTTTCTTTTGCTTCTTTTTGTATCTCCAGCACTTAGCACATTGCCTGACACGTTGTGGGCGTTTGCTTAATAAATGTTTATTGGTTGATTGATTGGTTCCAGCAAAGTAGAACTTGGTCAAGCTCGCACTCCATGGCCTTTGAGAACACAGTCATACACCTCTAAGCCAAGAACAAGCAACAGGATATGAATGAAAAAGAAGGGAGCAAATGAATAAAACACTAATTAAGCAATGACTATGTGCAAAGCACTGTGCTGGGTACTAGGGGATACTCCATTTTCCATCTGCTTCTCTGCTTGGTTTCAAGTCCATGGAACAAGATGCCCTTGCATTAGGAACCTCCTGTTTCCCCTACCTTTTCTGCCTCCTTTTATGTATTATCTCTCCCTTACCTCCTCCCATTAGATTGTGAGCTCCTTGAGGGTAGAGACTAAGTATTTTTATTCATTATTATTTTATTATTTATTTTTATTTACAATTGTATCCCCAGCACTTAGCACAGTATGTGGCACCTAGTAGGCACTTAATAATTTTTTTGGATTGGGTTTATTTTATTGGATTGGATACAAAAAAGAAAGTGATATAATGCCTGCTCTCAAAGAGCTCACATTCTAATGGAGAGAAAACACACATGATAGGTTTCAGTTGCAAGTGAGATAGAAGAGTCCTATGAACCTTAGGGTGCAGCGACAAAGTTGATATTAATGTCATTCCCATGGATAAAATATCAGTTTCTGGTGTAGAACCATTTGACAGTGCTAAAGCGTAGTGCCTGCAAGAGCAGTTATTGGACTGCATCTCACAGGGGTTGTTTTCCAAGTTGAGGTTGATGGCTGAGGGCACTGGGCTGGGAGTATTGCTTTCCAAAGGCTCCTGAATGCAGGACCCTGGGCTATCTCCATCAGGATATGAGGGGAATGGTAGTCAAGGTGATGGCAGTGGTCTCATCTGAGACCTGCTGACTCTCCCCAGTGTACCTTGCTTGGCTGGCTCGCCAACCTTATGTATGGCAGTTGGTTTATAGTTAGTGGCTGATTCCTTCTCTGTAGGAGTGACTTCCCTGGATGACGGCTGTGAGAGCTGTACTGGAAACAGGACAGGTAGTCTGGGGGGACTGCTATTCCCAAGGTTCTTGGGCTCATGGTTCTAGACCATCTTTTTTAGGGTCAGAGAGGAAATGGTGGTCAAGGCGGGAGTGGTGGTTTGAGTTGTCTGGCACATGCTGTCTCCTGTCTCTCCCTGCTGCTTCAACTAGACTCGCTTGCCTACCTGGTGTCTGGCATTTGAGTAGGACTTTATGAAAGTAATGGTAAACATTTTTTATAAAATTTTGAGCTACATCTTTCCCACTTTTAAAAGTATCACAAAAACCTGCCTAGGAAATAAATATGTGAGCATAACAAATGTGGCAATCCAGGAATGTTGAAGTAATGCCAGTTAACTTCTTGCTTATTCATGTGACCTCACATGCACATTTTAGACAGACATCTTATGTGACTAAGGATGATAATAGTCGATATTTACATAGTGCTTTAAGATTTGCAAAGAACTTTTACATGCATTATCATATTTAATCCTCGTAACAATCCTATTGGTTAGTTTCTTCAGGTATTATCGCCCCCATTTCACAGATAAGGAAATTGAGGCTGAAAGGTTAAGTTATAAATGGTCACATAACTAGTAAGTGTCAGAGGTAGGATCTGACCTAGGGTCTTTCCTGTTTCTTAGTCCAACATATTTTCCACTGTATCACCTTACTTTTTTAGAGGCATCTTCCATCCTTTGATCAGCACAAAACCTTCTCTGACATGCCATCTTAGGCAACTACTGATATTTCCTAGTTATTTGGATTTGGGAGTTTATAGAAAAACCTTTCCTTTTCCAATATAGTATCAGCCAATACTGGGATGCCAAGTGGTCACAGATTGATAAAGTGACTTTTTTATTACGAGTAAGTTAGATAGAAGAGATAACCAGAAATTTTGGCATGTGGGGTAAGCAGCATCAACTAGGATGAGCACTATTGAGGGGAAACCTCAAATCAAATTCATAATTCATGATGCAAATCAGTTTCTTACTCAAAATAGTGGGTTTTTTAAAATATAAGAAGTAATTTAGACAAATTCAGTAGATCATGACAAGGAATTAACTGTTCTAGTGGCTTAAGAGATAGAATCTTGGTGTTGAAAGCTACCTCAGAGGTAGTAATCCAGCCCAACAAACTGACAGCATTCCCTCCAATAGAGCATGTGGGAGGGAAAGTAACAGAGCTATTATTACAGATCCTTACTTGCTGCTTGTGGAAAGAAGGCAGGGGAGAGGCTGGTCCACCAGTAAAGGATAGAGAGAAGGGGAAGCATTACACTAGAGTCATCCTTCCAAGTTAATATAGAACCATCAGTGACTACTCTTTGGGTCTGG
Source organism: Vombatus ursinus (assembly GCF_900497805.2). Taxonomy (NCBI): domain Eukaryota; kingdom Metazoa; phylum Chordata; class Mammalia; order Diprotodontia; family Vombatidae; genus Vombatus; species Vombatus ursinus. The sequence continues at coordinate 26,459,755 of NW_020954556.1, read as the reverse complement.
TCATTCATCTAGTTCTAAATTCACCTGATTGTATTATTGTCTAGTCTATATCTTTCCTTGAAGCCTGGGACGCTAGTTCTAATTTTGTTCTATGACTTTCTGATTATAAATGTATCTGAGACTTAAAAAAGAAAGATGTGTGCTCACCAAAGGTGTTTGCCACCATCAGAGAGGATCATAGAGAACCCAAATGGAAAAAGGATTCCCTAAAAATGATGTGATTCTATAGGTGTTTGAGTTTATGGGTGACATTGTGCTGACTCTATCAATCTCCAGAACATTGTAGACCCTCCTAAATGAGATCCATAATGATTTGAAAGAGTTCAGCCCAACTAAACACACAAGAAAAAACAATTGGAAGAATGCCTATTGTCCAGATTGTGATACATACACAATGGAAAACTCCTAGAGTGGCCTTATATTTTGGCCAATTTGGACAATGAAGTTGGCCTGAAATGTATTAGGAGGACAGTGGGCTAGATTGCCTTTGGAAAATTACACCGTGTTTTTAATGATCCTGATTTCTCTGAAATAAAGGTCACTTTTAAAAAATACAACAATAATTTTCTAGTTGTGCTATATAGCTTTGAATCATGGCATAACTTTCTCCATAGAATTGAAGTTGAGGGTCATCCAAAAGGCAATGGAGAGGTTCATGCTGGGCATATTAATGACAACAAAGAACCAAGATGGTGAAGTAAAGGCAGGGACTCGCCTGAGCTCTCCCCCAAATCCCTCCAAATACTTTTAAAAATGACTCTAAACAAATTCTAGAGCAGCAGAACCCACAAAGAGACAGAGTGAAACAAATTTCCAGCCCAAGACAACTTGGATGGTTGATTGGAAAGGTCTGTTGCATGGCTGCGAGAGGAGTGAAGTCCAGCACAGGCCATGCCAGCATAGACTGGGCTCCAGCAAACCCAGAGCAGACCTTGGGAGTGACTGAATCAGCAGTGGCAGCAGCTGCTTCCAGAGCTCTCAGTCTACAAACAGTAAGGGCATTGAACAACTGATCAGAAGGTGATTACAGGGGTCTTTTTTGCTAGCACTGAGGCAGGACTCTGTTGCTTAGATCCAGGTCACAGACTTGGGTGGCAGTCCTGGGGTGAGGAGGAGCACTGGCATAGCAGAGCTTGTAGCAGCAGTGGAGAGAAAACCCTCCTCATAGTTCCAGGGCAGAAAAGAGTGCTTGTGGCCACTCATAGACCAGAGCACAAGCCAGGAGAGGAGTAAGCACCTCTCCTTAGATCATACCACCTTGGAAGAACTAAAAACTTACAGGTCCCTAGAAGTATCTCTGAAAACAGCTGCACAAACCCCTGTAGCTTGGGACAGTGTGCCCTCCACACTGGAAGCAGAGCCCTACCTTAACAAAGAGTTAAAAAGTCAAGTAATAGGAAAATGAGCAAACAAAAAAAAATTGACTATAGAAACTTACTTTGGTGACAAGGAAGATCAAAACACACACTCAGAAGAAGACAACAAAGTCAAAGCTTCTACATCCAAAGCTGCGAAGAAAAATATGAATTGGTCTCAGGCCATGGAAGAGCTCAAAAAGGATTTTGAAAATCAAGTAAGAGAAGTAGAGGAAAAATTGGGAAGAAAAATGAGAGTGATGCAAGAGAATCATGCAGAATGAGTCAACAGCATGGTAAAGGAGATCCAAAAAAATGCTGAAGAAATAACACCTTAAAAAATAGACTAGACCAAATGGCAAAAGAGATCCAAAAAGCCAATGAGGAGAAGAATGCCTTAAAAAGTAGAATTGGCCAAATGGAAAAGGAGGTCCAAAAACTCACTGAAAAAAATTCCTTAAAAATTAGAATGGAGCAAATGGAAGCTAATGACTTTATGAGAAATCAAGAAACAATAAAACAAAATCAAAAGAAAGAAAAAATAAATGACAATGTGAAATATCTCATTGGAAAAGCAACTGGCCTGGAAAATAGATCCAGGAGAGATATTTTAAAAATTAGTGGACTATCTGAAAGCCATGATTAAAAAAAGAGCCTAGATGGCATCTTTCAAGAAATTATCAACGAAAACTGCCCTGATATTCTAGAACCAGCAGGTAAAATAGAAATTGAAAGAATCCACTGATCACCTTCTAAAAGAGATCCCAAAAGGAAAACTGCCAAATTCCAGAGCTCCCAGGTTAAGGAGAAAATATTGCAAGCAGCCAGAAAGAAACAATTCAAGTATCATGGAGCCACAATTAGGATAACACAAAATTTAGCAGCTTCTCCATTAAAGGATCAGACGGCTTGGAATAAGATATTCCAGAGGTCAAAAGAGTTAGGATTATAACCAAGAATCACCTACCCAGCAAAACTGAGTATAAGCCATGAGCAGAAAAAATTGATATTTAATGAGATAGAGGAACTTCATGCATTCTTGAAAAAAGAGCAGAGCTAAATAGAAAATTTGACTTTCAAATATAAGACTCAAAAGAAACATGAAAAGGTAAACAGGAAAGAGAAATCATAAGGGACTTATTAAAGTTAAACTGTTTATATTCCTACATGGAAAGATGATATTTGTAACTCATAAGACCTTATGTAGTTAGGGTAGTTAGAAGTATATGTTGACAGAGGACACAGATGTGATTTGAATGTGAAGGAATGATACCTAAAAAATAAAATTAAGGGATGAAAGAGGAATGTACTGGGAAAAAGAGAAAGGGAGGGGTAGAATGGGGTAAATTATCTCACATAAAAGAGACAAGAAAAAGCTTTTACAGTGGAGGTGAAGAGGGGGAAGGTGGGAAGGAGTGAGTGAACCTTACTCTCATCAGAATTAGCTCAAAGAGGGAATAACATACACACCCAATTGGGTATGGAAATCCTATCTTAACCCTACAGGAAAGTAGGAGGGAAGAGGATAAGAGAAGGGGGGTGTTAGAAAGGAGGGCAGATTGGGCAAGGGGATAGTCAGAAGCAAAACACTTTTGAGTAGAGACAGGGTGAAAGGAGAGAATAGAATAAATGGGAGGTGGGATAGGATGGGGGATTATATAGTTAGTCTTTCACAACATGATTATTATGGAAGTGTTTTGCATGACTACACATGTATAACCTATACCAAATTGCTTGCCTTCTCAATGAAGAGGGGTGGGGAGGGAGGAAGAGAGAGAATTTGGAACTCAAAAACTCAAAAAACTTAAAAATGAATGTTAGAGTTGTTTTTACATGTAACTGGGGAAAAATAAAATAATAATTTAAAAAATAGGATATTAATGACAAAGATTTACATGGGGAAAGTGGCATGAAGAATATCATCAGAGGGATATGAAAACTAATTATAAAAGAAGATGGTGTGGTCATGTAATGAGATTGAGAGATAACCAATAGAGAACCTGACTTCCATTCCTATCCATTCAATGTGCAACATTGAAGAGATCTAGAGGAAAGCCTACAGCATTTTAGATGGACTCCCTGTGGTAGAATTATGGGAAGACACATGTGAGAGCTGCCCAGGATGAAAAGGTATGGATGTGTTGTGATCTGGATCATTGTAGAAAATATCAAATAAGTGAGACCACAATTCCATGAAAGCATTAAAATAGGGAAGAAGTATGTTTTCATGATGGTTTTTAAGTGAGATAGTTGTAGCACTAAAATCATTAGTCAAGTTATTATCAAATTATATTTGACAACATATTATATATAGTCATAGATATATTATATATCATATAATTTTATATAATTGCTATCAAATTATCTAATACCTATTATCAAATAGTAGAACAGTGGGAATTGTCTCATATCTAGAGACTTCCTTAAAGGGGAAAATATAAAGGTATTCAATTTATAATGTAAATTAGGTATGAGAAAGCTATTTAATTCCTCCACACAAAAGAAATGCTTAACACAAGAAGAGACAATTCCATATTAACAAAGATTTAACCAGCTGTAATAACTTATAACTAATCTTATACTCTCCTGAGAAGTCAGTATACAAAACATCAAAACATGAAGCATTTTGTGGTACTGCCATTTTGTCCTTTCTCTTTTCCCTTGGCATTGTCCAAGAAAATACCTTCATTTTCATATCCTGTTAAGTGGTTATATTCTCCAAAAAATACCAGTAGTTTCTAGGTGGGGGAGATGGTGGGGCTAGAGAATCCTCCTGCAGTGACTGAGGACTCATTAGCTCCCAACTCTCAAATTCACAAGTTTTCCAGCAAGGCTGGAAATGTCCATCTCGAGATTGCTCATTAATCACCAATACACAGGAAAGAAACAAAACAGAAGAGGCAGCTCAAGGCTCAAGCTGAGCCTCTACCAAGCCACTATGCTGTTGGGGTAGGAGAAGGGTTGTCCCTCTCCATACTGCTCTAGGGAGAGCCTCAGAAAGTTCTTACATACTCAGCAGATGAGAAGAAATTGAAAGAGGATGGAAGCTGTTTCTTTTTAAAACTGTAAACTCTACCCTCCACCTCCTCCTTCACTGCCATGGAGGTGGTGGTGGAGAAGGAGGAGGAGAAGAGGGATAGATGTATACCAAGGCCTTCAGTGCTGAGAATACACATGAAACACTGGAATGGCCCAAGAATACACATGAAACATCAATGACCAAAGGGTTTCTTTACTCCATTACACTATTCAAATCTGGGGTAATCTCATCTGTAGTCCCTTGACCAAGATGGACATTATTATTGTTCAGTTGTTTCAGTCATGTCTGACTATTCATGACCCCATTTGGGGTTTCCTTGGCTAAGATACTGGAGTTGTTTGCCATTTCCTTCTCCAGATCATTTTATAGATGAGGAAACTGAGGCAAATAGGGTTAAGTGACTTGTCCAGGGTCATACAGCTAGTAAGTGTCTGAGATTGGATTTGAACTCAGGTTATCCTGACTCCAGGCTCAGTGCTCTATCCACTGTGCCACCAAGATGCCCTAAGATGGACGAACTGATGACCAACTCAATGGGCTAGTCATCTCACTGTGTTGTATTTTAGACACAATATACATTTAACCATTTTTCCCTTTGTGCCTTGTTAGGCTAGTATCTTTGAGTGGCTTTGTATTTCATTGAGGTGATACTAATACTTTAGGCCTGGATGCAATCAACACAATGTCACCTATAAAGAAGAGCCTCAAGTCTAGAGCAAAGGTGTCTTGAATGGGGAGAAATGGGCAGCACAACTTCCTGCTGAGAGGAATTAGATTCAAATGTAATTTGGAAAAGTTTGACCAAAAAAACCAAAAATACAGTACAACATAGATATGGTTAATTTGATGTTTTTCTAAGTCAATATACTGCTATTGGGATCTGTTTCTATTTGAGTTTGACACCACTGCAGAGGACCTCACCATCTACAGGGGAGCTTTCCTTTCAGACCTGGGGTAGTTTGGGTAATTGGGTAATGGGTAATTACCTGAGTAATTGTCTCTCTGACAATTCAAAGCATCTTGAGTGAGCATACATTTCCTCGTTTTAAGCCTGATACTTAAGAAGTTGTTTAACTTTGGTCTGCTTCAGTTTCCTCATCTGTAAAATGAGAATAATAATAGCATCTACCTTCCAGAGTTGTTGTGAGGATAAAATTAAATAATATTTCTAAAGTTCTTTATAAGCCTTAAACATCTATATAAATGCACTGCTGCTGCTGATGGTGGTGGTGTTGATGGTGATGATGATGACTTACTCAATATTACTTTTGTGGTTGCCTTTATCAAGGAATTTTATATGATCTTAACATGCAAATGATAAATTTCTCTCCAAAGGTAAGCTTTCAAGGCTACATTTTGCTCTATTGAGTCAAATGTTTTTCTTTCTTGCAATCAAAAAAACAGTAATAGATAAGATGTTGTATTTTCCACACTTTTTAGCCAGTTGTGTGACTGTGGAGATATGGGCAGCTATAGGAAGTCATCTGTAAAAGCCTGATCTCATTATATTTCCATCAAGAATATCTTCACCATATGTGTTGATCATGCTCATAGATATTTTATAGAAATGAGAAAGTAAACATATGGTTGGCAATTGTTGGTATTCTCTTAATTGCTTTATTTTAGTAGTATTGTCTGTGATTTTTTTCCATTCTTTTGGTATCTTCTTCTCCCTGAGATGTCTTATAAAATGATTTCTTAATGCTTTCAAAATTATGTCATATTCATTCAATATATACTTTCTGATAATTTTTAGCATCAATCACCAGCTCTCAAATTGCTATGACAAACCATTATATCCATGAAATAGCATACCTTGGCCATCATTTTGTAAAATGCCAATCAGACTAAACTGATATGGCTAAGGATTGTTAACCTTTAAGTCCAGAGTTAAATGGGGATTCGAAGGGGGAAGGGAGAGATACATTCTTGAAATCCATGACTCAAAACTTTGTTGATAAGTTAAATCTATGGAAAGTTAGGGTCTAGGGATTTGTGACCTTGGGCTGATAAACTTAATTCATAAAAAGAAAGTTAAATATTGCTATTAATCTTGCTATTAAAACATTTACTCGTAAAGTAGACAATGGGCAGCAAGAGATGGAAGAGAGGAGAGTAAGTGGGAGAGAGAGACAGGTTGTATATAAGGACTGAAGAAAAAGAGGAGGAAGAGGGGGTGTATTTCCTTAACCCTTACTGCTCCCTAAACACTGCTCTTTCTTCTCCCTGCATAGCAACTTTTCTGAGCCTATGAAGCATTACGAAACATTGACTTGACAGTGGCCAGAAGTTTATATCCTTTGTCCTCTCAAATCTGTGAAGATTTTTTTTCTTCCCTCCATGCCCTTGCCAATACTTATTTCCTTTGATCTCGTAGAAGAGAATTTGGGTCAGTAATATGAACTCATTATCTTTCTCCTTAAACCTTCCTCCCTTCCAAACTTCCCTGTTACTGTCCAAGGTACCACCGTTCTCCCAGACCCCCAGGCTCACAATCCAGGTGTCATCCTCAATTCCTCATCTCTCATTCTATCCCCTGCCCCCATCCAGTCTGTTGCCAAGGCCTTTTCACCTTTGCAACATCTCTTAAATGTGCCCTTTTCTCTCCAAAGACTCTGCCACCACCCTGATCCTGGCCGTCATCACCTCACACCTGGACTCTTGCAATAACCTGCTGGTGGGTCTGCCAGCTGCAAGTCTCTCCCCACTCCAGTCCATTCTCGGTTCAGCTGCCAATGTGATTTTCCTAAAGCATAATTCTGACCGTGTCAACCCTTCCCCTCCTCCCCTACTCAGTAAACCTCTGTGGCCTTATCACCTTCAGGATCAAATACAAAATCCTCTGTCTGGCATTCCAAGTCCTCCATAATCTAGCCCTCCATGACCTTTCCAGTATTCTTACACCTTACTCCCTGCCACATACTATTCTTGTATCCAGTGACACTGGCTTCCTTGCTGGGCCATGAACAAGACACTCTACCTTTCAGGTCCAAGCATTTTCTTTGGCTGTCCCTTATGCCTGGAATGTTCTCCTTCATCATCTCTACTTACTAGCTTCCTTCAAGTCCCAGCTAATAGCCCACCTTCTACAGGAAGCCTTTCCAAATCCCTCTTAATTCCAGTGTCTTCCTTCTGCTAATTATTTCCTATTTATCCTGCTTATATTGGGTTTATTCATATTTATTTGCTTGTTGATGCCTCCATCAGATTGTGAGCTTTTTGAGGGTAAGGACTTCCTTCTCCTTTCTTTGAATCCCCAGCACTTAGCATAGTATCTGGCACATCATAGGTATTTAATAAATGTTTATTGATTAATTGACCCTTCTGGGAATGAGAGTCAGGGTTGGGCAATCTCAGAGGATTGACTTAGGCTTTCCATGATTTTACAGATAAAAGGGAGTAGTGGTATTGTGCCACTTCTGGGGACTCTGTCTAGAGGTTTGTCACCATGGAGATTTATACAGGATGGTTTGTGGAGGTCATTCTGTGAGACTGAATAGTCTCTTATAAAGTTACAGAGAGATGCTGATGACATTGTGGTGTAGAGGGTGAGACTTGGGGTCAGATAACTTGGATGGGAGAGTACATTCCAGACATGGGGAGCATTATGTGTACTTTTTGCGTAGAAGGGAGAAAGTACCTACTTCATTCACCTCTACCCTCACACCCTCAATTTATCCCTTTAATAAATGGGCAGAGGGAGCTATAGAGTGAGCTAGGTGTTGCACTAGCTAGAGCCCTGGCCCTACAGTTAGGGAGACCTGAGTTCAAATCTAGCCTCAGATACTAGCTATACAACCATGGGCAAGTCACTTAATCTCTGTCTGCCTCAGTCTTCTCAACCGTAAAACAGAGATAATAATAGTTCCTACCACCCAGGGTTGTTGTGGGGATCAAACAAGATAATAATTATAATCCTAAGCTTAACACAGTGCCTGGAACAAAGCTGGTGCTTAATAAATGCCCTTCCTTTTGATGATGGAGTAAATAATTTCTGTTCTCTTGGCAAGAAACAGTATGGTATAATGGATAGAGAGCCAGCCTCAAAGTCAGGAAGACCTAGATTCAGGTCCAACCTCCAACCCATACTGGCTGTGTGGCCTGGAGAAAGTCACTTAGCCTCTCAGTGTCCTAGGCAACTGTGATCCAAAAATGGAACCAAAATGTTGTCCGTGGGTGACTTCTGCATTAAGTTCAGCCAAGAATATGTGCCCAAGGAACCATTATCATAAGGTTGCCTATAATTTCCTGGACATAACAATAACTTACAAAAACTTAATAACAATGTTTTAAATAAATGTTGTCATCCCCAATCCTCATAATCTTCAAGATACATGAAACAAAAAGCTTTCAAGACCTGATGGAGGTGATCAAAACCATCTTCTGGGAACACAATGAGATACACAGCATCTCTGTTGTCCCATCTGCTACTGGAGTTGTTCCTGGGATGCTTTCAGTGAGTCTATTTATGATGAGTTTATATCCTACCACGTTCATTAGTTTATCCACCTTGCAATGATCCAGAGAACATTGACTGTAAAGGAATGATGATAGCATGGTGACTTGTCCCAGGATCATTTCTCTCTGAATGCCATCACTAAGGATGAAAAAAATAAGATAATATCAATAATCTCATAAAAAACTCAGAACAAGATACAAATAATGATTATAGCTGGTACTTATATAAAGTATTAAAGTCTAAAAAGAACTTTACTAAGATTAGCTTTTTTGCACCTCACAACAACCCCATGAGATAGGACCTACAGGTATTATTATCCCCATTTTACAGATGAAGAAATCGAGGGTCAGAGACTCTGGGTGACTTGCTCATGGTCACATAGCTGTTGTGAGTCAGGTTTAAATCCAGGTCTGCTTGACTACCAGCACAAGTAATCTATTCACCATGGTTTGCTGCCCCAGAGACTACATGGGGAAACGGAACTCAATAATAATAAAAATAATATGGAAGTTAATATTCCTATATTTGTTTTAAAATATGATCCATCATTGAGAGCTATTTTGAAGGTTCTTTCTTTATATGATGCATTATTACCTCATGCATTTCTCTTCAGACTAGTAGAAAATAGCCATTAAAACTCTGTAGTGGAAGGAGGAACATTTTAACTCAGATCCCTAGAGACACTCTCCATTTTTCACTACTCTAATGTAATGTGCCTACCTTACACCTCCAGGGGCAGACACAGGTTCCCTTATACTAATTGCACTCAACTCTTGATTTTTCAGGCTGATGGAGGAACATAGAGGATAACCCCCCCCCCAAGAGTATAATAGAAAAAATGTATATATTTGAATTTTGAAAAATTAGATTATTTTTTATAGCAGATTGAGTTTCCAAATGGTCATCTATTTATGATCAGCATTAAAATTTCTTGATAATCTCTGAGTGCTACAAAGTAGATGGATAGCAGACAAGTCAATCCAGGATAAAGACTTGCTATGGACAATTCACAAAATATTTAATCCATATGTGAACAACCAAGAATGGATACTATTTGGAAACGTCTGTATAGTTGCCTGATTTGGGTGTACTATATATGTATATGTATGTATGTATGTATACACATATATATATGTGTTTGTGTAGGTGTGTATGTGTGTATATATATATATATATATATATGTTTAAATGCCTTTGAAGAATGAAAAGAATGGCTTCCACTTAACAACAACAATAATAGCTAACGCTTATGTAGTACTTTAAAGTTTGCAGAGCACTTTATAAATATTGTTTTATTTGGTTCCCCTAAACAATCCTGTGGGCAGCTAGACGGGATAATGGATAGAACACTGTGTTGGGAATCAAGAAGATTCATCTTTTCAAGTTCAAATCTGCCCTCACACACATACTATCTGTGAGACCCTGGGTAAGTCACTAAACACTGGTTGCCTTCATTTCCTCCTCTGTAAAATGAGCTGGAGAAGGAAATGGCAAACCACTCCAGAATCTGCCAAGAAAACCCCAAATGGGGTCATGAAGAGTCAGACACAACTGAAATATGACAGAACAGCAACAAACAAATCTATAAGGTACATGCTATTATTATTACCATTTTATAGATGAGAAAATTGAGGCTGATACTTGCCTATGGTAACATAGCTAACAAGTGACTGAGTCAAGATTCTACCACTCTGTTCACTGTACTACCTACCTACCTGTACTAGAACTTTAGCTGGTGATTCATTTGGAACTAGGGAAGGAACACATATTTATTTCCATTTCCTGTTATCTTTTCAAAAGTTTTAGACTATGAGCAAGGCTATGTGACAATACCACGTGAAAAGTGCCCCAGTGTTCTAGGAAAGAATTCTCAACACTAAAATCTGTGCGGTGGTGTTTTGTTGCAGTAGATCTTCCTCCAGAGATAAATATCACTTCTTGTGGGTGTTTTGAATTGTATGCCTTGGATTGAAAACAGCTTCTTTGCAACTGCAACACACACTCACTCACATACACACACACACACACACACACACACCTGCACACAGACTTAACTGTGTATAACCAGTCAAGAAGGGTTAAGAAAAGGACAAAAGTTAGGCAAGAGCTAAGGGTGAGATTTTGAGTTTCAACTTAAAATGAACAGTAATAGTGAAACAACTGAATGGACATAATTTTTCATTAGTTATAAAACATAACTTTTAAAAAAGATTACATAGACAGAATGAGACAAAATGTAATTTCTCAATATCTATGATATCTTGAACCTTTAATGGGTCAGCAGCAGGGGATTCTGGACTGAGAAGAGAAAAAAGAGTAGTTATGTCTTTAAGGCACTGAAGAATACAGCTGGTACAATTATACAAGAAATTTAAGAGTCTGCATTTAACCTTGGGGCTGGTGTTGGTCAAATGGAGATTGAGAGACTGGACTGGGAACCATACTTAAAGGAACAGGAAATGGACAGAAGGCACTTGGGAACTAACTGGACAATGAGAAAGTGATAGCATGATTATGGAGTGATTTCAGTGTGAGGATAAATGAGAGAGAGAAAAAAGAAAGAAAGAGTGATAGAGACAGAGAGAGACAGAGAACAAGTAAATTAGTGTAGATCAGTGCAGGTACAGATGAAATAATTATGACAGTGTAACACCTAGGGGCACCCAATAACTGGGGTGGGTCCCTTAGGAAATGACATCAGGTTCAAGATACTCTATGGACATTCAATCACTCAAAACCAAAGCTGTTGAGCCTCCACTGATACATTTATCTTTAAGTACTTAGCCAGAGGACACATTTAGTTCTAAGCGAAGACATTTAACAAGCTGACAGAGTAAGAAAAGTAGCAATAAAACATTTCCCCCTTAAGTCTTATGCACTGCCCCCAGCAACAACATGCACTATTAATGAGAGGAGGGGACACACATTAGGAATATGCATGAAAAAGCACATGCATAGGTAATGCATGTTCAGATCACACATATGGCAGAGGAACTCATGTGTATAATATTGGAGGGCCAATGATATCTTTTAAGGATATTCAGGTTCAGTATTGGAATGAAATGAGGCACTTATAGACTACATAACATTTAATAAAAAATGATTAACTTAAAAGCATGGAAAGAATTTTAATCCATGATACAGCAGTGATTCAATTGGCCATGTCTCTCCTTGTCTCTAAAGGGAGATGGTCCTGGTCAGGAGGGTATATTGATTTGTGTAGCAGCAAAGAGTGACCAGGAAGCTATATCAACTGTTTGAGCCTTAGCCCCCTGAACCAATTAAGTCTCAAGGAAGATTTCATTGCCTTTTATGAGGAAAAACTAGCCTAGCCTATGATGGCAAGAATATTGCCCTGTGAATAAATAAAAGTCTTGTTTAGCTCCTCATCTTTAACATGAAATCCTCTGCCCTAGACATCAAGCTAATGCCCTCACCCTCAATCCTTTTTTGGAGGGGGAAGGCATGGTGTTGGGGTGTAGTGAAGTAAACTGCCTATCATCTAGTGAGCACTTAATAAATTCTTATTGACTGACCAATTGACTGACTGGTCTCTGATTAGGGGTCTCTCTGGACCATCTTACTCTTAATTCATAGTAAGCATTTCCTGTGCCTAATAGTTTTATGCTCTCAAGGCCAGACTATAAATCAAAAAAAGGTTATTTGTTCAGTAATGACCAAACAACTCTGGGGTTCAGGGTTCCCCAGTTTTCCAAACTTTAGCCTTCTCCCTTCTATGATGTATAAGAGTGAGTGGGATAAATGGACATAGACAAATACCAAAGGTCATTGTCTCTTTTACTTAACTACAATTCTAGCCTTTCATTATATACATGGTCAGCCAGAGCTTGAAAAGTGCTTTGAGATCACCTTTAGAGGAATTTTTCAGGGCTTATACTGTGAAGGAGAGTAAGTTAGTTTGTGCCTGTAATAAGGGTGGTGGAGAAAGGATAATGGAAGCTTTGAGTTCTAAAGGGAGAGGGATTCTTCAATAGAGAAGACTCTATCTGAGGGGGAGCGAGGGGTCAGTCAGTCAACTGGCATTTGTTAAGCACCTACTATGTGCCAGGAACTATGCTAAGCATTAGGGATACAAAGAAAGGCAAAAACCAGTCCATGCCCTCAAAGAGCTCACAATCTAATAGGGGAGATAATATGCAAACAACTATATACAAACAAATTAGGACAAATTAGAGACAATCAACAGAGGGAAGGCCTTAAGAAGGATCAGGCAAGGCTTCTTGTAGAAGGTGAGATTTTTAGCTGGGACTTGAAGAAAGCCAGGGAAACCAGGAGGCAGAGATGAGGAGGGAGAGCATTCCAAGCATGCAGGATAGCCAGTGAAAATAGGAGAGGTAGATGGAGTGTCTTTTGCCAAGAATAGCAAGGAGGTTGGTGTCACTAATATATGATATGTCACATAGTAAGTGGAGGAGAGTAAGGTGAAAGAAGGCTGGAAAGTAGGAGGGGGGCATGTTGTGAAGGGCATTGAAAACCAGAGAGCTTTTATATTTGGTCCTAGTGATGATAGGGAACACTGGAGTTTGTTGAAAAGGGAGTGACATAGTTAGATCTATACTTTAGAAAGATCGGTCTGATGGCTGACTAGAAGACAGACTGGAACAATAAGGTTTGTAAAGCACTTCACAAATATTATCTTATTTTATCCTTCAGTTTTTGGAAGAGAGAATAGACTTGTGTTCTTGGTATGATGTAGTAAAAAGGCAGATGTGACATCGGTGGATTGAGTTCAAATCTTGACTATGATCACTACCTCCTTGGGTTGCAGTTTCTGAAAAAAAAGGAAAAAAAATTGGAATTGATAACCTCTAAAATCCCTTCCAGCTCTAAATCTATGATCCTATGGCCCCCAAGCTCAGAACTGTAACCAATGAATTTGGGTATATAGTAGGGACTTACTAAAGGTTTGTTGGGTCAATGACTCTGTGGGCAGAAATTGTAGAGAGGTAGATTTAGATCTGATATGAGGAAAATCTTTCTAACAGTTAAAGATATCTTAAAGTCGATGGGCTGCTTTGGGAGGTCAGAAAGTATTTCTTCTCACGAGAGATCTTCAAGAAAAAGCTAGATGGCTACTAGAGAAAGTTATAGAATGGATTCATGCTCATGTATGGGCTGGGCTAGAGAGACTATAAAGTTCCTTATAACTCTGTGATTCTGTGGGGTAGATCTCGGCAGGAAAAGGAGAATTGAGAGAAGAACCTGACTGCAAGATAGTTCTCAGTAATTTGTAGCTCTCTTTAAGAAGAGTTGTATGGAGGAGTGACAGAAAGATGCTGCTGAAGGTGCTAGATCAGTAACTTAAGAAAGCTGACAACACTTTTTCCTACTGCCTTTAAAAAAAAAAACCTCCTTTTTAGACTTCAGATAGATAGAGCTTTATTGAGTACTTGCTATGTATCGTCTCTGTGCTAAGCATCGAGAATTCAAATTCAAGAAAATTAGATTGTCCCTACTCTCAAAGAACTTACATTCTAATAGAGGAAGATAAAACATGAAAAAGAGGGTGGGACAAGGCAGCTGGTGCGGGGGTAGAACAGATTGGAGAGTGAGCAGGTTTTTTGGCTTGTTATATTCCTCTAGGAGACCTATAAGCCTTAAGTTGTGTTAATGCATTGACTTCTGGATCAATATGTTTTGTTTGTATGGATGCAGTCTTTTAACATTATTGCTTGTCTTCCTCCAGATTATCTTTCATTTCTGTATATTTGCATTCTCTTTCATTTTCTGGTAAGACTTGCCACCATGAATCAGAGTGTTTGTATTCTGCCAATTATTTCTGCTATATGGGTCATAAATTCTGGTTTCACAATTCTCATTTCTCTTTTAAACAATTTAGAAATACCTTGCTATGTTTCTGTGCTCTCTTGGGAATTTATAAGGTCCTCTGTTTCATCAGGTGTTAATTCATTTTTCACCTTGTAATATTTATTCATTGATGTTTGTACTCTTTTAGCTGATCTGGAAGACATATTCCCTTCTGTTATTAATATCTCTTGGTTTATCTGCTTGTGTTTAAGGTCTCTAGATGAGTTTTCTTCTTCCTGAGATATTTGGTAATTCCAGTCTTTTCCCCTCATATTCCCTTATTGACCACTTTCTGACTCCTCTTTTAATGGTGGTTTCCCAATGGATTAGACTTCAAAACCATTCCAACCTCCTTTTACACTGGGCAATTCATGCTTCACAGGTATCCATATCTATCTTAAGTAACATCAGGGAGGATAAAACTGGTCCCAGATGGATGGGGAGCTCTTTCTCTCATCCTTAAGTGAAGTGTCATAAGTATCCTGTCCCAGTTCTCATCCCTCAGTTTTCTGGCTGAGCTATCTAATGTCACAGAGTGCTGCCACACTGATGTTTCATCCAAGACAAGCCTCTGTCTTGGTATTTAGTAGAACTGGGAGGGGTGGCAGTATGTAGAATTGAGTTATATTGCAAGACTATAGGGAAGCTTCTGCAGTATTACAGAAGTATGGTGGGCTGTAAGGGAAAGAGTGCCGAGTGAGAACAAGAGGGGTTAGGGAATAACCTTCTCTACTGTTCATTCATTTAACTGTTCTTTCTTCAGGGTTCTTGGTGTCCTAGATTATGTAGACAGCTGTAATTGCTTTATTTCTTACATGTGATTTTTATTTTGGAAAGGTTTGAGAGGTTTGTAAGGATTGGAGAAAAAGCCTAGTCCCCTTCTCTTATGGGTCACATGAGCTGGAAGTCTTCAGAAAGAAGACTGTGGTTCCTTAAGATATGACTGGGCCAATATAGTTCTAAAACAGAAAGTAAAAAGTCAACAAACCTAAGAATCCCAAAAGCGTTTGACATTCAAAAAGTGTAATATTCAAAAAATGATATGGTAGATTGAATGCTTGACTTGGAGTCAAAATCAATCAGCACAAGAGTCAAAATGGCAAAGCAGTAAAGAGCAAGACAGCTGAGTTCCCCTTCACAAAAATCCTCAAAAAAGATTTAGAAAATACACCAGACCAAATCTTGATGGGAAAATCCAGAAAGATTCATAGTGTACTGTCCCTTTTTTCCAGTCCAGCTCACCATAGAAAACAGAGAGGGAGGTCTGTAACAGTGATGTGGCTCATACCCCAGGAGCAGAGAGGGTTCTCAGGTCTAACACATAGCCCACCCTGCAGAGAAATAACCAAGGCAGGAATTCCAGAACAAAGGGAATTCCTTGTTATATTCCTCTAGGAGACCTATAAGCCTTAAGTTGTGTTAATGCATTGTCTTCTGGATCAATATGTTTTGTTTGTATGGATGCAGTCTTTTAACATTATTGCTTGTCTTCCTCCAGATTATCTTTCATTTCTGTGTATTTGCATTCTCTTTTGTTTTCTGGTAAGACTTGCCACCATGAATCTGCAATTCTGCAAATCTACAATTCTGCCTTGCTGAACCAACAGAACTTTCTAGCTGGCTGACAGGAATGGAGTCCAGTAGCAGGTTACTGTTTCACAGATTCAAACCTGTATCAGAAAATTGCAGAGCTAAGACCAGGGGCCAGCAATCAAACCCACCTTGCCAGGCTGCTTCCAAGATTTATTACAAAGGTAAACTAAAATAATGTATACAAAAACATTTTTGTAAATCAAATAAAGCTAGACAAATGTAAGTAATTATTGTTATCATTACTAATAACAACCCTCTAGCTTTTGTTGAAATCCTTAGCAGGTAAAGATTCAGTCAGGGTTGTCCTGATGAGTAAGTGGAGTAGGCAATAACCTATATAGTATAATTTGAGGTTCCTTAAGCTTCCCCTGACCCAAAATAGCTCCTTCATGAGCCTATTCCTGTAGCTAATATTCTACCATTAGAGCTCCATTCTTTGGTTTTAAGAGGATGATCCTTCTTAAAATTCAAGAAATCCAAGAAAGAGGAACCCATTAAATTATTACTTGCCATTCATACTTCAGTGTGACTAATCAAATCCAGTTTCCAAATGATATATGCCTTAGGCTGAGAGTTATTTAGGGGAAGGGAGAGGGAAGTGTGAGGCTGGAGAGAACATGGAGCATTGAGAACTTTTGAGGTTGCATTGGGGAAGAGGGATTGACACACAGGAAAGGAATTAAGGAGGAATTGGCTACAGAAAGGAAGGTAGAAGATGCTGAAGATAAATGTATCTGACTTCACGGTTTTTCCAGGGGCTGACTCTTCAGATGTTTTTTCAGGTTTGATTATCACCTTCAAATCTTGGTATGCTGTGTAAGTTCCTACAATATGCTTGTCTCTTTCTCCCTCTTCCATCTGGTATATGCCATTTCCCTCTATTGTAATACATTATATTAATCCGATGGCTAAGGGACAAGTTATGCCATCGTTCCATAGTTAAATACCTGGTAATTTGTGTTAGAGTAGAGGCTTTGTTATTGTTCAGTTGTTCAGTCATATCTGATTCTTTGTGACTCTGTGGACCATAGAAGCCAGGCCCTGTCCATAAGGTTTTCTTGGTAAAGAATTGGAATGGTTTGCCATTTCCTTCTCCAGTGGGTCACCTTTTGTCAGGACTCTCCACTATGACCTGTCCATATTGAGTAACCCTGCATAGCATAGTTCACTTTCACTGAGTTATGTAAGCCCCTCCACCATGACAAGGCAATGATTCAGGGAGGGACAGTAGATGCTATCGCATAGAAAAAGGGAAATACATTTGTTATTGAATGCATATACTTCTCAGAGTATATCAAGCTCCCCTTCTGCTCTTTAAGCTGAATGCTTTTGACACTTAAATTGCATCAGAGATAGTCCTTGAAGATAATGGTTTTCTGAGTTACTTGATGCTTTGCCTAAAAGAAGTTATTTTTTGCATCTGCATTTATTTCAAGATCAATGGTAGCTGATACATGATGTTTATTCTTAGTCACAAAGTGTTCTTGGAGTTAAAAAGGGTTCTTTTTAACCTTTGCAGCACTATTTAGTTGGAAAATTTAGTTTCCACACACAGGAAAAAATTTCCCAGAAAGGTTTCTCAAACAGTAGGACCCATGGGACCCCAATGTGCACTATGGCCCAGTGACATTGGCTGTTCCTCACACAAGACACTATATCTCCTGACTAAGTGTCTTTTCACTGGCTGGCCCCATCCCCCGCACCGCCCCCATGCCTGGAATTCTCATATCCAAATGCCTTCTGGCTTCCTTCAAGTTTATGCTTTAATCCTATCTTCTGAAAGAAGACTTTTCTGATCTTTTAATGCTAGTGCCTTCCCTCTGAGGTTGTTTCCAGTTTATCCTGCATAGATTTTTTTTTTTGCAAATAGTTCTTTACATGTTGTCTCCCTCATTAGACTGTGAGCTCCTTGAGAGTAGACACTGTTTTTGCCTTTCTTTGCATCTCCAGTGTTGATCATAGTGCCTGGCACATGGTAAGTGCTTAATAAATGTCTGTCACCTTGATGACTTCCATGGAACCGTAGCATTTCAAAAAGGTGCTCCATGAGAAAAAGCTGATATTTAGTAATATATTCTCCTCCAAAATATATTTATGAAATACTTATGAAATCTATGAATGATGAATGAACAATTTATACACAGCATTTTTGGTGGGGTATGAGATAGACTTAATTTCCTTTATTTTGATGCAAAATTTTCCCTGATACCCCTGTAGCTTAAAGATAGACTGAATCAGCATTTATGAATCCTGTCAATATATTTCAAAACCAGAATTATTCTATGAACAAAGCAATTTAGAAGATGCTACCTTATATCACTTCTGAAAACTATGATATCAGAAGGGTACGGGCTTTGAGATGCCTTTCTAGGAAAGGGAATGAGTTTGAGATGAGTCCCCCCGGGGCCCAATCACATTCATTTAGGAAATAGTTGGTCAAGATGAGAGATTACTTGTATGATAATGGAACAGAGCAAGATTAAGTAGTTCATATGAGGATTGAAAGGGTTGTAACTAGCATTTTTGATGCCCAGGTAAGCAGTGCAAAGTATTGTTCAAAATGGTGAACCTAGAGTTAGGAAGACATGAGTTGACATCCAGCCACTGACACTTACTAGCTGTATGACTCTGGACAAATTATTTAGCCTCTGTCTGCCTCAATTTCCTCATCTCTAAAAGGGGGATGATAATAGTAACTATTTAACCAGGGTTTTTGTAAGAATAAAATGAGATAATGTTTGTATAGTAATTGCAAACCTTACAGCACTATACAAATGCTTATTGTTATTATTGTTATTATTATTATTATTATTAATACAATTCATCACAGCAGGATATGGATACCCCTTTACACTACACAGGATGGGGGAAAATAACCTGGGACACCATGAGGACACTGTTGGGGTGGCTGCTATTGGGGGGCTATATGGTAGAACAGGGCCAAAGGGGGACCCATGGGGTATAGCTACTGAGAGAGTAAATGTGAACAAATCATCTTAGCTTACCAAGTCCTAAATTCAGTTGTTTTTGTATGCTAAAATTCAGCTTCTGTTAGCACCCTCTAGATTTCTGCCCTTGGGCAGAGCCTTGGATACCCTGTTTGTTGCTATGAGAACTGAACCAACAAATAAAGTATCATAATCATCTATAGTCAAACCAACTTAAAGTACCAGGCCCGATCCCTTCCCCATGGGTACTAGTGGTAGACCAGTAGTTTAGGAGGTTCTGTAGACAACGCTAAAAGGGCTCCCCAAAATTCTAATTTATTTGCTGCTTTCTTTCCTCATTCTGGGAGATATTCAGGACCGTGGGGGTGCCATATTGACTTGCTTCTTTCTTTCAGCAATCAGGAAGACACCTGCCACTAGGGAGAGGGAAGGTGCCACACTTTTTCTTTGATTCTTTAATGTCCACTTGTGATTGTTTCAATATGGAGAGCCCTCCCAATGCTATAACTCACTATCAAACATCTTATCAAGTGAGATAACATATATAAAGCACTTGGCAATTTTTTTTAGTTGTTTTCTTCAGTCATTCAATCACATCCAGCTCTTCATGACCCCATGGACCATAATAAGCCAGTCGCTTCTATCCCCTCTACTTCTAGAAGTCTGTCCAAGTTCATGTTCTGGATAATCTTTTTTCTTTTTTAATTTTAGGTAATTGGGGTTAAGTGACTTGCCCAGGGTTACACAGCTAGTAAGTATCTGAGACCAGATTTGAACTCAGGTCCTCCTGACTCCAGGGCTGGTGCTCTATCCACTGCGCCATCTAGCTGCCCCCAAAGAATCTTTTTTTTTGGAGGGGGTCTAGGCAATGGGGTTAAGTAAGTTGCCCAGGATCACACAGCTGTTAAGTGTTATGTGTCTGAGGCCGGCCACGGTGCCACCTAGCTGCCCCTTGGCCAATCTTAAAGCACTAGATAAGTGCTGTTATTATTGTCATTATTGTTATTACCCATCCTGACCTCCACACACAGAGGCACGATATATATTCATAAATCAACACACGTTTGGTTAAAAAAAAAAAATTGAAAAAAACAGTGTCTCTTCATCAGCTCATGTTAGTAAAGTATGTTTGGAATTTTCATCCTAGTTACTTTAGAAATTCTAAAGTGTTATTTCAAACTAATTATTATATAGTCTAGCCCAACTCTGCAGTGTAATAATGTGGAAGTTAAATTTCAACTGCTAGGCTTAGGGTAGATGGTTAGTTGTATTCTTTTATTAGACTATTACAGAAAAAAAACCTTTTTTTCCTTTGGAATATATAAATTAATATTCACTCTAAAAGGCCTACAAAAGAGACACTATTTCAGTTTCTGGTTAACTTCTTCAATATATTTGATGGAAAAGGAATCAGGGATCTAGTCTAGGTGTATAGCCATATCTTTCAGTCATTTTTCAGTCATGTCAGACTCTTTGTGACCCCATTTGGGGTGTTCTTGGCAAAGATACTGGAGTGGTTTGCTATTTCCTTCTCCAGCTCATTTTACAGATGAGAAAATAGAGGCAAACAGGGTTAAGGGACTTGTCCAGGGTCACACAGCTAGGAAGTGTCCAAGGTTGGATTTGAACTCAGATCTTCCTGACTCCAGTCCCAGTGCCCTATCCATTGCACTACCTAGCCGCCCCTGATAGCCATGTCTGGGAATCTGCAAAACTAGTGGAGGATTCACAGCACAAATAAGGTAAAATCCCAGAGAACCCCATATATCAGGTAGAAATAACACACCTGACTCAGTCCTGTGGGGGAAACCTCCCCTAGGATGTGAGGGTGAGAGCATCAAGGACTCTACCTCATGGCATCATGGGTAAATTTTATCACGCACACACCCTCCTCCCCTTGGAAGTCATCCACCCTGGCTCTTCTTTGCTCAGATTAAAAATGCTTACATGAGGTAAATGATATGCGATCTCTTTCCTGTGGTGTTAAAATGGGGGCAGAGTTCAAGTTACTCCCTCTCACTTACCAAATATAACCATTTTTTGTCCTTTCCCAATTAAGCAACTTAATCATGCTTATTGATTTGATCTCCAAGAAGAGCAATTCAAAGCATGGCCTCTTGTGAGTTAGCAAGCCTGCGGCCAACCTCCTGAGTGACCTTGAGTCAATGTATCATCACTCTATATGCCAAGTCTTCTGAGTCAGTAAAATGACAGTAAAACTACCTTTGAGCACCTAAGACAGTACAATCTTAAGGTAGTAAGTGCATTGACACATTTCCTTGGGAGGCCAATTTAAGGGAGGAAGAGAAGTCCAGGGTAACACACTGGTTCCACACTGAGATGACTGTGATGCTAATGGATGAGCTATTCCTTTTGTTTTAGATCAAGGAGAGACTCCATTAACCTGTCATTAGGAGATGCCACTTCATTGGCTTCTGTGCTATGAAGGCAAATGACTAAGGAATGGCACATTTTTAATAATGTAATCTATAATTATAGCAGCCATTTTCTAAGGCTGACATCTGATCTTTCTTTAAAAGGGAGGCGTTTCTTGTCATAGAACCGTTTTTAGGCTTGAGGAGGAATTTCTCATATTTCCTTTTCCTCTCCTTCAATGAGGAAGTAGAAGCAGGCATTAATTCAAACGAATTCATTTAGTTTTGTCTCTTAATACTTAGCCATTTCTAGATTCTTTAAATGTATTTTTTTTAAGCTCTAAGGGACCTTCCAGTGAAATTCGGCTCTTCTCTTCCCATGTTGTTTGGGCAACCAGGTGGCTTTTGGTATTGTACAGTACTATATTCCTAACAAAATATTTGCATTACTAATAATTATCCTTCATATGTTGTTTTTTAGTCATTTTTCAGTTGTGTCCAATTCTTTGAGACCCCATTTGGGGTTTTCTTGGCAAAAATATTAGAGTAGTTTGCTCTTTCCTTCTCCAGCTCATTTTACAGATGAGAAAACTGAGGCAAAGAGGGTTAAGTGACTTGCCCAGGGTCACACAGCTAGGAAGTGCCTAAGGTTTGATTTGAACTCAGGTCTTCCTGACTCCAGGCCCAGAGCTCTATCCACTGTGCCACCGAGCTTCCCACCAACTCTATTATAATATCCTCAATGTAGCTCATTGCTCCCTCCAATCCATCCTCCCCATAACTGCCAAAATAATCTTATTGAGACCAGACCACTCCCTTCTAGATTTCTAAAAAATCTTCAGTGACTCCTTAGGGCCTCTAGAATAAAATATAAACATCCCAGCCTCACATTTAAGGCCCTCTGCCATCTCATTCCTGCTAAGGACTCCTAGCTATTCCCCAAACCCTGATGTTCCATCTTTTGTCTCCATTCACTTTCATTTCCCTCATGTCAGTTAGGCGGTCAATAACCATTTATTAAATGCCTACTATATACTAGGCTGGAGAAGGAAATGGCAAGCCACTCTGGCACCTTTATCAAGAAAACCCCAAATGGGGTTACGAAGAGTGGGACATGATTGAAAAGTGACAGAATAACAAAAATGCACCTTGCATTGGGCTAAGTGCTGGGGATACAAAGAAAGTCAAAAGACAGTCCCTGCCCTCAAGGAGCTCACAATCTAATGGAGGAGATGATAAGAAAAAAATATTTACAAACAAGCCACACACAGGATGTACTCCCTCCTCAGTTATACCTCTGGCTGATCCCACAGGGTAATGCCTTAAAATAAATAACATAGCTCACGTTTCTATAGCACTCTGCAAATATTTTCCTCACAACAACCCTGTTAAGTAGGGAGTATAGGTATTATCGCCTTCATATCACAGATAAGGAAAGTCAGGCTCAAGGTGGTTGGAATTTGCCACAATCCTGTAGCTAGTGAGTATCAGAGGCAATTCATTTAACTTCATTACTCTCAGTTTCCTCATCAGTAAAATAAAGGCATTGAATTAGATCATTTTTAAGGTTTCTTCCAGTTTTAATATTCTATGATTCTTAGCAATTCTTCTAGGTAGGTAGCTATATAAGGGGAAAAGAAAGAGCCCACAGGAACATCCCACAGAAGCTATTTCAAGACGTCACAAATGGGATCTTGAAAAGAAGGATTTCATACAGAGTGACTCTCGATGTTACATTACATCTGACATTCTTTTAATATCAAAGTTTGTGAGTCTGAAGGAAGTTGTTCTGACAGGCTGGGGAATAACACTATTCTTCTTTACATGAATATCATACTCAGTGCCACCATGACATGAGGCTAACTGCTATTCCAAGTTAATGAGTGAATTGGTATTCATCATCACCCGTCATTACATTGCTCACAATTATAAAATCAGACATCAGCTATGCAGTGATGGAAGGAAATACAGGCATCTGAGGTAGATAGTTCAAAGAAAGGAAATGGGACTTCCTGCTGATTTTAAGTCACTAAGTTAGAGAAAAAAGAGACTCAGTTGAAATAAAAGATGGATTTTTTTCCCTTAAGGATTGATCAGAAGATTCTGACTATCCTGGCAGTCTCTGTAGTAGTAGTAGTAGTAGTAGTAGTAGTAGTAGTAGTAGTAGTAGT
>NW_020954556.1:26362915-26435975 GCF_900497805.2 Vombatus ursinus | reverse complement strand
GTAGTAGTAGTAGTAGTAGTAGTAGTAGTAGTAGTAGTAGTAGTAGTAGTAGTAGTAGTAGTAGTAGCAGCAGCAGTAGTAGTAGTAGTAGTAGTAGTAGTAGTAGTAGTTGTAGTGGTAGTAGTAATAGTAGTAGTAGTAGCAGCAGCAGCAGCAGCAGCAGCAGCAGCAGCAGTAGTAGTAGTACTAGTACCATTCAAATTACCTTGTGTGTTATCTCATACGTACTTATAAATGCAGTTGTATTCCCCAATTCAATATAAGCTCATTGTTACTGTATCTCTAGTACCATGCATACATACAAGGGGGTCTTCATGAAGGCTTATTGACAGATTGATTAATGGGGATAATAATAGTAATAATAATGATAATAGCAGCTTCCTCATTAGATTATAGGATCATTTATAGACCAATTTCTCTAATGAATATAGATGCAAAAATTTTAAACAAAATATTAGCAAGTAGATTACAGCAACTTATCACACAAATAATACACTATGACCAGGTAGGATTTATACCAGGAATGCAGGGCTGGTTCAATATAAGGAAAACTATCAGCATAATCCATCATATCAACACCAAAACTAACAGAAACCACGTGATCATCTCAATAGATGCAGAAAAACTTTTGACAAAATACAACACCCATTCCTATTAAAAACACTAGAGAGCACAGGTATAAATGGTGTCTTCCTTAAAATAATAAATAGCATTTATCTAAAACCTTCAGCAAGCATAACATGTAATGGGGACAAGCTAGAAGCATTTCCAATAAGATCGGGGGTGAAACAAGAATGTCCATTATCACCACTGTTATTCAACATCGTACTGGAAACGTTAGCTTTAGCAATAAGAAAAGAAAAAGACATTGAAGGCATTAGAATAAGCAAAGAAGAAACAAAGCTATCACTCTTTGCAGATGACATGATGTTATACTTAGAGAATCCCAGAGAATCAAGTAAAAAACTATTTGAAATAATAAACAACTTTAGCAAAGTTGCAGGCTATAAAATAAACCCACATAAATCATCAGCATTTCTATATATTACCAACAAAGTCCAACAGCAAGAGATAGAAAGAGAAATTCCATTTAAACTTTCTGCAGACATTATAAAATATTTAGGAGTCTACCTCCCAAAACAAACCCAGGAACTCTATGAACACAATTACAAAATACTTTTCATGCAAATAAAATCAGATCTAAATACTTGGAAAAACATCAGTTGCTCATGGGTAGGCCAAGCTAATATAATAAAAATGACAATTCTACCTAAGCTAATTTACTTATTCAGTGCCATACCAATCAAACTACCAAAAAATTATTTTATAGAGTTAGAAAAAATAATAACAAGATTCATTTGGAAGAACAAAAGGTCCAGAATATCAAGAGAACTAATGAAAAGAAATGCAGGAGAAGGTGGCTTAGCCATTCCAGATCTTAAATTGTATTATAAAGCAGCAATAATCAAAACTGCTTGGTACTGGCTAAGAAATAGAGTGGTGGATCAGTGGAATAGGTTAAGTATGCAAGATACAGTAGTCAATGACTATAGTAATCTATTATTTGATAAACCCAAAGACTCCAGCTTCTGGAATAAGAACCCACTCTTTGAAAAAAAATGCTGGGAAAACTGGAAAAGAGTATGGCAGAAACTAGGCATAGACCAAAATCTCACACCATATACCAAAATAAAGTCAAAATGGGTACATGATTTAGATATAAAGGCTGATACTATAAGCAAACTGAGAGAGCAAGGAATAGTTTACCTGTCAGATCTATGGAGAACAGAAGAATTCATGACCAAACAGGAGATAGAGAACATTATGAAAAGCAAAATAGATAATTTTGATTACATTAAATTGAAAAGTTTTTGCACAAAGTCAATGCAACTAAGATTAGAAGGAAGGTAGAAAATTGGGAAAGAATTTTTACATCCAGTCTTTCTGATAAGGGCTTCATTTCTAAAATATATAGAGAATTAAGTCAAATTTATAAGACTATAAGCCATTCCCCAATTGATAAGTGGTCAAAGGATATGAACAGACAGTTCTCAGATGAAGAAATTAAAGCCCTGTAGTCATATGAAAAAATGCTCTAAATCACTATTGATTAGAGAAATGCAAATCAAAACAACTCTGAGGTACCACATCACACCTATCAGAATGGCCAACATGACAAAACAGGAAAATGATAAATGTTGGAGAGGATGTGGTAAAATTGGAACACTAATGCATTGTTGGTGGAGTTGTGAAATGATCCAACCATTTTGGAGAGCAATTTGGAACTATGCCCAAAGGGCTATAAAAATGTGTATATCCTTTGACCCAGCAAAGCACTTCTAGGGCTATATCCCAAAGAGATCACACAAATGGGAAAAGGACCTACATGTACAAAAATATTCATAGCAGCTCTTTTTGTGGTGGCAAAGAATTGGAAATTGAGAGGATGCCCATCAATTGGGGAATGGCTGAGCAAGTTGTGGTATATGAATGTGATGGAATACTATTGTGCTATAAGAAATGATGAACAGGTTGACTTCAGAAAAACCTGGAAAGACTTGTATGGTCTGATGCTGAGTGAAGTGAGCAGAACCAGGAGAACATTGTACACAATAACAGCCATGTTGTGTGAAGACTAATATTGATAAACTCAACCCTTCCTGGCAATACAAGGATCTAAGACATCTCTAGAGGCCTTGTGATGGAAAATGTTATCCACACTCAAACAAAGAACTATGGAAGCCGAATTGTTATTTTTTTTCTCTTCTGTTGAGTTTTGTTTCCTCTTTCTGATGGTTCCTCCTATTGGTTTTAATTTCTACTTACGACATCACTAATGTGAAAGTATGTTTAATATGAATGTAAATGTATAGCCTATATCAGATTGTGCGCCGTCTTGGGGAGGGTGATGGGGTGGAAGGGGGAGAAAAATTTTAAACTCAAAAGCATATGGAAGTGATTATTGATAAATCAAAATAAATTAATAAAAAAATTTTAAAAAAGATTATAGGATCATAGTAAGATGATGGCTTTAGAGTCTGAAGGAATCTCAGAAGCCATCTGGTCCAACTTCTTCATTTTACAAATGAGGAAACTGAGGCACAGGAAATTTAAGTGACTTGCCTAAGGTCACATAGGTAATAAGCATCAGAGACAGGATTTGAATCCAAGTCTTTTGACTCCAGAGCCATTGTTCTCTCCGCTATTGTGAGAGCCAAAGGAGTTCATGACTGTAGAGTACCTTTCAAACTTAGAAGTACTATATCAATGTGAATTATTATTTTTATTATTATAATCTTAGAATCAGGGTCTCTCCTGTTGGTGCTGTCCTCGAAAAGACTCGAAGTCTGGGCTCATCATTCATGGAATTATTTTTAGCCCTGTTAGTACTATTGGTCCAAGGTTGTCCAACTTGTATATTCTTTGCCCCAAAGAAAAATCTGTGAATATTCTTGGGCCACAGGAAGATAAAGCCAGGAAACCCTGGGGCATTTTTAGAGGTCTGGCAACATTCTTCACTTTTCAATTTTCTCAACCACAGCTTTCTTTACCTTAGGAAGACAAACACAATTTTCTGTCTCAGTTTTATTCAACTTTCAATAAAAGTAATTCACCTAGAAATAAGATTCATGAGAATTTATGTTTTAAAGTGAAATTTAAGGTCCATCAGGATTAACCTTGAATGAGTCCCTCATCCTATATTTTAGTCACTACTGATTCATGGGTAATAGTAGGGCAAATCATTTTAGTTTGCTCTACTTCAATGTCCCAAGTTATATGTTGGGAGGATGATTTTTGCCTCCTTCCTGTGATGTTGTGAAATTTCCAGAGATAACACCCATGAAGCACTTGAAATTGCTTGGAAAGAAGGTATTCACAAACTCAGTCATTACACCTTCTAGTTACTCCTACTATGTGTATTCTACCACCCATCTCCCCTCATGTTCTGAACTTATTTCAGTTAAAATAGAGGTTTAGTCCCTTGTTCAAAAGAAGACACTGTTTTCTGAAATACAGAGGGAAAGTAGTTCTATGGCAATGAGCTGAAGGACATAGGAGAATCCAGAAAAGATAAGTAAAGCTGATGTTAGCTCTGCCACCCCTAAAGTTAATAGGGTGGCATCTCAAGAAGGTACTTGTATCAGAGATCTAGGCCCAAGTCTGTCTCAAGAAGTCTTATCATCACAGGCTTGTCTAATACCATAAGACTACCTGCAGGCCAATGGTGAAGCACCAAGTATAACGAGAGAGACAGAGAGACAGAGAGACAGAGAGAGAGAGAGAGAGACAGAGAGACAGAGAGAGAGAGACAGAGAGAGAGAGAGAGAGAGAGAGAGAGAGAGAGAGAGAAAATAATGAGATAATGAATGGTAGGATAAGTACAGAGCTGGTGAATCTTACCTGCCCACTGAAAAGTCATATAAGAAGGACTATAAATGGGAGTCTGTCTCATAGTTCCTCTTTTCCTGCCATACATACTGGCATGGAACTGATGAGAGGTTACTGATTTTGATCTGATAAAATTTTATCTGAATCAGGCATTTTCTAAATTCCTCTACACTATTGTGGAGCAGCTGGGTAGTGGGGTGAATTAGGGTATGGGACACACCTTATCAGGAGCAAATTTTGTGATGCAAGTTGGGAAAACAAGCACACTTGTCTATCCTGGCAACTTTATGAGGCTGGAAGCCTAAGAAAACACACAGTAATGTCCCCCTGTCATAGAAGTCTCCTGAGAATTCCAGCAATGTAACCATGCTCTTCAACAACTCCAGAGTTATATTCCAAAGATACCTCAGACTTTTCCATTTCCACACTAGTGGTTAGTCTAACTACCTCAAAGGGCTTTGTTCTTTGAATCCTGTGCTGTATATTGATATCCATATTGACAGCGCAATATAGTTTGGCTGTCCCTTGCAAAGTGCTGACTTGGCTCAAAGTTCTCAGCTTCCTTATCATCCCTAACAAGGTTGCTAACAGATAGAAGGTGGAAGTATTATGAAAGACTATGGATATTAGTGAGTCATTTTATTTTCATTTTAATATTTTACTCAACGTAGTTGAGCCTCACCAGTCCAGATATGGAAAGGATTAACAAATTGATAGCTCTTTCTTGCTTGTGTGGATGGTTCTTAGTTGCTAGTCTGACATGTCTGACTAATTTCTATTTGCAAACTTAGTTTCTCTATATACACCCCCTTGCTAAGTCATGTGACCTCCATATAACCCTTTCATCTCATTCTAAATTCTTACCACTTAAAATCACATTGCATGATCCAAACCAAGGGAAAGTAGTAGCCTTGGACTCTTCCCTATTTCATTTTTGCATGACATACTCCTGGGTCCACATTGGCAATGGGAGAAAAAGTTACTTGGAAGGTGGGGAGATGGAAGGGACAGAGAGGCAGAGGAGACCGCATTAACTGAAGACATAGGAAGAGACCCAGGTCCTAGTCCAAGCTCTTCCACTAATTAACCATGTGTCCCTGGATAGGTCACTTATCTCTGGGTTTCAGTTTTCTTATTTGTAAAATGGGGAGTTTGAATTAGATGGCTTTCCAAGACCTTTCCAACTCTTACTCTAAGATCCTAGAATCCTGTCTAGTTTTGAAATTCTATGAAACTTTTCCATAAGGTGGGGGAGGGGGAATGCCACTCTTGGCAAAAGAGGCCAAGGTATGAGGAAAAAGACATTCTGCAAATTCCTAACCTGGAGGGCTGCTTCTGCAGAATCCCTCACCCTTTGATATTTTGGCTGTTCTCACTAGAGAATGCCAAAAAATGTAAAATCCCCTTGAATAAAAGCCAAACCACAGGTACTGTCACAAAAACAACTTGCAAAAAACAATACTTGGAAAGCTAATTACAGTGGAAGTGCTCACCAAGTCTTTGAAAAAGCTTTGCCTTTGCTACAGTATGTGGGTGTGAACAACAGTGCCTGGCTCCTTTCAAAGTATTCATCTTTGAGAAGTAAGGTGTAAGTCTGCATACAGGACTTTCTAACCATTTATCTCCATGTACAATGAGCTACTCAGTCACTTTGGAGTTGGGGGAATCTCTTGGGACTGCTCCATAATTAGCCCTTAGGGTTAATTTCTGAGGAAGTTACAATTCAGTGAGGTGGATACGAAGATGTGAAATTACAACCAGACCCATCCCCTCGGAAACCAATGGGCTCAGTTCCTACAGTGCTGAGTCACTCCTTGCCTCTTGGGGCTGCATCTGTACATGTTGCCTAGTGTGTGCTAGAGTGAGTAATCTTTGGGGGTAGAAGGAGCTACTCAAGAAATGCTCAAGAAAACAGCAGGGCATTTACCAGCTTCGCATTCGTTGGCCAAATGAGTTTTACCTCCGCTTCATGATGGTCATGCTTTAGAATTTCTTAATTTCTTTTAACGTTATGGAATATAATGCTCCAGTTATAAGACCAATTACCTTTGGGTAAGAGGTCAGCAATATCTCACTCTCAGTCCCACATCTCCTCAAACCTCCAAAGTGGGTTTTCTGTGATTCCTTCCTTTCCTAAAAGATGATCTTAGTCAATTGGTGAAATTACCATCCTTGCTCACTTTCTGGCCACAGTAGAATAATGAAAGGGAAGAAGGATAGATGAAAGAATGGAAGAATCTCCCCTGAGACATGGCATTGTAATGTTTCAGGTATTCCTTGTCTTTAATATGAGAAAATTGGATTAACTGATGTCTGAGGTTCATTTCAGGTCTGACCCTCTGACTTGGCTCTATTTTGAGAGGGGTCTCCTTTAGGCTGGGAATGATTTTCTTTATTTCTTGTTTTCTTTAAATGACAAATGAAGACTATGTGATACAGTGGACAGAGCACCAGACTGGACATCAGGAGACCTTTGTTGTTGTTGTTCAGTTGTTTTTAGTTGCCTCTGATTCTTTATGACCCCATTTGGGGTTTTCTTGGCAAAGATCCTGAAGATGTTGGCCATTTCCTTCTCTAGCTCACTTTACAGATGAGGAAACAGAGGCAAACAGGGTTAAATGACTTGTCCAGGGTCATATAGCTACTAAGTATCTGAGGCTGGATTTGAACTCAGGAATGAGTCTTCCTGACTCCAGGCCTGGCACTCTATACACTGTACCACCTAGCTGCCCCATCAGGAAATCTAGGTTTGAATAAAAACTCTGCTACCTGTTATTGGGGTGACTTTGAGCAAGTCGCTTAACTCTTTGGGCTTCATTGTCCTTTTCTACAAAATGCAGATATTGGATTAGATGATCTCTATGGTCCCGTCCAGCTCTAACTCTATAAACTCCAATGCTTGAGTTCTAACAGGAGCCAATACTATTCTACCAGGCCATTTCTTATCTGGTCACTTTGCCCAGAATTGACCAATAGGAGAATGCCAGATTGCATTTGGGAAATTCCTTAATGCTTTTAATGATCCTAAATTCTTCCTTGAAACAAAATCTCATCTTTTTAAATCCTATTATCCTTCTATTGATTCTCTAGGGTTGAAGAACATGGAATTCCACAGTCTTCAAAGAATTAAAGTTTCACAACCAGCAGTCAATAAACATTTATTAAGTGTCTACAACATTCCTGGCCTTGTGTTAAGTGCTGAGGAATCAAAAAGAGGCAAAAGACGGTCTCTGCTCTCAAAGGAGTTCAAAGGTACAGGGGAAAATGCAGGGTGGGTATAAATAGTTTTCAGCTTATTACCAATGACAAATTGCACAGGACAAGTGACATAAAATATGTTATCAAGGAGACATATAATCAAAAAAGGCAGTGGGATGGGCATGTGGAAAAAAAGAGATAATCAATAGTCAGTCAATAGTCAACATTTATTAAACACTTGCTATATGCCAGGCACTGTGCTAAATACTGGGGACATAAAAAGAGGCAAAAGACAGTCCCTGCCCTCAAGGAGCTTGCAATCTAATGGAGGAGACAAGCAAACAAATGTGTACAAATAAGCTATATATGAATAAATAGGAAATTATTAAAAACAGAAAGGCACTAGAATTAAGAGAGGTTGGGAAAGCTTCCTATGGGAGATGGGATTTTAGCTGGGATTTAAAGAAGCCAGGGAAGTCAGTAGTTGGAGTGGAGGATGGAAAGCATTCCAGGTATGGGGGGACACTCAGAGAAAATGCTCAGATCCTCAAGACAGAGTTTCTCATTAGTAGAACAGCTAGGAGGCCAGTGTCACTGGATAGAAGAGTACGTATTGGGGAGTAAAGTGTGCAAAGACTGGAAAGGTAGGAGGGGGCTAGGTTATAAAGGGCTTTGAATGCCAAACACAGCATTTTGTGTTTGATTCTAGAGGCAATAGGGAGCCACTGGAGCTTATTGAGTAGGGGAGTGACCTGGTCAGACCCATGCTTTAGAAAAACCATTCTGGTGGCTGAATGGAGGAAGGATTGGAGTGGGGAGAAACTTGAGGCAGGCAGACCCACCACAGGCTAGCACAATAACCAAGTCATGATGGGATGACAGCCTGCGCCAGGGTGATGGCCATGAGAATGTTTGCGTGCTCTACTGGTATTCATCTAATGTCAAGAGGTATTTACTGTAGCAAGATTAATACCTGCTTCAAGAATTCTACAAAATTCACCATACTTTGAGTGCTTTGGCTTCTCTCCTCATGGTCCCACCCCTAAACTTGTTTAAGTATGTGGAGATTGTGTTCCCAAATGACAAAAGTCAGCCAGTTCTATTTTTTGGATTTAACTCCATTAACCTTATTGCATTCGTTCAATAATGAAGTGTGTGAGCAAGACCATCCTACTACCCTGGTATTGAGGGTTCAGAATGGCAAGATGATAAGTATTATAGAAACTTTTGAGGAATTGGACATTATATTCAAGAAGAACTTCCTACCGTATTTATTACTCCTTCCAGAAACCTAGGTGACCCATTTTAAATGCTAAAGCAAACAAATACATATTTATAAAATATGGGTATGAATGTAACTTGGAGTTGGTAGGCAGATTGGTCCAGGAATTAGAAAGAAACTGACCAGATACATTTCAAAACATTTTCTGCTTGATCATGTCAAATTGATGTGCTTTAAAGTTTATAAAGCACTTCACATGTTATCTTGCTTAAGTATAAAGCATTGCCCCTTTCTTATGTGGACACTTATGTACTGAAAGGGACAGGAAGAAATAGATATTTTTGTAATATATACAGAGTAAAGCAGCTTGAGGAGAGACAGAGTTATGAGAGGATCTGATTGAGAACACTCTGCCCCCCAGGCACAGGTATTTTCTGTTTTTGTTTTTTTTTTAAGCTGCAATGTATTGTTTTCTAATAGCTAATTTACATATTGGGGCAGCTAGGTAGTACAGTGGATAGAATGTTGGGCTTGGAATCAGGAAGACCTGAGTTAAAATCCAGCCTCAGAAATTTCCCAGCTGTGTGACTCTGGGCAAGTCACTTAACCTCTGTTTGCCACTGGAGAAGGAAAACAAACCTCTCCAGTCAGTATCTTTGCAAGAAAACCGTATGGATAAAGGTCCACAGGGTTGAACAAGCTACATGTTAATTTTTAGGACCTAGAAGCTTATTGCTAGTAAACTCTAAATCAGAGAACTGTTTAGAGACAATTGTATGTTCACTGCGTCATGTCCTATGAAAATGTGCACTTGGGATTCCTTAAACTAAGAGGCAGCTAGGTGGTTCATAGAGCACTGGGCCTGGAGTCAGGAAGACCAGAGTTCAAATCTGGCCTCAGACACTTATTATCTGTGTGACCCTGGGCAAGTCACTTAACTTCCGTTTGCCTTAATCCACTAGAGAAGGAAATGGCGAACCACTCCAGTATCTTTGCCAAGAAAAACCCATGGCCAGTATTGGCGTGCTATGGTCCACAGTGTCACAAAGAGTGGACATCACTGAACAACTGAACAACAACAAAACTAAGATAGAATTGAGTCACTCACTACACATGAGGAGTCCCCAATTTGAAGCAGAAGAAACATGAGAAGCCAAGAAATGAGAATGTAGAAAGAAATAAGAGAAGATGCTTGCAGACAGAATCCAAAGAATGGAGCACAAAACATAGAAGTCAATGGAGCTAAGAAGCTGGCAGCAGCATAGACTAACTGAGTCCAGCTCACTGGAGACAGTCTCTACCCTTAATGTGGGGAACTGGTCTGATTGGGAGAAAGTTCTGATGCTGGTTGCTGATGGAGAAAGCAAAATCCTTAAATGTTTGACAAACTGGCCAGGGAAAGGCTGCCTTGTTCTCTAGAGCCATCTATAGAAAGAAGAGAGGGGAAGCCCCTCTGAGGCTTACCTATGGTATTGCCCTCTTTGACTCAAAATGAGGAAAGTCCAGTAAGCCCACAGAGCTAAATTAATTGTTCATCTATCCAAGTATCTATCCAAGTATCTATCCAAGACATATGTATTGAAGTATGTGAGACATAGAAGAAGACATACCCAGCAAGTCGGGTAGACCTCTCTCCCTAGGAAATTATATCGGATAAGATAGACAAGAGTCAGCCAATCAACAAGCATTTATTAAGCACCTACTGTGTGCCAGGCACTAGGGATACAAAGAGAAAATGAAATAGTCCAAGCTCTCAAGCACTTGCATTCTATCAAGGGGAATATATAAATAGATTTACATATATGCAAAGTGACTTGGAATGGGTAGGATTAGAGAGAGATCAGGAAAGCCCTGTGAAGGATCTGCTGCTTAAGCTGAGATTTGAAGAAGGCTAGAGGCAGACAGGCACAGGATATGATATATACATACATGCACACACTCATACACTATATCTATATACACACATATACACACATATATATTTATATGCATATTTACACACACATATAGACACATGTATATATGTGTGTGTGTGTAAAATATATTTATGTATCTGGGAATAAAACTGATACTGGCTATTCAATTACATTAAAAAAAATGGAATTCTTTAGTTTGTTATTACCCACAATTTTTAAGAGGGGTTGAGTCCAAGAGAAAAAGCATTGTTTACCTTACAAGAACCTTTTCCTTGTCCCCCAGTCAGCAGCTGGAGCCTTTCTCCCTCCAAATTACTTTGTGTTTCTCTGATTCTTGACTTTAACTTTTGTCATTGTATCTTTAGGGCACATAGTTGACAATGAAAATTTGTGGTTTGATTAAGATTACTGAGTATACGGAATACCAAAAAATTTTGGAAAAACTTTTAGGGAATAATAGAAAGTGAAACAAAATAGTAAAATGGGAAGAATGAAGTACTTACTAACTATAATCACATGAGGACAAATGAATGAAAGTAAATGGGCAGACTTAAAGACAATGATTAAAATAGTGTCATGATATATCATATGTTGACATTATTACTTTAAATGTAAATTGTTACTAATCAAGTTATGTTCAATGTAGAGTTTCTAATAAAAAAGTTAATTAAAAAAACCCTGAAAAGCAATTGCAAGATTAAAAACAGAATCAATAGATACAGGCAAGGTAACATAGATAGTACTTTCAGACAGAAACAAGATTGAGAAATAAAGAAGAAGAAAAGCAATGCTTTGTTTTGTTTGATCATACATGTTTGTTACAAGGAAGGGTTTCTATTTGGAGGTAGGATGGTGAGTTGGTGGGTAATTGAAGGAAGGAAGGAAAGAAAGAAAGAAAAAGAAAGAAAGAAAGAAGAATGTATCAATAAAACTTTTTTTTAGTGCATAGAAGAAAACAAAAAGAAATACAGAGGGATACAAATAGCAATTTGGTTGTTACATTGTTAAGTTTCATGTGTTTCCTACTTCATAATAGAAATTTACTTTCTTAATAGACCTCTTTCTTGTTTGCTGTTGTTCTGTATGTTGAATGTTTGTGATTGTTGATGATGGAGTTCAATATTAAAAGAAAAAGAAAATTTAAAAAAATACAAACAACAGGTTTGTATAAAACTTAAAAAAATCCAAAGAATATTTTGGTGCAGGTAAAATGGATAAATGAGGAATTTGGAGCTAGGCAGCAGGAAGAGTAGTTTCCAATGTAATATAAGAACAAGTTTGGCCAAACTCTTTTGCAGATTGGAGGGTTAAAAAAGGATGGCAGCTGCTGCTTATGGAGAGAGAAACTATCACACAAAGGGGTTAGTCAATCTACAATGTGCTCCTGGCCTGGGACCAGCAGCATTTCAGGAGACAAAGTGAGGCTTCTTTACCAGGGCACTTTCTATAAAGATACTTGGGGATGAGTGAGACTTGAGCTGTGTAGAAAGATTTCAGTCTGGAGCAGATTAAGCCAGCAAATAGGAGGTTAATAAAGTACTGTAATGGGTTTAAGTGATTCCCTTCCCCCTTCCTTCTTTTTCCTTTTCTCCTCTCTTCCCCCCTCCCCCCCTCCCCCAGTCTTACTCATCCCCTTTAAAATGCTTTATTTCAAACCTTTCAGTCCACCTCCCTTGGCAGGAGTCAGACAAAAGGCCTCAGTTTGGCCAGTGTCAGAGCCGGTGCACCTGCCTGCTGCCTTGTGGGGTGCACTTTCCATGAAATAGCCCCCATAGGAAGGCCAGGGGCTCAGAATGCCACTTCTTATCTGGCAAGGAGTGGATTCAGGAGAGTGGAAGCCACAGGAAGGCTTTTTCAACAAGCAAACAAGACAGTCATTCAGAATTCATGTTTTATGCTGACTTCATCACTGTGGTGGACTGTTGCGGGAGCAATCCTTGTTGCTGCCCTAGAAAGGTCTCCATAGCTGGGAGTAGTAACAGAAAGTGGAGGAGCTGCAGATTAGAATAGAGGGGAGATTTCAGACTCTTTACATCCTAAGGGACCTTGAGATACCCTCTGATTTGTTTCCTCTACTAAGCAGGGATGCACCTAACACTTTAAAGAGGGTCCTAGGAAAAACTATAAAGTAGCTCTTTCCTATCATGTCATAATTCCAATTATACCTCTCAATATTCCTGACATTCTTTTCCCTAAGGTCTATCACAGAGTTATACTAGGGTGGAGCAATCAGGACTTAGTTTCAGGGCATCAAATATGAAGGGTACTGACAAAACTTATACTACTTCTGCAGCATAGTAACAATTGAGCAAGACTAGTTCACTAAAATTGGAAACTAGCAGATGGTTTCTTCCTCTCTCCCCTCCCCCAGTGGCTGTTCTTCCAA
Organism: Vombatus ursinus; assembly: GCF_900497805.2. NCBI lineage: Eukaryota > Metazoa > Chordata > Mammalia > Diprotodontia > Vombatidae > Vombatus > Vombatus ursinus. The sequence goes on along the minus strand of NW_020954556.1, from coordinate 26,422,864 downwards.
GAAAGGTTCTCCCTAGTCTGGCACCCTGTTCTGTCCTGTCTCCCAGGAGCCTCCTGGTTTCTCCCCCCACCCCATTGGATTTATTTTTTTTAAAAAGCATGAGTTTATCTTAAAAAGCACAACTATTTTTTCATTCTGCCCACTGTGGGAACATTTTTTGGTTTTCCCATTTATCAAAATTGCTAACTATGGCTCTGCCCTGTCCTTTGCCAGCCTTCTCCCTAATAGGCTGAAGAAAGCCCTGATAAGACTTACTGCTTCCTGAGAGTATTTATATTTTGATGGAGAATCTTAGAGACCCCCAAAGCATTCAAGACTCAAAAGTAATTAAGCTATAATTCAACAAACATTTATTATGTAGTAAATATTTATTACTTTCGTGCACCATAGTAGAGGTTGTGAATACCAGTATTAACCAAGAAATTATCCTTGAGCTAAGGTCTTACATTCTACTTAGGGGTATAAGCAGATATACTAATAAATAAATGCAAGGTAGTTTGAGGAGGGAGAATGCATTAACAACTGGGAGTGCAGGAAAGGCTTCTCAGAGAAGGTAGTCCCTGGGCTGAGTTTGGGAGGAAGATAAGAAAGAGACAGATAAAGAAAGAGTGAATTCCAAGCACAAAGGAGGGCTTGCACAAATTTGTGGAGACAGGAGATGGAAGGATGGAGAAAACATGAGTCATAGAATCTCAAAAATGGAAGAGACCTCAGAGGTCATTTTGTCAGATCCATACTGAAATAGGACTTTTAGACATCTCCAGTTGTTAAGAAAATTTTCTTTATATGTACATGAAAATGTTTACAATTAGATATTTTTGGGCTAAGGGGACCTCTTCAGGGACCCTCCTCCAGATTATACTACATAAGTGTTTACTAACTCATCAGCTCCCATGGCTTTGATTATTATTGGCTCAGAGTGAGTGTAAATAGGAATTGTTTCTGTTCTGGCCAGAAAGTCTGATGGTCTTCCCCTCTTAAATTGATTCTTTTGTGAAGGCAAACTAGGCCATATTTTGCTTCAATTCCTACCTAGCCTTTAACTACTGAACGAGGGTAGCTTCAGACAAACTGGGACTCGAGAAAGACCTTAGCTTAAAGAGGCAAGGTGTCCCATTGCATCCAAGGCCATCACGAGTTGTTCTGACTCATGTCTTGCCACTGGACCATGATGCCTTGGGAGGAGAGAGTGGGGCTAATGACTTTGCACAGCTCTGCCTCACTTAAATCCAATTCATTTGCAATTCAAAACATCACTCTCTTGACTTCATTGGTCCTCTTTGAGAATGAAGGACGAAGAATAACTATGCAGATAACTCTCCTAACCTTTCTCTCAACCTTGCATCTTGCATCTCCAACTGTTTTTTAAACATCTTGAATTGGATGTCCCATATAAATCTTAAACTTAACATGTTTAAAAATGAACTCATTATTTTCCCCCCAAATTCTCTCCTTTTCCTCACTTTCCTATTACTATTGTTTCCCAATACCACCATCCTCCCAATCATCCAACTTGCAACTTCAGTGTCATCCTTGATTTCTCATCCTCTCTCCCCTCACTCCCCATATCCTTAGGGGCAAACTTATAAAGGAAGAAGAGAGAAAAACCAAGAACATAGCTTTTGGGGCCACTCATTCTTAGGCAGTAGAGGAAGGAAGGGTGAAACAATGAGGGAGCCTAAGAAGGAATAGTCTTTCAACTGGAAAGAGAACCAGAAGGAAGCAGTGTCATGGAGGTAAAAGGAGCCACTTCAAGGATTGCTTAAAACGTCAGGAAAGATTAAGATAAAGAAAAAGGGTGTTGGATTTAGCAACTAACTCAATGATCACTTTTTCAGTTGAGCAGTGGGCACAAAAGCTGAATTCTAGGGGATTCAGGTTCTGAGTGGATAATAAGTAAATGGAGAGGGATGTAGAGACTGACTACTCATACAAGTTGTATAAGAGAAGGTTAAAAGAAACAAACTTTGAGAAGCTGTCAGAGTCAGGAGAAGGGTTTTTGTTTTTGTTTTTGTAGGATATTGGTACCTAAACATATATATAGGTAGAGTAGAATGAGCCAGTAAAGAGGAAAAGAATATAAATGAGACAAAGAGAGGAGATGATCAATGGAGCAAGGTCTCCAATGAGATGAGAGGGCAGAGCAAAGAAATCCCTCCAATGCCTCCATTTACAGAGGAATTTCAGGGCAGCCATCTCTTCATATCCCACCCAATTGCACTCTTTTTGACTGGACTACATCACGACCCTATTTTCACCTCCTCCCCACTTTTCAGCTTTCTTTTGTGTGTTGTCTTCTCCCATTAGATCATAAGCTATTAGAGGGCAGAGACTATCTTTCTTTTCCATATTTGTATCCCCATCACTTAGTACAGTGCCTGGCACATAGTAGGTACTTAAATATTTATTGACTGGCTAACTGATTGAGACTGGAAGAAATAGAATCAAAAGCATACTGATAGGAAGAAGAGTTGCCTTTAGCAAGGAGAAGGACCAATGCAGTAAAAGATACTGGAGGAAAGCAGGCAAGCATGGGTTAGAGGTTAGAAAGTTTTTCACATGTGGAGGAGGGGAAGGAGCTCATAACAGATGTTCTTAATCTTCTCAGTAAAGTAGGAGGCAAGGTCATCTGCTGAGAAAAAGTGGGAGGAGTAGGGAGAGATAAAGGGGCTTGAACAGAGAGATTCATAACATCTGCTGTGGGGAACGTAAGGGAGTCTATCGTATTTGAAGAAAAGGATTTGGTCCAGTTGGGAGGGCCAAGCTGAGTTTAGATGGCACGGGTTTGTAGTGGATTCTATCGATATAACTTTGTTTCTTCTCCAGCAACATTTGGTGTCTCAGGGTTAGGAGGAGCAGGGAAGGTGGATGACAAAACCAACACTGACCTCATTAACATTTTGCTGTATTGCTGTGGGGTTTTGTTGTTGTTGTTGTTTTTGTTTGTTTGTTTTGCCTTAGTCCCAGGTGTGAAAGGTTGAGAGGTTATGAACAGATCAGGCAAATTCATTACTACTACTAGAAGGAACAATTCCAAGTGAATGCCCTACTGATAAAGTGGGCTAGTCATGTCAGCTCCTCATTACTACTACCTGGACTCTTGCAATAGTCTCCTTATTGGTGACCATGAATCAAGCCTCTCCCCCCTCTAATCCATTCACCACACAGCTACCAAAGTAATACTGTTAAGACCAGGTCTGCCCATACTGCTCCCCTCCTCAAAAAGTTCTGGTGGCTTCCTAATGCCTCTGGGAATGCAAACTCCTCTTTGGGGTATTTAAAGTCCTTCCCAGTCTGATGCCAGCCAGCCATTTCAGCCTTTCAGGCTTATTACATACTCCTCCCCCTTACACACTACAGTCTAACCAAGCCTGTCTATTCACCATCCCATCTCCAGGCCCTGGGTGCCTTTACATCCCTAGTGCCTGTAATGTGTTACTTCTGCATTGCCACCTCAGACTCCTTTCAAAGCTCAGTTCAAGTACCATCTCCTCTTTATAAGGCTTTTCCTGATCTAGCACCCATCCCTCCAGAAATCACTTCATATCGATTTTGTATATATGTTGTTATCTATGGAGATATCTACCCACAAGCTCCTCAAGGACAGAGAGTTTTGGGTTTTGTCTTTGTAGCCCTAGAACTGAGCACAGTGTTCACAGGAGGCCCTTTGGTTGTTGTTCAGTAGTGTCTGGCTCTTTGTGATCCCTTTGGGGTTTTCTTGGCAAAGATACTGGAGTGGTTTGCCATTGCCTTCTCCAGCTCATTTTACAGATGAGAAAACTGAGGCAAACAAGGTTAAGTGACTTGCCCAAGATTGCATGGCTAGTGAGTGTCTGAGACCAGATTTTAACTCAAGAAGATGATTCTTCCTGACTCTAGGTCCAGCACTTTATCCACTGAGCCACCTAGCTGCCCAAGGAGGCACTTAATAAATGTTTATTAATTAATTGATTGGATGATAGCATATTTTAATTGTAGCAACCAGATATATTTACCTTCAAAGAATAACAGTGTTTACCACAGTAGGAAGAATTTTTTTTCTCTTGAATTATAAAGCAGTGACCTCTCCCACCCACAGCCACACTTCTTTTTCCCCAGCCTTGGAGTTTCTATCTACGTATTTGAGAGACAGAGACAGAGAGAAAGGAGACAAAGACAGAGAAAGAGGAGAGAGGGAGGGGGAGAGAGAGAGAGAGAGAGAGAGAGAGAGAGAGAGAGAGAGAGAGAGAGAGAGAGAGAGAGAGAGGAGAGAGAGGAAGGAGACACACACACACACACACACACACACTCACACACACCCATAGAATCCATTCTTGCTAAGCAGATTTTTCTCTCCTGGTTCCTCCCTTGTCTGCTGCTTTGATGCTCAACAGTTGTATCGTTGGTTCCCCTGACCTTTCATCCCTTTTGTCTTTTCTTTTTCTTTCATATAAAACTCATTGGGAGGTAAGGCAGTGAGTCAGAAATCAATGTAACCCTTGGCAGAGAACAGAGCACAAGATCACAGAGACTGTGAGAAAAATGTCAAGTAGCTAGTCTGACCAGATATAACCTGACTCTTCCAAGGAAAAGAAGTAGACCTGGCAGGGTAGATGTTCTTCATCCTTTCTTCTTGAAGATTATTGGTTCTATTCAGTGATTAGGGAAGCTACAATTAAGAAAAAAATGGCATTTATTCTGCTTCTGGAACCTTACTCTAACATCTGTTTTTCATCTCTTACTTACAATTTCTGCAGTACTCACACCATTTTTAAAAGGCTTTCCTGATCACAGGCAAAAGATTGTAAATGACAGGTCTTGACCCTTGTGTGGTAGTTATTTAGTGATTATACTTCTTTAGGTTAACCTTGGATCTCTGGTATTATTCCACCATAATCTATGTTCGAGAAGGAGCTCAATATTGAGGTTGCAGGACAGTTCTCGTGTCTGCATGCTAACTGAGAACCCCATCAGGACAAGCTAAAGTTGGTGGTAAAGAACCCCTACTTGGGCATAGGGGAGAACTGGATATACAGGAATGCTCATGGAGAATGTTAGTGGTTCTCCTTTCTTCTTGAAACATAAGATGTAAGAATGAATACTTTATCTTTCCCAATTATTTCCTTGTGAGACCCCAGGAACATATTTTTAGACACAAGTCTATGGACTAGGATGAGTTCAATGCTTATCAGTAAATATTTGACCCTGGTAACTTGAGCATCTTAGAATGCATCTCTGAAATTTTGCAGCCCCCAGAAGAGCCCCAGACAAGTTGAGACCTGTTAAAAAAAAAAGTTCTATTTTCCTAATAACACAAAAACCTTAACCTATCTTTCCTGGACCAGAGCCCAAGACACCATTCCAGAAAGAAACCCACAGACTCTCAACACAAGGGAAATGAGGCCCAGTCCCCAGATGCTGCCTGGGTAGAGCTCCATGTTAAAATGAATCCAGACACTAACTTCTCTGGGGCTTTACTCCTAAGGCACAATGACATATTTTTAAATGTTTTTTAATTAATTTATTTTGATTTATCACAATGACATATTTAACAGGCTAGAGAAGAAGCTGTTTCTTGGTAAGGGAAAGGAACAAGCATTTTTTAAGCACCTACTGTGTGCCAGGCACTATGCTAAGCGCTTAACAAATATTATCTTATTTGATCCCTACAACAATCTTGTGAGGTAGGTGCTATTATTATCTCCATTTTACAGTTGAGGACACTGAGGCAGACAAAGGTTAAATGACTTGCCCATGGTCACAGTCAGTAAGTGTCTGAGGCTAGATTTGAACTCAGATCTTCCTGACTCTATTCACTGTACCACCTAGCTACCTCTAAGAGGTATAGAAGGGCATCTTATACTTAAAGGTACTACTATGCCACCACTTTCAGACAGGCAGGGCCGCTTTATTGTAGGAAAACTATACACATGAAAAATGACATAAAGCCATGGTGTTAAGCTCGGGGCTTAGCAACAGGGGCTGCTGAGCTGTCCATACAGATCTCTGCAGACTGCCTGTTGACTTAGAAAACCACATGTTAACATTATCTCTATTCTATTACATTTTTAATTTATTTTGTTAACTATTTCCCAATACTTTTTAATCCGGTTCAGCACTTTGGACTGTGGCGGCTAGCCCTCAGGCTCTGTTTGATGCCTTTGGTTTAGAGCACAGACAATCTTTTCCAAGACTTGAGGTATGTGCAACAATTCTGTGCCTACACACAGACCAGTCATTAAGACAACTGCAACTATCCTCACGGACTGGGACTCCCAAGACAGGAGAAGATATAGGGTCGAACAGAGAGAAAGAGAGGAAGAGACAGAATGTGACAGAGAGAGAGAGAGAAACAAAGAGAGATAAATAGACACAGAGAAACAGACAAAGAGAGAGGGAGAAAGACAAAGAGACAGAAATTGAGAGAAAGAGACAAAGACAGAGAGAGACAGAGAGACAAAGACAGAGACAGAGAGAAAGAGACAGAGATAGAGAGAGACAAAGAGAGAGACAGACATAGAGGGACAAAGAGAGAAAGATGGAGACAGAGAAAAAGAGACAGCAAGAAAGACAGAGAGACAAAGAGACAGAGAGATAGAGAAAGACAGAGACAGAGGGAAACAGGTAGAGACACAGAAACAGAAACAAAGAGACAGAGACATAAAACAGACAGAGACAGAGATAGAGAGAGACACAGAAACAGAGACAGAGATGGAGAGAGAAACAGAGACACAGAGAGACAGAGCCAGAGAGAGCTAGATGAAACTTTACTTTCCTGCTCACTATAGGTGACAGCTAAGAAAAACCACTGTACTCATTCCACTTTGAGGTAGTTCCCATGGAAACCCAGGTTCCTGCAGTTTCCAGTTAGGACCAACTGTAAAAATTCCAATCTTTATGACTAGAGCAGCTCCCTTACTGGTCTCCTTGTCTTCAGGCCATCTCCTCCAATCCTTTTTGCACCCTTCTGCCAGACTAATCCTTATACATTCTGCTTAATTCATGTCACTTCCCTGTTCAAGAACCTTTGATGGCTCCTAAGCCTACTCTCCTTACCCTTCTGTCCCAGCTCTGCCACCTTTCCCCTCTCTCTGTGGCCAGTCTTCTCTGATACTGTCCTTGCTTCAGCCCAACTAGGCTCCTCATGCTCCATACATGTTCCTCACACATCAGAATCATTCTAGTTTCTGCCCTTTTGTTCAAGTCACTTCCCTTGTCTGAAATGTTTTTCCTTCCAAAAACTTTGTCCAAATCTTACCAGCCCTTCAAGACCCCTTTCAGCTGAGGGCCCTGTGGCCTAACGGAAAAAGCCTGGGCTTTGATATTGGAAAAACTGGATTCAGAGCCTGATTCTGCTATTTCTCAGCTATGTGACCTCAGGCAAATCATTTACCTTCCTGATCCTCATCTATAAAATGAGAGTGCTGGATTAAATGACCCATTGGGCTTCTAAATCCTATAATCTTTAAATCTTTATTCACAAAGCCTCTATCAATACCCACCTATCCCTTTTTTTGGCTATCTATTGTTGATACTATATATTTTTTACACAAAATTTGATGGAATTAGTATACTTTGAGAGGTAGCATGGCTGAATGGGGTTAGAGCTTGGCCTTAACATTAGAAAAACCTGAGTTCAAATCTTACTTTGACACATCTTGGCCATGGGACCCTGGCTTAGTCACAACTCCTTAGTGCCTCAGGAAACTCCTTAAAATTATAGATTGAAGAGTAATTGCTCATAACCTTTCTTAGTACAGTGACTTTCCTCACTAAGAGTTCCCTGAACCAATGAAAACACAGGTTAATAACAACAATGATGGCAACAAAAATGGCATTGTATTACATATTTTTGAAAGTCATTCTCTAACAGTTTTATGAGCATATCACTTATCTCCCCAACAAGACTGCAAGCTCTTTGAAGACAGGGACTACCTTTTATTTTTTAATCCCTACAGTGTATACTTGTCAAATTAAATTAAATTCTTTTCCCATTAGTAAAAGTGACACTTGGAGATGACCTTAGTGGCATCAAGTATCTGATCCCACAGCCTTAGTTGTACAGCTAAAGCCAAAGGAGATATGCATGGCCTATAAAACTATGCTAAATATTGACCCAAGGCATGGTCAGGGAATATACATCCTATGATAAAAGGCCACAGGTTTGCAAAGATGAGTTAAGTTATGCCATTTACACAAGTTATATATCAGTTATACCAGTGATTTAGTTCCATGAGCCTTAGATTTAGTTGGTTGTTGTCCTTCATTTTCTTTTTCTTTTCTTTTTCTTTTTTTTTTTTTGACTAGTCAGTGGGGTTAAGTGACTTGCCCAGGATCACACAGCTAGTAAGTGTTATGTGTCTGAGGCCGCATTTGACCTCAGGTCCTCCTGACTCCAGGGCCGGTGCTCTATTCACTGCGCCGCCTAGCTGCCCCCTAAATAAGAATCACTAGATATCTTGGCCATTACCAGCGAGATTTCTTTTTCTTTTTCTTTCTTTCTTTTTTTTTTTTAGTGAAGCAATTGGGGTTTAATCTTCTTGTTGTTTGGTCTGAGACTGGATTTGAACTCACATCCTCCTGACTCCAAGGCTGGAGCTCTATCCACTGCACCACCTAGCTGCCCCATGTCCTTCATTTTCAAAGAGGACCAAAATGACATCACTATGATGGAGGTACAGTGTGTCCAACTGTGGCTAATCAGATCAATATGAGCTTGGAATGCTCTACCATAAATTGGGCATAAATGGTTCATATGAATGTTTGGAGTGTAGATGTCTAATTTTTTACATCTCATTTCTTTTGAGTTACTGCAATTCTGCTTTGCTCATAGAACACAGTGCCTTCTGTGATGATGGCATGCCATCATACTGGGCCTGCACCAGTATTTCCCATGTCTCACAATCAATTCCAAAGTTCTTTCAGAGACACCTTGAGAATGTCCTCGTATTGCTTCTTCTTTTTTATTTATTTATTTGTTCATTTTTATTTATTCATTTTTTTTAGTGAGGCAATTGGGGTTAAGTGACTTGCCTAGAGTCACACAACTAGTAAATGTTATGTGTCTGAGGCTGCATTTGAACTCAGGTCCTCCTGACTCCAAGGCTGGTGCTCTATCCACTGTGCCACCTATCTGCCCTTGTATTGCTTCTTCTGACCTCCATGTGAGCACTTGTCTTGTGTGAGTTCTCTATAAAATAGTTTTTTTAGGCAAACGTATGTTTGACATCTGAACAATGTGGACAGCCCATTGGAATTGTGTTCTCTGCAGTGGAGTCTGAATGCTTGGCAGTTCAGCTGGAGAAAGGATTTCAGTGTCTGGGACCTTATCTTGCCAGGTGATTTCCAGAATCTTCCTAAGACAATTCAAATGGAAGTGTTTCAGTTTCCTGGCTTGATGCTGGTAGATTGTCTGGGCTTCACAGGCATACAACAGTAAGGTCAACCCAATGGCTCTGTAGACCTTCAGTTTGGTAGGTAGTCTAATATCTCTCCCACACTTTCCTTTGGAGCCTCCCAAACACTGAGCTAGCTCTGGCAACGTGTGTGTCACCCTCATCATCTATGTGTACTGGAAAGTATACTGCCAAGGAAGTGAACTTATCCACAACATTCAAAATTTCTCCATTTGTTGTAGTAGATCTTGGTATGGTATAACTAGGTTCCAATCAGTGCAAATAATGAGCCCCCTGAAGTGGTCACATGTATTCAAATTTATACAACTTGAAGTTATAATTATACAAAACATGGTCATTGATTTCAGCCCAATGGAAATATGTAGCACAATTTTGAATAATGTGTAATGTGTTGAGGAAAGAGGTATTTACTGGGATCTCAGGAAATTAGAATGAAGCTCTGAGGATGTGGTGAGGCTAAGAGTTATTTTGCTCCTCTGTGAAAAGCAAACTTGAAGCTTAGGTCTTGGTTTGGTTAAATTGATTACAGAATTAGCACATGGGAACTGCCCTATGTGGGAAAAGGACCTCTCATGGCTTCTTGGACCACAGTGAGTTGTTAGGAACTGCTACTCTTAGGGATTCCTCATAGTGTGTGATAAGGTGACCATTCCTACTGGAATGTGCTGAAATTCCTGATTGATTGATGTGACATAACCTTGAGATGTATGTGTGCATGTGAGAGAGACAGACAAACACAGAGAGAGACTGAGAACAGCAGAGACAGAGAAAGAGAGACACAGAGAGATGAGCCCCAACTCAGGAAGAGAAAGAGGGCAAAGGGCCACCGATCTCTCCAACCAACAACAACACAAAACCACCCTGCCTAGAACAAATAAAAAGCAAGAAGAGAAACCCTGGCTGTACTCAAGTTTAATACAATTTTTTCAGAAGACAGTTCTCACTGGTAGCTCCCTCCTTTCCAGCAGTAGGGATGCATTACAAGTATTCTTTGTTGTTTCCTATCTCTTTCTGTTTTATCTGGGCCTTGAAAATGTTTGTTTCTTTTCCATATAAACAAGTCATCTAACTGTGTGAAAGATCAGATCAGAAGAATTCTCATGGAAAGGAGAAAAAGACACTTTGTGGGGATGTTCTATGGCCTGTATCCTGCCAAATTCTCTTCTAGGAATCAGACTGACCTTGCATTTTTGTTTTTGTTTTTTAATATCTTTGATATTGAGAGTTTGGGTTCTGACATTTTCAAATGATGCAATAGATTTTCTTACTACACTCGAGGTAAAATAGTCTGGCCTGTGGTCAACCAGGCAAGGGTTCCTCCTTTCAAGGGAGAAAAACTATGAGGTCTTTAGAGAAGTCCTGCTACTCCCTTTGTAAGACCATTTCCCCAACTCTAACCACTGCTCCTAGGTACCCACCTGAAATTGATTGAATAGGGAGGTGTACTCTTCAGAACCATTGTGATTCCTTGTCTTTCTTGAGCACTTCGGTAAACAATTTTCTGTTTCTGACAATATGTCTGTCACTACGGTTAAAGGGAGAGAGAAACTCTTTCCCTTCCCCCTCTTCCTGGATTGGCCATTTCTCAACTCCATTCCATGGTCTATCTATTTCTGACTTTTGAGATCAAACTACCATGCCCCTTGGTTTTGGGAATACCACCTATAATGGTCATGGGTTTCTTTTCAAATTTTGTGGGGTTGATTCTGGTCAGAAGAGAGCAAGTATTTCAAAAATCCTGCACTACCCTGATAGTCAAAACAACTAACAAGTTCTCACTTTGATCTGAACCAATGATCCAGGAGATCAACCCCTTGTTTTCCAAGTGAGAGAAAATTGCAAGGTACTTAACCTGAATATAACCCACCCTGTTCTCTCTCAATACTAATGGTGTTCAGCAGGCAAATAAAGCATTTTCCAGTTATTGTATGAGATTCAGGGATGATCATATTGCAGTTCCAGTATTGCCAGATGCTTGCCTAAAACATATGGAAGTCATATAACCTCCAGTCAGACCTCATCTACTCAGAGAGCTCCCTCCTCAATAATAGAACTACTGTGATCATAGCAAAGAATTTGTTCCTCCATAGACCATAGGACAGTGTTATCAATTTAGAATCAATCTAGGAACTCATACCCAGGCAGGAGAGATCTACTTATTGAAAGGCCAAAGAGTGTCCTTAGGGGAGTTCTTTGAAAACAACAAAAAGATGTTCTTCTAGTTCTCCACCTTCCCTCAGCAGAGAACTAGTATTGATTATCAGAAAGAAAAGCAGGCAATTATGAGTGACATAACTGTCAAGGCAGGTCTGAGTGCTATCACAACTCAATCCCCTCTACCCTTGATACTTGACCTAATGGACTAGCAGTAGCAGTGGTATTCATCAGACTGGACCTCTGGGGAGCCTACAACTGTTCTATATGTAAAGGAAATAATGAATGAATGAAAGATGACCTTTCAAACTTGGTATAGCCTGTATGAATACTGATTATGTCATTTAGTGTGTATAGCCACCTTGCAGTTTTTCATATGTTCATAAATCTAATGTTTATCTATCTAGTAGCTATCTTCATCCTCTTCCAGGATCCTGCCCCATCACCTATAGCAACATGAGCTATTGGTCAAATTGAAGGAAATCTCAATTTGGGAAGGATATCAATGTGAAGAAGATCAGATGAAGCTCCCAAAACAACGTTCTCTTGCCTTGCAAGGAATCTTTATGGAATTCTGTGAAGTGGGAGCTGTTCTGCAATGGATGTTCCCATTTCTGTGAAAGATCTGTTTTTCAGGCAGTTAGGTGGTGCAACGGATAGCACTAGACCTGGAATCAGGAAGACCTGAGTTCAAATCTGGCCTCAGACATCTATTAGATGTATGATCCTGGGTAAGTCATTTAACCTCTGTTTGCCTCGGTTGCTTCATCTGTAAAATGGGGATAATAATAGCACCTGCCTCCCAGGCTTGTTATGAATATCAAATGAGATAATATTTGCAAATTTCTTAGCCCAGTGCCCAGCACGTAATATGCACTATGTAAATGTTGGCTATTATTCCTTGGTTTTGGAGGATGCTACTACCTCTTCACCCCCAGGTTGTCTGCTCTAATGATGCCTCTCACAGATACAATCAGGGTTTTCTAGTAAACACTAGAAGTAGATGATATGTTTCTTGACCTAAAAAAAGAAAGTATGGAATTCAGCTCTGTGGCAAGTCACTTAAATCTCTCTGGGTCTTAGTTTCCTTATCTGTAAAATGAGGAAGTTGAACTTAATGACCTCTCTAGTTCCTTCAAGCTCTAAAGCTATGACTTTGAATGTAACTGCAACAAACAGTTCGCTGAGGAGACAGACACCCATAGCATTCTCACTGAGGTCATCCTTTCACCACACTATGCTCTTACATTTACTTCTGCACTTAACTAATTCAAGAAAAATAAAATAGAGTCTGAAAAGCTGGAGTCAAAGCCATATTTTGAGGCATAAAGCTGCCGACTTGAAGGACTCATTATCATTAAGAAAGAACTAAGAAACCGCTGGTCTAAGACAGCTTAATCAACACCAGATCTTCTGAGCACCATTTTTCTGCATTGTTCCACTTAACTCATGATTCATGTTCCTGAACATAGATGCATCCCTGAACATAACTTTTGGGTACATATGCATCATAAAAGCCTGAGTTTGGAACCTGATCAATCCCCCAATCAGGCCCTTCTATAAACATTATTGTTGCTGAATTTCAAATAGACATCCCTCAGTTCATCCATCAGGATTAGGTGCAGGATGCCTACATTCAGACCCAACTGTCCAGCCTCCAAGTGGATACACACACCACCCAAAAGATAAATGTTTCATTTTTTCCTGTCTGCCTCCTCAGGATCCATGTAAGTAATTCCACGTACAATGCCATGTCACCCAAGATACCCGACTCCCTCCCCTGTATTAGCTTCCTACCATGACCAAGGCTGCTTGCTTTTTCCAGTGTGAAAATTTCAAAATCCTTAGTCTTCCTTCCCATATTCCCTTCTGCTCATGGTCTCAAGTTTATCTCACATTTCTGGACTGCACCATTCATAATCTCTTAGACAAAAGTCCCACTTTTCCACTGTATGTATCACCTCCAGTCCACTGGATAGTTGAAGTACATGAGCCAAACCCTGGAACAGTTTCTCTAGGTATAAATTCTCATGCTGCAATGATGACTGGACCAATATACCTAACCACAGAATTTTGTCATAATAAACTTTATATACTTGCCTACCCAGAACATGCCCTTTTATATGAATAATGGTTTTTCCCTTTATGTATATTATGTGTGGCAATATGCATAAAAGAAAAACTAAAGTCAATGACCATTCTGGGAAGAATTGAAAGGTGTCCAGGATGATTTGCAGTGCACCCTGAGTAGATAAAACAGGATTAAAAACATGGACCAACTGGAATTGTACTTGGAGACTTTGAGCATAACGGACTTGGTCTGATTATTTTGTTTAACCTCTGCACCAGCAGACCTTCCCAGCAACTGAAAGAATGAATGGTAGGTTGTACCACACCATCACTAAGATAGTATGTCAAGTGACCTTCTGCTGGGGTTACCCTCCTTATTCTATATGTAGTCTATATTTCTCTAGACTTTATCACAATAAGCTCATCTCAACTGTAAACTATGATCTCCACTTCTTTTCCCACCATTACAAATGTGGCAAGGCAAAAAAGTTTAGTACAAGGATTTCAGAGAAACATGGGAAGATTTGTATGAACTGATGCAGAAAAAAGCACCAACATAACAATTATCACAGTTACCACAACAATGTTAATGAATTTTTAAAATATTTTTTCTGAACTTAAACACTGAATAAAATGAGTATTTCTCTTCACGTGGTGGAACAGAAAAAGAGGATTGTACATGAACCTTCAAATTTCTGTTAATGGACTACTTGTTTTTCTTTTTTCAAACATAATGAATTCAGCATGCAACTTTCAAGGATGCCCTGCATGTCTAGTTCTTTCTGGCATTCTTTCTTTCTATTCTTTTCTATTAATTAAAATAAAAATATTCAATGACTCTGGGGGGCAACCTATCCTTCTTCCCTCCCTTAATATCACCCCCCTAATACAAGAAAAATGAAAAAGAAAAGCCTTGTCACAAATATGCATAATCAGGGAAATTTCTACACTGGCTATATCCCAAATTGTATTCTACACCTTAAGTCTATCACCTCTCTGTCAAGAGGTGAGGATCATGCTTCATCACTGGTCCTCCAAAATTATGGTTGGGCATTGTATTGATCAGGGTTACTAAGTCTTTCAAAGTTGCTTTTCTTTGCAATGTACAGCAGTATAAATGAAAAGGTCACTAAAATGAAGTAGAATTCTGTGTAATGGATGAAGCAAAGAAGGTTCTGGAAGAAATATAGTAACATATATCTACCATACTCCCCCCACAGTAAAAGGATGGGAGACCTCTTGTACAGAATAGTATATACATTGTCAGACGAGGTTTCTATATTGGACGTTTGCTTAATTGTCTTTCTTTGTCATAAAGGAGGATTTAATCTGAAGTGAACAGCTGCAATGTAAAGTAGAGGCCAACAATAGCCATAATTTAACATTAAAAAAAAAACTTTTAAAAAAGAATACCTAGATCAGGTTATCTTAGAGTCATGGAATTGATGAGGTCCCTACTGGACTGCCATGGGCCCCAGCCCAAGGGAGAGGACGTCAGAGCCAGCACATACTCCAGAGTTGATAGAAATCTTCCTCTATTATGACATGGCCTCCAGTTCTGGAGTCACCCTCTGTGAGAAGGGATGGTGTTCACTCTCACGCCCTCACTGATATAGTTGAATTTTGAGGGATTGCAGCAGATTTGGCCCATGACTATGCCTATATGGTAGTGCAGGATCCTAGTGGGGAATAGGTACCAGTGTCATCAGAGATGGAATTCTGAGTTAGACAAAGGATTAGCTTGCCAGTGCTCTCTAAGACCTGCCTTAAGATCAGGTACTATTCAATTTGGCTTGACTCTCTCCTCTTGCTTCCAACTTACTGTTCATTTCAGCTCTTTAGAGAAATCAAGACTCTTGTCCCAACCCAGTCTTTGTTTTATATTCTTTTGGATCCTGTTTTTGGCCTAACCTTCTCCCTCCCCTCTCTATCATTGTATCAATCCTAGCTTAGCCCATCCCAAGCTTAATCCACAGGCTTATGCCCTAAAACTAGAGATCATCCCTTTCAGAAGTTATGATACCAGAGGTAGAAAGATGGTGATTGGGGATTGGGGGGAGGGAAGATAGGAAGAGGTGAATCAGAAAGAGCCCTGGCCTCCAGAAACTGAGACCTATATTTACTTTAAGCACACTAAACAAAGAATGATGACTATACAAGATTTCTCTATGATGTAAAGAGCCTTCTTTATCTTACTGAATGGTCCATCACATGTCATGGAAAATATCAATAATACTCTACAAGAGATGACATTTAACTGAATAGCCAGGTCTTCAGAGATGACTGCAGGATCATTTATAAAGTCATAGAAGAAGCAGGTAGGAAGTTGAGAAAGATTAAAGGCAGGTGAAGGGACTGGTCTGGAACTTGTTATGTGGCCTGCCGACATTGAGCTGCCCAATTGCTTGGTATTCACAAGGTCAGTTTTCAGATCAAAGGCTCCTGAATGTGACAAACATAACCTGATGAGGAGGAACTTCAGTACTTGGCTAACTCTGCAACTCCATCTTATGGATGGGCATGCTGAAATGCATAGGGGTCACATGGCTTTAGGTCACCAAATAAATTCAGGACAAGATGAGAAAAGGACTCAGGATTACTAACTCTCAAACCCCTTTTCCATCTGTTATGGATGTCCCTCCTCATGGTTTATATGCATTTCTGCTTTTCCTTTTCTCATTCCACCAAATGAAACTGATTCTCCACGGGAGAACTGAGCAATAGTAAGTGGTCCTGAGAAAACTCTTTGAAATATCAAAAAGGCATCCTTTGCACTAAACCTGAATCTGTCTTGCTCGACCTGCTTGTCAAAGACACTCCATATAATATAGGTACCATACTCATTCAGAGGGAGGGATGGGGAACCTCTAATAAAGAATATTATATACATTGTCAGATAAGGTTTCTATATTGGATGCTTTTGCTTAATCATTTTTCTTTATCACAAGGGAGGGTTTAATATGAAGTAGGGTGGGAAATGACAGTGATGCAGAAATTAGATGCGTATCGTCTTTCCTGAAGCTCTTGGATTATGCCAAAGAACTAGACCTGGTAGGGAGGTGGGGGATCCAGAAGGCAGTTGGATAGAGTTGAAAAAATAGGATTGGAAATGCTAAGTGCTGGCAGAAACATTGGAGAGAGGAACTTTGAAGAGTGGGAACAGAGTTCTCCAGAAGATAAGCAATTGAACCAAAGAGAGCAAGGAAATAAGCTAATTTTCCCCCAAAATGCTTATTCTGCAGCACACAGAGCGGAGAAAGAAGGAACCAGTGCTCTGCCCATGTAGATACCTTCACTCTATGAGTTTCCCAGCACATCCAGTTCTGAGAATGACAAGCTCTGTCCCCTAGAGTTATCAGGAAAAACACACAAGATGGCATCAAAAACAAAAGCTGTCAAAGAGAGGAAAGGAACCACCCTGAGGATGGAGAGGGCTGAGAAGCTGAAGTGATGGGGCTGGTATCCTGTATGTAATGGGCTCCTGGTGGGAGCTGGTGGGGATGTTTCCTTTCCCCGGCATGTGGACAGCCCCTATTGACACTGGCAAGAGATCACATGCACAGCCTTATGGAAACATTCTGTTTGCAGTATTTTCCTTTTCGTTTGTTCCTCACAGTCCGCGGACAACTCAGGAGATATTTCTAACTAGATTGCTGATGAGCCGAGGGGTTTCTGCAGCTGATTCCCGATTGGGTGGAATGGTTGCTACCCCACTGAGGCGCTAAGGACAGATAGCAAACCCACACATGGTCAGCACATGGAAGGTGGGCGGGAGGGTGTCTGGATTGTTCAGCGGTGGGGGGAGGAGAGTGACTCTGAAACTGTAATTTGGAAATAATAAACTGATGTCACTGTGACATTGAGTGCCTCCAACCCCACTGTGCTGCTGAAAGCAAATGGAAGTAAGAAAACTATGTTGTTTCTGCATTTGTCTCTCTTGTTTAGGGGCTGAATTTCTACTGCAAGAGCACAGAAAGGCAGTTCTTGTTCCTGAGCGAGAAAGGGACTGATCGAAGGCACGACAAGAAGGAAAAACAGTCAGGAGGTTAATAAAAAATCACCTGTGTATAATGCTTTACAGATATAAAGCGCTTCCTGGTTATGTCCTTTGATTCTCACTACAACCCCTGGAGGTAAACAGTGCAAGTACTAGGGCTATTTCACAGATGAAAAAACTGAGGCTTGCAGAGATTAGCTAACTTGCCCAAGCTTACATTAACAAGAACTCAAACCCAAGTCTTATGGGTCCAAGGCTGTACCCCTGCTTCCTGTCTCATAATAGAGAACTTACTATATAAGTATGTTTCAGTTGTCTTCACTCTACTGGATTATGACAGGCTGGCCCATAGATGGCCTAAAGCCATTGAAGATGACACATCACCGTATCATCAAGGACTCAGGTGTACTCTGCCGCCTTTGAGCAATGTCTAACCTCTCCAAGTTCTATCCCCCCTGAGAACAAACTGAGGAAACTTAGCTCAACAGCAGAATTTATTAACTTCTATTGAGAAACTGATCTCTTTGTTTCTCCTCTCCCCCACCCCTTTTCTTTAGTTTCTTGTTTTCCTGACCATTGGCAAATGCATTGTAATTTACCTTTGCAGATGCTCTCTTTGAAATATGGCTGGTCCACCACTCTGTAGTGAAAACTTTTGTCTCACCCATGAATTATTCCACCTGAGTGCACAATGAATCTAGAACTCTGAAGAGGGAGGATGATTCTGTAGGAGTCTGGCTGGTGTTCTCTAGAAAGTAAACATTGCCTGGAGTTTCTATACAGAAGGCCGAGAGCAGCACAATTCCAGGGCCAGGACAGGAAAAATCTGGCTTCCTCTCTTGTTTCCTTACACAGCACCAGCCCTATGCAATATAACAACTAAGTCGCTGGTTGGAGTCACAATCTTGCAGAATGTTTGTGATAGATATGCAGTTTTGCTGTAGAAGGTCAAAAATGGGGTCAGCCCCTGAAATGGGAGCACTTGGATAATAGCTTTTGAGGTAACCTGCATTTTTTTTCCTAGAGACGGGACAAGAAGATAGTAGGAGGGTGGCTACTTTAGTAGTGTTATAATTCTAGGTAGCTAGGTGATGCAATAAATAGAGTGCTAGGCCTGGAGTCACAGAGGCCTGAGTTCAAATGTGACCTCAGACCCCTACTAGCCATGTGACCTTGGGCAAGTCACTTAACCTCTATCTGTCTCAGTTTTCTCAGCTGTAAAATGGTGATAATAATAGTACCTTTCTCTCAGGGTTGTTGTGAGGATCGAATGAGATAATATCTGTAAAGTGTTTAGCACAGTACCTGGTGCATAGTAGGCACTATATAAAGGTTAACTATTATTATTATTACACCCCCCCCCCCCCCACAGAATCTCCCTACAGTGATCTGTTGTAATAGTCAGGTTCAGGGATTGCAAGAAACATAAGCAAACTGATTTAGTGGGTCTATTCAGTCATAGAAAAAGGTATAAGATGCACTTTTCCCCTCACCATCATCCTCAGGTCCCCACTTTGGTCTGGTGTGGGGAAATAATAACATCAACAATCATATTAATGTGGTGCTTTAAGGTTTTTAGTGCTTTAATAATAGCTAACATTTATATAGTACTTTAAATTACTTTTCATATATTACCTCATTTAATCCTCACAACAATTCTATTATTGTTCCTAATTTACAGATGAGGAAACTGAGGCAGAGAGGTCAAGTAGCATTCCCAGGGTGACACAGCAAGTAAGTGTCTGAGGCAGAATTCAAAGTTGTCCTCCTAATTTCAAGTCTCTCCATCTGCTAAAACACATAGTGTCCCATAATCCCTTTATCAGAGCAGAATCGCAGGAACAATCTTCAGGTCTAGGTAGCAGACTAATTCTGGTAGGCTAAGAGGCTCTGAGGGTATATTCAGGTGAACAAAAGGGACCCGGATGCTTCAGCTGATGGGCCAGCTCTAGTTGTCTTTAAATTATCTAATTAAGAATAAAACAGATAAGTTAAAACTCAGAAATTGGTAGAATTCTTAAGAGTTAGGAATCATTCCTATGGAGACTCATTATTCTGGTTGTATCCATCTCCATATTCTCCCTCCTCCAAGGGAAGGGCCCTAATCAAAGTGGTTGTCTATGATTTAATTCATCTATAATCACGAAAATTGATTTTGCTCCCAGTGGAGCTTATCGGGTCCTGTGTCTCTCTTGTCAAGTCTCTGGGGCTGGGGGTGGGGAGTGAAGAAAGGGCTGGGGAGAAGGAGAGGGGAAGGAGGGCTGAGGACTGCATTACAACCTGAAAGACAATACCAATAGCCCTTTCTGAATCCTCCCATCCATGAAGGAAATAATGCCCTAAAGCTGTGCAGATGTCCACAGTGAGCCAACGGTGATGAGAACATGACTGTTACTCAATGATTTCTGTACCTCCAGAGTTGTACAAGGTCCTCATTTATAATCTAAATGAGGAGGTGACATCCAAAACAGAAAGAAGTCTGGGAATGTGTTGTAGGGGAGTGGAGGTACCAGCCAAAGACAGAAACTGTGGACGTGAGCAGTCATCGAGAGAGCATGTCTGCCCAGAGTTCTGAACTATTAAATCAGGATCTGGTTAATCTGGTTTAATTTGGTTGCTTTACCACTGACCAACACTCTTCTCATGTAACACTCTCTCTGTACTTTCCAGGATACCTGCTGACAAGGCCTATGGTGATGCCCCTTCTCTAATAAGGGATTTTATTGACAATGCCTCCTTCCCACTCTCTCTCTCCCTCCCTCCCTCCTTCCCTGTACACACACACACACACACACACACACACACACACACACACACACACAAAGTAGTCTCAAGTCTTCAGCAAAGTAAAAAATATCTCTTGCTCACTAAAACCCTGGATATGCTGATGTATTCAATGAGAGAGCATAGGATGAGTTGAATATACAAGGTAAATCTATAAACCATGCTTCCCCCCTCTCTCCAATTAAAAATGTTTACATTACGTGAATGTAGAAGGTATACCAATTTGGATTTGGACTTGAAATTTCTGGGCTATGTTTTCCGCCTCCATAGCCCAGCTTTAGGGGGCAATTTAGCTTCAGCAAGGTACATCTATGGATACTGCAGTCTTCATCTGTAGTCTGATCAGAGGGGCTGACTTGAAGGAGTGGAGGACTCAAGGCTCTGAGTCAAAAAAAGAAAGCGAGCCAAAGTGAAATCGGCAGGAATATAGGCCGATTTCTCATGACTGTGCCCACTCCAGCATTGGCGTGCAGACGCTGAGGGTCCTTCCTTTCCTTCCTCTCCTACCTCTCCTACAGGCTGGTAGCACCGGACAGAGCAGCAGGAGGGAGATGGAGGTTACACAGACCCCTGACAGCCACTTAAAAATGCTTAAGTGGTGATAAAGAATTCCAGGGAGCATCTGGTTCACATGTCAAGCCTGTTGTAGCCCAAGTCACCAGCTTTCTCAAAAAATGGCGTGGCTGAGAAATCTCCCTCTTCCCATTCTATGAAGGGAGGGATGAGTTTACAAGAAGACATCCCCATCCTAATTTCCATCTGGAGAGCAGAAGCAGCAGGAGAGTAGGTAAGAGATTGGACTCATGACCACCTGCCCCTGGTGTTTCGAAAGAGACAAAGCAGCTTGCTTGGGCCACTGTCCAAACACTAGGAGTGCTGGTGTATTTTCTTCATGTCCAAATACTAGCTAATAATTAATACTAGTTTAAGCAAAGGGCTCTTGTTTATTGATACGGAGTATCAGTACTGACAAGAAGTTTAAGCAATTTGTTGACACAGGTCTAGGAGGACATTAGGACATTTCTAAGGAGAAATGAGGAGTTTCTAGTGGGGTGGGGGCAAAGCAAGCCAATGAGAATATCTAGAAGGGAGAAATAGGGGGAAAAATCCTCGACAGGGACTGCATAGCCCTGTTACATACAGATTAAATACCTAAGTGAGGGGGAGGAGTTTGAAGAATTAATTTCATGTTGGAATGGAGCATGGCTGGGAAAAGTTAACACTTCCTAAAGAGATTAATTTAGGAACACAAAAATAGCCCAACACAAGGCTGCCTGGGACTTCCAAGGAGAATACTAAGACTGCCATAGGTTTATCAATCCAGCAGACTTCTGCAGTCATAAGAGCTGCTTCTGCTAATGCAGACAAATGCTACCTTTGGGAACTGGAATAGAAGAAAGAAGCCAACAAAACCCAGACTTGGATCCAAGTGGGACTTGAACCCAAGACCAGAAAGTGAAATGCCACTGTGCTTCTCACACTAATGCCAATGTTTCCTGATTATACCATAGGGATGGGACCTGAAGATTTCACAGTGCAGTGCTCTTAAATCAAGTTATGGGAGAAGAGCCAGATGGTAGATCACTATCCCAAGTGTGCCAGACATCTGAGTTTAGAATAGAGCCCTGCTGTCTCTCCTGAAATCTTGGGTACTCAGGCAAGTTAGCAGCCACAAGAATAATCATGGTAGGAATCTATAAAATGAAAGGGTTGAACTAGGTGATCTCAAAGGTTCTTTCCCGGGCTAACATTCTGTGATTCTGTCAATAGTGTTTCAGTGAACAAGCATTTACTAAGCACTTATTATGTGCCAGGCACTGGGCTAAGCCCTGATTCCCTTCCCTGAAGGAGCCACTTTCTAATGGAGGAGCTGTTTATTGTTGTTTGTCATTAGTCATGTCTGACTTTTTGTGACTCCATTTGAGGTTTGCTTGGCAGAGATAAATACTGGAGTGGTTTGCCATTTCCTTCTCTAGCTCATTTTACAGATGAGGAAACTGAGGTAAACAAGGATAAGTGACTTGCCCAGGGCCAACAACTAGTGTCTGAGGCCATATTTGAATTCAGGTCTTCCTGACTCCAGGCCCACGGTTCTATCCCCTGTGCCACCTCGCCGCCCTCTAGTGAAGGAGACAACATGTAAATAACTCTGT
Source organism: Vombatus ursinus (assembly GCF_900497805.2). Lineage (NCBI taxonomy): Eukaryota > Metazoa > Chordata > Mammalia > Diprotodontia > Vombatidae > Vombatus > Vombatus ursinus. The sequence goes on along the minus strand of NW_020954556.1, from coordinate 26,400,311 downwards.
ACACATAAGAGGTAGGGTAAATGGAAAGTAATCTCAGGAGATGGGAATAAGCATTTATATAGCAGCTGCCATGTGCCAGGCACTGTGCTAAGTACTTTATCTCCTTTGATCTGCACAACCCTGTGAAATAGGGAGCATTATTATTCTCATTTTGCAGTTAAGGAAACTGAAGCAAATAGTAACTCACCTAGGTTTACAAAGCTAGTAAGCTTCTGAGGTTGGAATTGAACCCAGATCTTCCTGACTTCAGGCCCCCAAGAGCTGTCTGCATCTCAGAAGAAAACACTAGTAACTGATATATATGTGCACTTGCGTGTGTGTGCATGTGTGTGTGTGCACACGTGTGTGAGGTCTCTTGAAGAAGGTGGGATTCCAGACAGTATAGCAGTCGCCAAATGGTTCTAGGACTGGGACACTTATCCTACCATCAACTCTTCATTTTCTGGACCTCCTAAGCTGTTCTCCTTTCTGGGAGATGGATTAGAAGGATAAGAAGGCTTGGGAATGACTTCTAAAATTCCAACACCCCTTTGAAGGGACCAAACCAAAGCCCTTCCAGATGGGAGTGGAGTGCATTTTCAGCATATTCCAACAAGCAGAGGAATGTGAATAAGTTCCCTGTTAGACCCTCCCTTTGAGATGTGACAATGAGGCCTTAGTCCATCGAGTTCAAAGTTTGGAAAAAGGGACATGTACAGAAGAGGGCTCCTTTTTTTCAAGAGACAGAAAGCGGAAGCAGCTACTCAAAAGCACCAGAAAGTCAGGGGAATGACCAGTAGTAGGGAAGGAGGCAAAAATATTTTTTGCCTTGGGAAGTATTTGATTCAATTCAACAAACATTCACTAAAGGCCTACAAAGTGCTAGGCCCTCTGGTAAGTGCCCGGAGATACCAAAGACAAAAGTCAAGCCATCCCTGTCCTCAAGGGGCTTACATTCTATGGGAGAGAGAAGACAGATGTTCACAGATAAATACCAGGTACTTTGAGGAGGGTGGATCAGGAAAAGCTTCACGGAAGAGAAAGTGGAGCTGATGGAAGTTAAGGATTGGATAGGGCAGAGGTGAGTGGGGAGGGGACATCCAGCAGGGGTGGTCACCGTGTGCAAAAGCATGATAATGAAAGATCTATCATCAAGCTTGAGGTATGGTCAGTAGACTATTATGAGGCAGGCATGTATGGCAGCTAGTGCACAGAGAGCCAGGTCCGGAGTCAGGAGGACTCATCTTCCTGAGTTCAGATCTGGCCTCAGACACTTATTCATAGTGTGGTCCTAGGCAAGTCACTTCATCCTGTTGCCTCAGTTTCCTCATCTGTAAAGCTAACTGGAGAAGGAAATGCCAATCCACTCCAGTATCTTTGCATGAAAACCCCAAATGGAGTCATGAAGCGTCAGACATGACTGAAACTACTTCACAACAACAAATGACTAAATGATGACTATGATGTGACTCTGACTGTGGTAAAAACTATGACTTAAAAGACTTGTTGACCGACTGACTGATGTTACAGAGAGGACTCTTGCTCAGGTATAGGTGGAACTAAATGGCCTCTGATCCCTTCCAACTTTGAGATTCCTATGAGTCTGTGATCCAACTTTATATCTCTGTCAGGCCCTCACATAGTGTTCTGCGCACAGGGCGTACTTAATAAATGTTTCTTGAATCATTAATAACATTTTTTGAAGGCTAAGATTTGTATGATATCTTGTTAGGTACTCTAAAGAGTTCAGCAAAAATGATATGGCCTTTGCCCCACAGAGCCGGGTAAATAGAATAAATTTAGATCATCCCAAACACAAAAGAACATGTAATTAGGATCTGTAAAGACCATGTAATACCTGCTTCTGTAGAGCCCCATCAGAGCATTTAGGACTCTTTGGGAGAGAAGCGCTATATAATGGAGGGTGATATTAATATTCTCATCATTATAATTAGAAGCTGCAAGTAGGATCTTGAATGACATTAATAGCATGTCCTTACTTGTTTAGCTCAGCTTCCCAGAAAGAGAAAACAAAATAGAGCTAGGCGTTAATAATCCAAACAAGAAATAGATGGGTGCCATGTGTCACGGCTGCCGCTCTGGGAATAGTCCCTGGTTCCCTTATTTTAAATGTGACCTTTGGGCTTGGTTATACAGGCTAGTTAGAGAGAGCTTAAATAGCATCCACGTGGAAGATTTTGCATGTGTTTTTCTGGCACTGAAGAGATTTCTAGAAAGGGCCAAAGTTCTCCGTTATTTGAGTTCTAATCCAGGAGTGATATTTTTTAACCAATGTTTGTTAGTACTTTAAGAGTACTATTATTATCCCTATTTTATAGATGAGGAAATTGAGGCAAACAGGTTAAGTGACTTGCCCAGGGTCACACAGCTAGGAATGTCTGAGAATGGATTTCAACTGAGGTCTTCCTCACCCCAGGCCCAGTGCTTTATCCATTGTGCCACCTAGCTGCCTTCCTTCTGTGATAGTTTCCAATTTATCCTAAATATGATTTGCTTGTGCGTGGTAATTTGCATATTGTCTCCCTAATTAGATTGTAAGCTCCTAGAGGGCAGGGTCTATCTTTTACTTTCCTGTATCCTCATCATTTAACATAGTGCCTGGAATATAGTAGGTGCTTAATAAATGTCTATTGACTGACTGACTGACTGAGTTTATCAATAATGCTTATAAATGATGGTGCCCAGAGCTGAACACAATACTCCAAATGTGGTCTGACTGAGGGAGCTTTAAGAAGAATGTTGAAATTGATGTTGAAAATGCATTTCTTTGTATTTTCTTGATTTAAGTAATCTGCCCTTTCCCCATTTTCTATGGCTTTGAATCATCAATTAATGCCCATAGGGTTTGATGACCCAGCACTTGATGTAGTTATAAAAACAAAAACTTAGTCCGTGGCGTGATTGATCCACAGCTTTCGAGATAGCTGTGCTGAAGAAAGAATGCTGGATCAGAGACCTCAGCTGAACTCCTGGCTCTGCTCTGTGGTGCCAGGGGCCAACTCCAGTCATCCTGATCTCTCTCCTCCAGTCATGTGGGTCCAGTGGTAAGATATAGATCAGGATGACCTGGAGTCAGGAAGACTCATCTTCCTGAATTCAAATCTGGCCTCAGACACTTATAGCTGTGTGACCCTGGGCAAGTCATTTAACCCTGTTTGCCTCAGTTTCCTCATCTATAAAATGAGCTGGAGAAGGAAATGGCAAACTGCTCCAGTATCTTTGACAAGGAAGCCCCAATGGGGTCACAAAGAGTTGGACTCAACCAAAACAAATGAACAAATGAACAACAACAACATTAATAGGAAGTTTTTCAAATTGACTTCTTTATAACTTCTACCCATTACTCCTGGTTCTGTCCTCTGGGACCAAGTAGAAGAAATGTAATAACTCTTCCACATGACAACCTTTAAAATACTTGAAAATAGTCATCAGGTCCCCACAAATCTTCTCTTCCACACTAAACATGCCCAATTCCAATTAATCAATCTTTGCATGACTTGGATTCCAGGCCCTTTACTAACCTAATTACCCTCCTTTGGATACTCCACAGCTTATCAACATCCTTCCTAAATTGTGATGGCCACAACTGACCATACAGTATTCCTAATGTGGTCTGGCTAAGGAAGAGTCCAATGGGACTATAGCCTCTCCATTCCTGGAAGATCTTCCCCTCTTAATGCAGCCTGCATTAAGATCACATTCGATTTTTTTTTTGATGGCCATAGCATCCTGTTGACTCATATTGAGTTTTTCAATCCATTAAAATCCCCAGATATTTTTCAGACAAACTGATGTCTAACCATGCATCCCCCACCTCATACTTATTAATTTGATTTTTTAAACCCAAATACAAGATGTTACATTTTATTTCATTTTGTTCAATTCAGCCCAATGCTCCAGCCCATCCAGATTATTTTAGATCCTGACTCGGTCTTCCAGGGTATTAGCAGTCCCTCCCAACTTTGAGTCAATTTTAAATTTGATAAGGATGCTCATCAATTCCTTTATTTATGTCCATTAATGAAAACGTTAAACAACAAAGGGGTAAGCACAGATCCCTGGGACAATCCATTAGAGACTTCCTGCTCCATTGACATTAAACCATTAATGACTACTCGTTGAGTCTTGTCATTCAACTAACTTCAAATCCATCATCTAGGATACCTCTTTCCATGTTTTCCATAAGAACAGTTTAAGTCACTGTATAAAATATGTATCTAAAATCTAAGTAAACTACATCTATAACAATCTGAGTCTACATCTACCAGCTTGATTACCTAGTTTAAAAAAAGGAAATAAGGTTAGTCTGGCATGACCTGTTCTTGATGAAGCTATGGTGACTCATTGTAATCACTATTTCCTTTTCTGCATGTTCACCAACCAACATTTGGATAATCCATTCTGAAATTTGCCCACAAAACCCCAAGCTCATGACTTATTGTTTATATGTTGTTTCTTTTCTCTTTTTTCCTCTCTTTTGGTCTCTCCCCTCTCCAAGGAGTTTTGTCCATAACTGCCAAATTACTGTTCGAAGATTTGTAGAAAGAAGTCATTTTGGGGCTCATCAAGCCCAACTTCCTTGTTTTACAAAGGAGGAAACTAAGGCTTGGAGTCAAATGACTAGTAAGTCTCTGAGGCAGAAGTCAAACACAGGTCTTCCTGACTCCAAGTTCAGCACCCTAATCATTACTTGGAAGCATTACACTATTTTACCTGTCAAATTATATAAGCCCTTTAAAGTTTGCAAAGTGATCTTCACAAAAACCCTGTGAGGTAGTTGCTATTGTTATCTCCATTTTTTGCCAGATGGGGAAACTGAGGCTGAGGGAGGTTAAGTGATTTGCCCTGAGTCACACAGCTGGTAAATATTGGAAGCAAGATTCCACCTCAGATCTTCCTGATTCAACAGTTCAATGCTTCATTTATTATGCCACCTAAGTGATACTGTTAAAAAAACAAAAACCCCAAAACAAAAAAAACCTTTTGTAGCTCCCGATGGCCTCTAGGATGAAATACAAATTCTTCAGCCTGCTACTTAAATATGTCCATAATCTGGTTCCTACCCACCTTTCCAAAGACTTTTTGTTAGTCCTAACACACTCTACATTCCAGCCAAAGTTAGGAGCAGTTTTATGAATTGAACTTTCCATTCCCTATTTCCTCCTCCACGCCTGAAATGCACTCGTTCCTTACTTCTACCTCTTAAAATCTCTAGGTTTCTCCAAAGCTCAATTCAAGAACTCCCTCCTTTTTGGAGTCTCTCCAGATTTCCCCTAGTTAATGTTCTCCTCCTCTTCAAATCATCTTGTATTTTATTTAACTGTGTACCTGTTGAATGTCCCCCTGCCACTGGAATACAGGAGTATGTATATGTGTCCTTGTATCTTCAGTGCCTAGCGCATGGTAGGTGTTTAAAAATTGTTGGTTGAGTTGACTTACTCAAGTACCCAGGGCCTTCAAATACCCCTGCTCTAGGTATATACCCAGGGTTACTATCTACAACTTCTTCCCTCGCAGTATTCCATTCTCTAGACTTATTCTGTTTGCCTATGTCCTTATCAAAACCTATTTGTCCTATGTCTCATTCTCCAAAGCCTTTCTACCGATGTAATGATGAGTGCTGATGGGATAACACATTTCTCCTCCCATGTAGTAATAATAGTAATTCACTTATATAAAATTATAGGGACTTTCTGGAGACAATTTCTCAACCCAAAGAAATGACTCTTAATAGTGAAAATGTTGGATCCTGTGACAAGTCAATGAAAAAAACCAAGCAGGCTTTTTAGCAACATCCCTTAAACAAAATCTACACAGAAGACCAAATGTGAACACAGCAACAAATAAATTATTCCAAAGTAATTTTTTTCATGATAATGATGAATCTCTGGAGTATTAGGATTTAGGATCCAAGCATATTAAAGCTAGAAGACACTTCGGAACTTCTGTAGTACAAACCCCTTGTTTTACAGATGAGGAAACTAAAGTGAAGTGACTGAGGTCAGACAGACAATTTCTGGCAGAATTGAAACTAAAATTCAGTTTCTCAAATTGCACTTCAGTAGATTTTTCCGTATTTGCTTGATGAGAGACCCTTGTTCTCTAGCTCTACACTCTAAATTTGGACATATACCACACCTTTGAAATGAGTATGTTTTTATTTATTCTTCCTAATCCCTGTTCTAATTTTCCCTTATAGAGATAAAGACTAATCCCTGCACTCCTTAACTAAATATTTTCTTTAAAAAAACAGGCAGCTCTCATCCTTTTGATTATATTGTTGTTCAGTCATGTTCTACCCTCTGTAACCCCATTTGGGGTTTTTGTGGCAAAGATTCTGGAGTGGTTTGGCATTTCCTCCTCCAGCTCATTTTATAGATGAGGAAACTGAGGCAAACAGGGTTAAGTGACTTAACCTAGGGTCACACAGCTAGTAAGTGTCTGAGGCTAGATTTGAACTCAGGAAAATGAGTCTTCCTGACTCCAAACCCAGTGCTCTATCCACTGTGCCACCTAGCTGCCCACTGTGATTATGACCACACAGTTTTTCTCAGAATGAGACTATTTCAGGGTAATTAAATTAAATTAAATTAAATATTTACAAAGAGAATACCTGCTATCTACAGAGCCCCCATTTGTCACTGGGTGAGATACAACGTTTAGCTAAAGCTCAGTCTGTCCTCATCATGGCATTTGGAAGGTTAATAATTGTGTACAATTAGCATGTCAACTGCACGTGGTTATTAGGAGAAGTAAACAGCACAACCCTTCATCTTGTTTCTGTACCAGATTCAGTCACAGAGCTTATTGGCAAAAGGCCACTTCATTCATGCTTGAATGACAATTATTGTGTCATCACTAGCAATGAAGGCAGGTATAATGGTGTCTATTGCTCACTCCTAAACAATTATATCTGCATTTAACCTTCAATGGCTCCCTCTTCTCTACTAAATAAAAGTATAAATTCCTCCACTTGGCATCGAAGGGTCTCTACAGTCTAGTTCTAACCCACCATTCAGCCTTATTTCCCAAAATTTCTCTTCATGCACTTTACAAGTCTCTCCCTACTTTTTCTCTGTCCTTTCCCCCCCAATACATTTACATATGCTGTCCCTGGTACCTAGAATGCCTGGAATGACTAGCCTTCCTCCCCTTCCCCAATCCCCATCTCTTCTGGTTGAAATTCATTTCTTCTCTCAAGGCTCCGATGAGGGACCATTTCCTGTCTTCTCAGGTCTTTCCATCTAAGTAACCCCTATCTCTTTATATCTTTCATGTCACTCTGATCTCCCCAATGTCTTTAAATATGTCTTAACTTGCATCTCTCCAGTGCCTTTAAATATGTCTTAACTTACATAACAATTGTGTCCATGTCTCAACTCCCCTTTTCTAGATTATAGACTCCTTAATAGTAGGAATTATGCCAGTTTTCATCTCTCTCTCTCTCTTTCTCTCTCTCTCTCTCTCTCTCACACACACACACACAGTGACTTATGCTGTTAACACTCAATAAATGCAATAAATTGGATCATGGAACATCATAGTTGAAAGGAAACCATCTGGTTCAACCTCCTCATTTCACAGGTGAGGAAACTGGCTCCAAGAGAGATTAAATGACTTGCCTAAAGTCATGCAGGGAAGCAGAAGAGTTTTCCAAGAGCACAAGAGTAAATTGAATTGTCATATTTGAAAATGCCCTTTATCAACTTCCAGGCTTTTTTCCCCCACAAAATCCCACCTGATTTCAGCTCTAATATGCTGCTTTGTTGGTTGTTGTCCTTCATTCTCAAAGATGACCAAAATGACGTCACTATGTTACAGTCAAGATATGGTGTGTCCAACTGTGGCTGATCAGACCAATACTAGCTGAGAAGGCTATACCGCAGGTCAGGCACAAGTAGTTCATGTAAAGGTTTGGGGTGGAAAGGTCTCTAAATTTGTGCGTCTCACATTTCCTTTGAGCTACGGCAATTCTGCTTTGCTCATAGAACACTGTGCCTTCTTTGATGGGGGTATGCCATGCTAGGTGGGCCTGTGCCAGTGTCTCCCATGTCTCACAATTAATTCCAAAGTTCTTCAGAGAGACCTTGGGAGTGTTCTTGTATTACTTCTTCTGACCTCCATGTGAGTGTTTGCCTTGTGTGAGTTCTCTGTAAAATAGTCTTTTAGGCAAACATATGTTTGGCATTCAAACAACACAGCCAGTCCATTGGAGTTGTACCTTCTGCAGTAGAGTTTGAATGCTTTGTAGTTCAGCTCAAGAGAGGGCCTCAGTGTCAGGTACTTCATCCTGCTAGGTGATCTTCAGAATCTTTCTAAGACAATTCAAATGGAAGCGATTCAGTTTCCTGGATGGCGCTGGCATACTGTTCAGGTTTCACAGGGATACAACAATAAGGTCAGCACAACGGCTCTGTAGGCCTTCAGTTTGGCAGTCAGCCTAATACTCTTTTCTCCCAACTTTCCTTTGGAGCTTCCCAAACACTGAGCTGAGCTAGCTAGTTTTGGCAACGTGTACATCAGCCTCATTATCTATGTGGACATCCCTGGAAAGTATACTGCTGTGGTAAGTGAACTTATCCACAGCATTTAATATTTCTCCATTTGCTGTAACCAATGGGTCCACGTATGTTTGGTATGGAACTGACTCGGGGAGAACCTCTGTTTTCTTGGTGTTAATTGTTAGGCCAAAATTAGCATCAGCAACAGAGAATCCATCCATGCTTTGTTGCATCTCAGCCTCAGAGGCTGCAATGAGTGCATAATCATCTGTGAACAAAAAGTCAAGCACCAACTCTCCCTTCACTTTAGTCTTGAGCTATAATAAGTAGTCAAAGAATTGATGATGCAAGCTCAGGTGAATGAATCCACCTGAATAAAGCTCATTATAGGACCCTTCTCATCCTGACTGACTTTTAAAAAATCTTTTTGAACCTTGTAAAGGCAGAATAAAATTATTGGATCCCACTGTACACTAATCAAATTACATGAAATTCAAATACTTAAGCCTTAATTACTTCAATTAAGCCATTTAATTCTATCTTCACTCTTAATTTACAACTTTAGATGCAACCATGTAACATAGGAAAAAAGAATCCCACGTAATTTCCTTCTATGTCAATCAAATACCAATGTCAGGAAACTGAAAAATGTCTTTTTAGAAATATTTATAGAATAATATTAAAAATCCATTGTCTTACATAGAAATTAAAGGTGAAATTAGTACAAAAATATTCCCAAATACAGATCAATCCAACCACTTAATACAATTTCTAACTAAATGACTTCAAATGAGAAGAAATAATCTTCTGCTATCATTAATTAGTACCTCATTAATCCAATGCTGAGTTTTGTAGCAACCCAGTGAAAAGGCATAATCACTGCTCCCTAAGAGTTTAACATCATGGTGAAGGACAATGACCTCTACCAGCACATTAATTTGTAGACCCAAACTGTGCGTATGTTAAAAATAATAATAGTAGCAAATGTTTTTTATAACATTAAGAGCTTTACATATATTATCTAATCCTTGTACCTCCAGAGTCTTGCACATAGTAAACACTTAATGAATGTCATAGCATAGTCAGATCAGAGGTCAACTAGTCTAACCCCCTGATTTTACCAATGAGGAAACTGAGTCTAAGAGATGTCACACAGGGAAGCATCAGTGCAGTATTGCTATTAATACTGACTTTTAAAAAGCAATAATAAAGGTACTATACTTTTTTATACTCTGAGGACTCATCGTGGCATGGAAGTCATTTTGGGTTTCCCAAGGCTATGCCAGTAGGGATGTTCAGCCTGGAGAAGAATTAAGGGAGGGATGTGATTACTGTCTTCAAGTATCTTTTATCTCCAAGATTCTAGGATTCCATGAAAAGACGTAATTCTACGAGAGTATTTGAAAGGCTGTGATAGAGAGAAGCCAGACATGCTCTGCTTTTCTTCAAAGGCAGACCCAGGAGTAAAAGTTACAGGGAGTCAGATTTCAGTGAAAGGGAACAACACTTCCTAATGATTAGAACTGTTCAAAAGCAGAACTGGGCGATCCTAAGGGACAGTAAGTTCCCCAATCACTGGAGGAATTCAAGCAGAAACTGGATAAGATTGTAAACTCCTTGAGGGCAGAGACTGTTTTTGATATCCCTAGCACTTAGCATAGTGCCTAGCACATAGTAGGTGCTTAATAGATATTAACTAATGGATTGATGAACACTTATCAGGGATGGTGCTAAGGGATTCCTGCTTCAGATCTGGCTTCTGGTCATGAGAATCTATGTTTTTATTGTCTTACCAAGTTACAAAGCCTTCAAATATTTGCCTGGCAATGGGTAATATCTGTTGTCTATGATCAACTTAGATAAGACAGAAAAGGCTCATAACCAGAAATTTGGTGATAAACTTTTTTTTGAGTATGGCATCTCATTATTGAATTCTTATGCTCTTTGCTAATGGAGGGAGTAAGCATACTGATGAAATCATGAATCTATCAATATATTAAACCCAAGCATTAGTACAAATGTTTTGGTTTGACATGGAGGATAGTGGATGATGAAACATTCGAGGTGCACATTCTCAAAAGCTGAAACTGGGATAAATCGCTTCAAAGTACAGCAAATTCCCACCTGTCTGAATATCCCCAGAGCTCAGCACAGTGCCTGCCACGTACATAGTAGATGATTAATAAATTCTTATTAACTTGCCTAGCCTTGAACATAGTAGGTACTTAGTAAATAGTTGCTTAACTGAATTGAGATCTCTTCTCTGAATTTTTTTTTTATGTCACTTGCATGCTTTATAGATTACACAATTTTCACTCGTCCTTGCATAGAGTTAAATGCCCAAGTACATGATGCAGGGGCTAAAACCCACTTCCAAACATCTTTTCCCCCAATAGTCCCAACCCACTCCCCATTCTTTCACTGCACTAAAAAAGACAACAGGGCTGCAGCCTGGGGAGTTACCATAGCAACCCCAAATGTCACCTTTTCACCATTCCAGGTGCAGCTCCTAAATCCGTTGCACTAACTCAGCAGGAACTGAAAGAATTTTGAATGCAGCTCGGAGCTGATATTATTAACAATAACAGTAATAAATATATTTGTGGAGGTGTTTGGCGCTACCCTAGACCACCCCCTCTGTGAGGTGTTTTTGCCCTTTTGGGAGAACTGGAGATCTCAAATTGCTTACAGCAGCTGGGCTGCAGGAGGATGTAGGTTCTAACACAGCCTAACTCTGACTTTATGAGCCTGAGCCCTAAGACCTAGAACATTTCACGGAACCACATCATCTCAGAATTGCCAGGCATCTCAGCAAGCCATCTCGCCCAACCCATGTCTGGAAAAGAATCTTTTCTACAAAGTTTTTGAGAAGTGGTCACTGGGGCTTGACTTGAAGACTTCTCGAGAGGGAAAACTCCTGAGGCATCCTTTTAGGTAACTCTAATTGTTCCGGAGGATCTCCTTAAATAATACAACCAGCCCAAGGCTTCCTTTGCTGTGTTCTGTCCATTTATTCCTCTGATTTATGGAGCTATGAAGAGTGAGTCTGGTCTTTCTTCTACATGACATCATTTAAATTCTCAAACACAGCTATCGTGTTTTTTCTTCTTCGAGCTTAACATCTCCCATTTTTTCCTACCTATTCTTTTATGGCATGAGCTCAGCTCCTAAAATGAGCTGGCCACCATTATCTAAACAAGGACCAATGAGGACAGAGGAACATTGCTTCCCCCATTTGGATACCCATCGCCTAAGATTTTATTACATAAAGACTCATACTGCCCTTACAATCAGCTAAAACCTGCCTCTTTTCTGGGGGCAAATTGCTGGCCTGTCATACCTCCTCCATCTTAGACTTGTGAAGTTGATCTTTTGGAACCCATGTTATCCCTATTAAATTTCATCTTATCAGATTTAAGCCAATGTTTCTAACTTGTGTAGAAACTTACCCCTCTACCTCATCCATCTGGCCAATTGCTGGCTATGGACTCATACTTTCTTCAGCTGGATATGAGCTAACTTCTCTAGATTTTCTACTCTGAACTCAATCATCTCATCATCTTTAATCCAGGGTAAATACTGAAATGAAAAGAGGGAAAGAATTCACCTTCCTTCCCGTAGTAGATTTTAGGACTTGGTGAACTAATGCAAAAATAAAATAGAAAAAAAAAAGCAGAACCATTTTACCTAAGCCTGAGCTGGAATAACTATGTGTCATCGCCGATTCCTTGCTCCAGGACCTCCTGTAGCTGTTGCCACAGAACATCAAAATGCTGTTGCCCTCAACACTTTTATAGTAGCAGAGAACTGCAAACAAAGATGTCCACATATTGAGGAATAGCTAAACAGATGATGAATACAGAGAAGCATGGAAAGATCTACAGGAATTGATGTGCAGTGGGGTTAAGCTGAGCCAAGATGTCAATATATGCAATGACAGCAACAACATAAATGGACAGAAAAACAACAGAACAATCAAAACTGAATACAAAGAACAAGTTCGGCCCTAAAGAAAAGACACAAGATACTGTGTCCATTCCTTTGCAGAGGTAGGGGATCCATGGGTATAGGACATGGCATATATTGTTAGATTATTTCTACATGTTGATCAATATTGCTGAAACTTTTCTCTTCCTTTAAAAAATCTTGATTATAAGAGATGGCTCTTTGAGAAGGGGAAGGATACAGAGGAAAATTTAGGTAATGTAAAAACAAAGATTACCTATTAAAATTATTTTTAAAAAGAAAATGAATATTGCAAAATTACAGAGAACAGGCTTGGCCCCAAAAAAGAGTTATGAGAAGATACTTTCCCCTACCTTTTCTTTCTCCCTGCTTTGCAGGGGTGAGAGGTCAACAGGTATTGTATCAGATTTTTTTTTTTGATGTTTGATGGGTTTTGCTAAACTTTTAAAAAATAATTATTAGTTGTATTAGATGACTCTTGGGGGAAAGGGATATAGAGGGAAATGTAGGCAATGTAAAAATATTTCAATGAAATATATTTTAAAACCACAAAAGATATCAATAAAAATATTTTTAAGCAAATGTTGCTGCCCTCACCTAAGATCCTGGCCAGGCCTCCATCCAAATTCTTCCAGTTCCCTTACCAATGGCCCTATGGTGCTTAGCTGATCCTCACGACAGCTGCCTTGGGATGGGGTGATGCTATTAATTCCCAAGGGGAACATGAGAGAGAAAGAGCGAAAATCCAGGCCTTCAGATTTCTGTCCCCTCTGGCTTGTTAAATGCCAGAATTACCACAGTGGAGTGTAGAAGAGAGGCGTGCAATAATAAAAATCGATCAAAAACATCTAAGGGGCTCAGTGAAGTTTTTGCAAACACTGTTTATTGGCCAACAAATAATCTGTACACTAAACTTTATGAAAAAAGCCCATCTTCAGGAAGTGGCCCCTTTCTGTCTTTTCCAATGAGTTCATTATTTTGAAGACTGCTCTCCTCAGTCAGCAACAGGCAGGGATGTAGGGAAATTGCATCTTGGGGCAGCCACCAGAAAGGGAAGGAGAGGGACATAGGTGTTATCACTGGACAAAGACACCTACCAGAATTCTGCCTCACAGAGGGCAGGAAGGAACCCATAGGATATTTAATGTAGGTTACGGTAACAAAAGGCAGGTAATGATTTGAAACTAATACAAGCCTGGTCACATAATTATTCTTCACAAAAATTTTCAATGGCTTCCCATTAGCTTTTTCAAAAATCCCATTATTCTCAAATAAAATAGAAACTTTTTCACTTAAGATCCAAGAACCCTGCTCCTCACACCCCCAATTGGACTTCAATTTCTCTTTCCAGCCTTGTTTTACTCTACATGACTTTTCACACCTTATTCCTGTCAAACTGGACTGCTATAATCTCATCCTGTCCTGTACATGCCTTTGTGCATCCATACCTAGACCAGATACCCCATGAGCCTAGTACTTCATATGGAAATACTCAAGGTGAGTATGAGTAGCATTTGCCCTGTAAACTTTTAATGTCCACCTGAGGTCCATCTGGCTGTAATTCTTCTTTGTAATAATACATATTCTTCAATAAATCTAACTGGAATATATGTGAGTTTTGTGTTGAATTTTGTTTTCGCCTTTTACGGGTTGTTGGGGTAACACTTACCACATTAACTGCTAAATGTTGGGAAATGGAAAGGAGAGCCTGGTCACCTCTCCAATTTTTGGAATTAGCCCCATGAACCTAAAACACAACGCCTCCACTTCTGTACCACACACCCATTCACTTCTCAGCTTCTCACAACTTGGCTTCTAATGCTGACACTGTACTGGAGCTGCTCTCCCAAAAGTTACCAACAAACTCTTACCCGTTAAATCCAGTGACATATACAACCTTTTCCAGCATCTCTTCTTCTCTCTTAATTCATGTATGCATAATGTCCTTACCTTTGCGCAGCAGTTGACTGAGGCCTGCTAGGACCAAAGAGAGTCTATTCCTAGGCCTTGGTTCATGAAGTGTGGGAGATAATAGTGTTTATTGAAGACTCAGTCTTGCTTATGCTATCATCCTCTGATGGAGAGAATGGAAGGATGGAGAAGAGAAAGCAGAAGACACCAGACTCATGTGGTTTGGGTTTGGACAAGTGGGAAAAGGCAAAGCAAGGCTACAAACATTCATTAAGCACCTACTGCGTACCCGGTACTGGGCTAAGCACTGGGGATACAGATAAAAGCAAAAAGAAAGACAGGCCCTGCTCTTGAGGAGATAATACACAAAAGGGAGCTGGAAAGGGCATGAGGGGAATGAGTGTGTGAAGGTACCAGTTTGTGAACAAGAGCAGAGGAGGTGAGGACAGCAAAGATGCAGAGAGCTTTTGAGGTATAGAGTAGGTAAGGCAAGGGAGATCCCAGCGGGATGTTGAAGTGTGGAAAGTCAGAAGTACAGCTGGTAGGGGAATGAAGGTTTGCTGGCCTGAACCCCTTGCCAAAATAGAGGCCCCAGAAGGAAGTCTCCAGTTGGAGAAGGGAGAAGGGGCTTGCCATAATGGAGGAAGCTTCCAGGTTAGAAGGCTACAGAGAATGGTGGATGTTCCAGGGCGAGGAATCCTCAGGCACAGAGATGGGTTTCAGTCAGAAGCAGAAGACCAGGCAGGGCTGTGGCTCCGTTAGTCATGGCCCTCCCTGAGTGGAAGGGAGGAAACGTGTTGATCTGAATTAAATAGCGCAGCATAGAACAGTAGATGGAAATGAGTTTGTGAAGGAACCTTGAAGAAAATCCCTGTAAAAAGGCCAGATTATTTAGTAAGAGGATCATAGGATCTCATTATTAGTGGGAACCTTAGAGATACTCCTGTCCAACCTCCTTACTTCATAAATTCCATCCAATTCAATTCAGAAAACATTTATTAAGCATCAAAGAACTATGTTCGGTGTGGCGAATAGAAGGACAAGAAGAAAATCAGTCCCTGACCTCAGGGAGCTTACATGCTACTTCGGGGTGGGCTGAGGGTACAACATTTACACTGATCATATATAAATATGACAGATCGATCAATAAACATTTATTAAGCGCTTATGTGCCAGGCACTGTGCTAAGTGCTGAGGATACAAAAAGAGGCAAAAGACAGTCCCTACCCTCAAGGAGCTTACAGTCTAAGGGAAGATAATAGGAGAAGATACATAGATTTAGAACTGAAAAAAACCTTAGAGGCAGCAACCTCCTTATTTTATAGATGAGGAAACTGAGGTAAAGGGAAGCTAAATGACTTGCCTAGAGTCACACAGCTTAGTAAGTATCTGAAGTAACATTTGAATGCAGGTCTTTTTGACTCCCAGGCAAGTGCCTTATCCATTCTACCATAGCGTCTCCAATAAAGCCAAAAGCCTAGAAACTGCCTCAACTAGCAAATACTAACAACAGGTGGGATCAGGAAATGCTTCTCAACAGTTATGGCATCTGAGGCGAGCTCTGCAGAAAGTTAAGGATTCTGACATAAAGAGGCACTTGGGACGGCCTGGGCAAAAGCAGAGGCAAGAGACGAGAGCCTGAGCTCAAGATGAAGAAACAGCCCCAGTGAGGCTAAATTAGTGTCACACAGATAGTCAATTCCCAGATTCAGTTTTTTCTATTCAACAAACATCAGTTAAGTGACTACTATGTGCCGGGAGGGGCTCTAGGTGGAGTCTACCTATTCTATACCTATACTCCATACTTCAAGACTCTATACCTTAGAGCACCTGGTCTGGAGTCAGGAAGACCTGAGTTCAAATCAGGCCTCTGATACTTACTGGCTGGGTGACCCCAAGCAGGTCACTTAACTCTGTTTGTCTTAGTTTCCTCATCTGTAATATGAGCTGGAGAAGGAAATGCCAAAACACTCTCGTATCTTCACCACCAAAACCCCAAATGGGGTCACAAAAAATAAGACGTGACTAAAAAATAACTGAGCAACAAGAAGAAAATGCCGAACAGAGCTGTTTGTATTTTATCCTAGAGGCAAGAGAGAGCCATGGAAGCTTCCTTAGCAGAGGAGTGACATGGCCAGATCTGTTATCAGGATAATTTAATGCGTCACTGGGCTGATCTCCTTAGTGGGGGGTTGGTCAAATGCTTTAGAGCCTCTTACATACAGCGTTTGGACCTTGGGCGGTGGCTCATTTATCCCCCCTCCATATCTAGATTTGAGTACAGCAGGACCACTTTCAGGAGTGAAACTGCACAATTTGGTGAGATAGAAGAACTTGACTCAGGCAACTAGGGGTAAAAATTACCTAGATATTAAACTGGAGAATTAAAATGCACGAGAAATGAAAATGCATGAGGAAAAATCATCTCTGTTTTCACATGAGAAGTGAGAATGCCTGATTTGAAATCTCCCTGGGGATGAGGGGAGGGGCTTTTGCCTACGTTTGTATGAGCAAAAGGTTACCTCGTGACAGGCATTTTCTTGTTAGAACGTGGGTTGACAAGCCACTTCCTTAAGTCTCTCAGCACAAGGACAGGCAGGTGATGTCTGCAGCAGGCACCAAATGTTAAAACTATATTTATCCTTATGTGTAGGAAGTGTCTTACCCAGCACTCCTTATCAATGATTGTAGAGAACAGACCTTTCCCTTATTGTTGGTGGGGATTGCCTGAATTATTGCTGTATGGTTAAAATTTTTTTTAAATTATAAACCCGTAACAAGAGTATTTTAGACAACTAGAAGTGGAGGCTACTTTTTTTTAACTGTCTGGAATTACCTACAACCCTTTGCCTACTCAAAGAAAACTGGATGCAAATTTCCTATAATTCCAGAATTAGAAACAGCTTCTGTCCTGTCTGGGAATTCCAGAGTCTAGGAAATGGATGTATGTACAGCTATTCACTGGCTAGGAGAGACAGCACATAGAGCTCTGGGCCTGGAGTGGGAAGGCCTGAGTACAAATCTGGCCTCAGATACTTAGTAGCTGTGTGGCCTTGGGTTAAGTTCCTCAACCCTGTTTGCCTCAGTTTCTTCATCTGCAAAATGAGCTGGAGAAGGAAATGGCAAACCACTCCAGTATCTTTGCCAAGAAAACCCCAAATAGGGTCATGAAGAGTCAGACACAACTGAAACAACTGAATTTCAGCAACATTTCTTGTTATATTCTATTTATTATTTATAGATTCTATTCCAAAAGTAAAAGCAAGGTCAACTTCAGTTATGTATAGTTTTTTTTTTTTATGTATGTAACTCTAGGTTCAAACCTGGAAATTTTGAGATGGCAACATAGTGATGGATCAGAATATATCTCTAGAGTGCTGGACTCATATCCTGGCCACTTCTGGGGAAATAGCTCAGTGCTGTTGAGCATTTGAGGATGACAGAGTAGTTCCCTTAGTGGCCAGTGAGTGGAAATGCCACAGACTCAGAGAATCTTTAAAACAGAATGACCATGAGCAGAGTGAGGAGTGCGGCTGTCCTTCACATGGTGGCCAGAACATTTGCTCAACTATGCAAGCTGAAACTGGACTTTTGACAGCCCAGCTGGCTTCTCTGCTTTGTGTTTCCTTCTTTGAGTCTAGTTAACCAAAGGCTATCCTGAGATGGATCAGCCTTGGAGGCAAGCCCATCAGTGCAAGAGGTCCAAAGATCCTGGGTCAATTGGTTGGAGCTGATTGGCAAAAGGGGAGTTCCTGTATCAGAGAGGATGACTACCAGTGAGGAGAGGACCTCAACCCCTGCTTTGGCTTTCCAGAAGACATCCCTGTGGAGTGTAGTCAGTCCATCAGTTAATCAAAAAGCATCTATTAAGTGCCTACTATGTACCAGGCAGCGTACTAATGGCTAGGGATACCAAGAAAGACAAAAATACTGTCGGAGCCCTCAAGAAGCCATACTGGCAACTCTACCTTCTCCTTGAATTGAATATATTTCAGTGAGTCATAGTCACTAATCCTGTCTGCCTCAGTTTCCTCAACTGTAAAATGGGGTTAATAATAACCCCACTTTGCAGGTTGTCATGAGAGTCAAATGAGATAATATTTATAAGGTTCTTAGCACAGTTCCAGGCATATAATAGGCACTTTAAAATGTTTGTTCCCTTCTCCTAGTTCTCAAATAATTGTCTGAAGTACTACTGCAGGATATTTCTAACTCTAAGATCTGGAACTCTACCCACTCAGCCATGTTGCCTCTCTGACCTCCTCATTTTATTTTATTTTATTTCCATGCTTTTATTTTTAATTTATTTTAAATCAAATATTTCACAAAACCCTTTTTAGAGATTACAACTCAAGGGCAAGAGATATTACCCCTCCCTGCTCCTTTCTAGCACCTAAAGGACTAGTATTAGACTGAACTCTTGAGGGCAGAGATTATTTTTTGCTTCATTATGTAGCTTCAGAACTTAGCACAGTACCTGGTACATAATAAGTGCTTAATAAATTTTCATTAATTGATTGGTGGAGAAGTGGTGGAGTAGATAGAATGCTGGACTTTTCCTCAAGATGACCTGAGTTCAAATCCAACCTTAAGCACTTACTAACTGTGACCCTGGGAAAAGCCTCTTAATCTCTGTCTGCCTCAGTTTCCTCTCTGCAAAAATGGAAATAATGGTAGCACCTGCCTCGCAGGGTTGTTGAAAAGATAAAACGAGATAGTATTTGTAAAAAAGCTCAGCAAAGTGCTATATAAACGTTAGCTAGCTATTAATATTGTTGTGTTACATTGCACTCTTCTCCCAGGGTTGTCCACCACCCTCAAGGGAGGGGTAGGGAGGGTCTCTCTTCTTAGCTGTAGGCTCAAGCTTCTATCAACTGTGCTCTCCTAATTTTAGCACCAATTGTGCTCTCCCACATTCACCAGTACCATTTAACCACTTTGCAATCCAGTTAGCTTTTACAAAGGAATATTTACTTCAAAGATAAAGCAAGAACAAACATGCAAACATTTTCCCCCCAACACCATAGCGACATACGATTCCCCCCCTACCGCATTGGTCTCTTACGAGAGAAGAGAGATTAGGTTGGAAGCTTAATGTATTTCCTGCATAGCACTAGTTTCACCAGGAGACTTGACCCAACCCGTGAGCTAGCTCCTAGAACTTTGGCTTCTCAGGGCTTCCCTCCTGCGCTGGCAAAAACATCTGGCCTGGAATCCTAGGTTCCAACAACTCCAGGACTCAAGATCCTGAGGCAGGGACTCCATGAACCTAGAAATTAAATGGACAAAGGAAAGACACCAAGACCCTAATCCCTTTTTTGGGGACCACATAGACGGGGGGGGGGGGAGGAGTGGATTTCATTATGCGTTATTTTGCCTATTGTGAATGACTCAAAGACATGAATGCTAGAGGAAAGGCAGAGACTGTCCCAGTCCAATAGTAGCGGGTTTCAGCTATGCAGACAATGGAAAAAACGCTGTTCCCAACCACACAGTAGGCTGAAGCAGAATGCCCATGAATGTACCCAATTCTCCTGTCTCCAAGAAGTAGGTTCCTCATGTTGGGTGATCTAGGCATGTGCCAAACTCCATCACGCAAGAAAACACTGAATGTTACAGCCTTCATATTTTAAAGATTGCCTGTTTCGTGCACCAAATTTAATTAAGATAAGGTAAAATTGTTGGATTATTTTTGTCACTCTCTTCCAGAGATATTCCTCTAGAAATATCCAATACCCTCATTTTAACCAGGCAAAAAGAGGGTAAATGATTTATCTTGCCCATGGTCACAGGGGTCTTCCAATTCCAAAACCCTTTGAAATTTATGAGCAGGACCATGTCAGATCTGACCACTACTTTCCTTATCACCTACTTCCCCAATTCTAGTTCCTGCTGTGTGTGGGCACTGAGGCAGTGCACCACAAACACTCTTCCCACCCACCCCCACCCCACCTTCCCAAGCACACACCACAAGAACAACACAAGAGAGAGACCCAGGACTAAACACCACATTTGCCACAAACATACTACACCTTCCAGTCCCTTCTCTTCATACATTCCACTGCTCTTACTGCTTTGACCACGCCTTTACTTTTACCAAATGTTTGCTCACCTACACATACAGGCCAATCTCTACATACCGCCAAACCACTGTAGATGAGCCCCTTTCTTGAAATACCCCAGGAAGAATACCATGACCTTCAGCTGCTTCTCCCTTTGTTTTCCCACAGTGGAGGGGAAACTTCCCTGGGCTAAGGAGCTCCCTCTTCTGCCTCCCAGGACCTTAGTGCCCTGGACCCCTACTCCTGTGCTGTCAGACTCAAATGGGGGGGGGTGCCCCAGTGTGGCGGGGAGGGTGCCCACTAAATTCTACATAAGGATCCCTGCAGGGCATGTGTTGACTTAGGAAACCACACACTAATATTCTCTATGTTTCATTGGACTTTAATTTATTTTGTTAAATATTTCCCAATTACGTTTTAACCTGCTTCAGGCTCCACTCTGGAGTGTTATGGGTTTCATGCAGCCTGTGGACATGGGTTTGACACCTCTGCCCTTAATAACAGTGTGTTGTGTGTATGTAGGTGTGTGCATGTGTATGTATATATATATATATATATATATATATTACGATGTATATATGTATATATACACATACATGCATGCATGTGTGTATGTATATATACATATACATACACATAGAGAGATATAGTTATAAAATGTCTCTCCTCTGAACTATAAACTCTTTTAGGGCAGATACTGTCTGGTTTAAATTTTGTATACCTCCCAGTATTTAGCATCTGGATGTTCTGCATGTAGTGGCTGCTTAATAAATTGTATGTTGGATAAAATAAAATAACAGAAAAATGGAGCAAAAGGAGGTTTCATCCTCATCCCCTTCATTTTCTGGAAGGTATTGCTAATATATCCTATGACAAAGTCTTTGAGGGAAAAATAACTTGAGCAGAACTCAGATCTTTGAAAAACTTGCTATACATATGCCTTTGCCTTAGTTTCTTTACTGTTCCTTTTTGAAAAGGTGAACCATTTTTGTGGATTTGGGGGGTTTTAGTCAGTTATTTTTATGAAAATACATTTTAAAATGGACAGAACTGATTTGAGAGAATGACTTCTCAGACTCTGTAACCTTTTAGAAAGGAGGCTCTATGGGCAGCTAAATGGTACAGTGGATAGAGCAACCAGCCCTGGAGTTGGGAGGACCTGGGTTCAAATTCAGCCTCAGACACTTACTAGCTATGTGACCATGGGCAAGTCATATAAACCCTGGTTGCTGAAAAAAAGAGACAATTATTTTTATTTTTCCATTTTTTGTTATTTTTCCATTTCAGAACAGCAGAGAAGTACTCCATTAGATGAATCAAATGAGTACGAGGTTAGGTTAATTGAGGAGCAAACTTTTTCTATTTTTTCTTTCTTTTTTTTTTTAAGAGAGTCAGCATAGGGTAGTGAAAAGAGCTGAGCCCTACACTTAGAGTCTGAAGGTGCTAGCTCTAGTCTGAGCTTCATTTGCTGGTACTTGTGTGCCAATCCACTGCTTCTTGTTTGGAAAAGAAAAGAGGCATTAATGGACCCTAAAATAAGCTGTTGGCACAATTTCATTGAGTTGGTCTGTGGCAGGGTGCCATGGGGAACGGATGGCAATATTTAGCTAAAGAGCTGGCATCTACATTTCTGTAAGAAAACTGGAGGCAGAGTCCCCAGATTGGACCAAGAAAGAGCTCAGTGGGTATATTTGCTTTGCTGCTTGAAGCCTTGTTTCAAACCAGGGAAATGATAGGAGCTGATATATTTGTTATAGCGCCTAGCAGATATTTGGCACAGAAGCTGTGCCAATTCATATTTGTTTATTGGTGGTAGATTGATTGACAGTTTTATCTATGCCATCACTTGAGGGAGAAGGACCACATAAGGGGTCATCCTCAGATCCTGGAAAATCTGGGCATCTAAATTGCTACACTTCTGGAGAGCCCAGGATTCCATCAAGTAGAATAGAGCAGGGAGAATGGGGGACTGGCCCTTTGCATCTGGTCCTGACCTTGTTTTC
Source organism: Vombatus ursinus (assembly GCF_900497805.2). NCBI lineage: Eukaryota > Metazoa > Chordata > Mammalia > Diprotodontia > Vombatidae > Vombatus > Vombatus ursinus. Next base: position 26,377,868 of record NW_020954556.1, on the reverse strand, counting down.
TATTGATAAAGGACACATGGATATGAATCTTTAAGCTTCAGTCTCTTGGGCTAATCTAGAAGTTATCCTAGCAGAAATAAACCCACAAAGGGTAGCTACTCTTCTTGAGAGGGCTCGAGGGTCCCATTAACCTCTGCTCCCAGGTCCTGCTGATCAAATGGAGTCTTCTCCTGGAGTCCAATGGTATTACCATTCTTGTATTCTCAAAGCTTAGCACTGTGCTTCGCACATAGTGGGTACTTAATAAATGTTGATTGATTAACAGTTGTCCCAGGGGACATGCATCCTTGGCTGAATGAGGGTTGGAATCACTTTGGTTTTAATGATGCAAAATCTCAAACTTAAAAGGAATTTCAATGGGGGCAGGTGGAGGGAGAGAAATGAATTGTTAACAGAATTCTGTTTTACTTGGGGAAGGAAAATGCTTTTCTGATTACTCTAACCATATAACAAGGGCTAGGACCAGGGGTAGGAAAAGTAGGCAGCTGACTCGGGTACAATCAATCAAGAAACATTTATTAAGTGCCTACTATGTACTAGGCATTGTGCTAAGCTCTGGGGATACAAAAAGAAGCAAAAAGATAGTCTCTGCCCTCAAGCAGCTTACAGTTTAATAGGGGAGACATGTTCAGGAGACTGCAATGAGGAATTCTTTTTAATATTATCTTTACAATTACTATAATACTACTTTTCATAATTACATATTTTTAATGCCAGAAAATTCCATGCACAATAGATACTGGGTTATTTATTTTGTGATACCGTGGAAGGTCTCAGGGGACGCAATCTTCAGTCTTTGTCTATGGAACACAAAGGCTGGGCCTGGCTCTCTGCCTGTGGCTGTCTTTAAGAAAATATAGGTCAACGGCATGTGATTTCATTGGTGTGAGGTTGGGAGCTCCCCCTAGCAGTTACAGATCACAACCCTCGAAGCTTTAAAACACAACCTTCTTTCTTTATCGCCTAAGAGAGTCGCTGAAGACTCAGAGAGGTTAAGTGACTTGTCCATGGTTCCATAGCTAGTAAATCTCAGAGGCAAGATTTGAACTCAGGTCTTCCTACCTACCTCCAAGTCTAGAACTCTATCTACTACATCAGACTGCTTCTCTAAAGGATATATGGGCATGGTTATGTAAATCCCAGAGATCTGTTCCACAATGTCTTTTTTTCTCAAAAAGAATGCTTTCTCCTGCATAGTTCAGGTCTATTATGCACCTGGAACTCACAGCAGGCACGATAAAAGCCTGGGTATAATTTGGGTCATGACATGGCAGGGGTGGAAGTGAGTGGGTATACTTATGTGCAAACAGGCCACACAGGAGGGTGGGATGGGACAACACCTCTTCTGTTGCCCACAAATAACAGCCAGTGCGCTTGGCTTGTAAATTCATCAAGTTGTAGTCACTGACATTTAAGCAGGCTGAGTGAAGTCTCCCTTTTGACGTGGCCAAGAGTAGGTGTATTATGCTATCTTGTATCCCTTCTCTGGTTCCAGTGTTTCTGCAGATAGCAAATGCAACAGAAAAGTTAGTGTGTGTGTGTGTGTGTGTGTGTGTGTGTGTGTGTGTAAGTGCTTGCGATGGGTGCCTCTAATGCTTAGATGGAAGTGAACGTAACAGCTGCAGCTACCACCTCTTAGAGGTCATTATGAGGATCAAATGAAATTATGCAGGCAAATCTTTTTTGTAAACTGTAAGGCATTTCATAAATGTTAGCTAGTAATACTAGTAGTAGTAGTAGTAGTAGTAGTAATATAAATAGTATTCATAGTATTTTTTTGGTGGGGAAGATGGGAAAGCCACACCAGTTATTTCATTGGTACAAAAAATTCCCAGTGTGGAGATTTCCTCCGCAGATACAGATTGGCAGTTCTTCTATAGCAATGTATTCTGAGAGAGCTTGCTTGAGGTCGCTGAGAAGTTAGGTAACTTATTTATGGTCACACAGCCAGTGAGGGTCAGACGCTAGACTTGAACCTAATTCTTTGGGATTCCAAGTCATTTCCTATTATGTCACTCTGCTTCTTATTCTTGTTATTATTATTCCTTTGGATACAACAGCCAAGAAAATAAGTATAGGTCAGGCTGTGTGCAGGGACTGTGTACACATGGAGGCCCAGAAAGTAAGCAACTAGAAAGGGGAGCAGGGAGACTTCCAGGGGCCTAGGTATTCCAAAAGGAGGTTTTCTCTCTCTCTCTCTCTCTCTCTCTCCTCTTCTCCCTTTGTCTCTCTCCTCTCTTCTCTCTGTGTGTGTCTCTGTCTCTCTCTGTCTCTCTGTCTCTCTCTCTCCCTGTGTCTCCTTCTCTTGTCTTCTCCCTTTGTCTCTGTCTGTCTCTCTGTTTCTCTGTCTCTGTCTCTTTGTCTCTGTCTCTCTTTTTGTCTCTCTCTGTCTCTTCCCCCGTCTCTCTGTTTCGGTCTCTCCCTCCCTCTCTCCTCTTCTCCCTCTGTCTCTCTCTGTCTCTCTATTTCTGTCTCTTCCTCTCTCTTCTTCTTCCTTTGTCTCTCTCCTCTTTCTCTGTGTCTCTCTTTGTCTCTCTGTCTCTTTGTGTCTCTCTGTCTCTCTCTTTCCTTGTCTCTCTGTCTCTGTCTCTCCCTCTCTCCTCTTCTCCCTTTGTCTCTCTCCTCTCTCTGTGTGTCTCTGCCTCTCTCTCTCTCTCTGTCTCTCTCTCTCTCACACACAAACACACACACACACACACACACACACACACACACCTTAATTTCTCTGCTATATTTGGCACCTGCAGAAAAACTGGAAGCAAAGAAGGGAGTTGGAGCTTTAACAATGAAATAACACGAAGCACCTACTCTGAGCCATGTGAAACGCTTGAGGAGGGAGACTTGTTTTTACTCAGCCTGCTTAAATGTCAGTGACTAAGACTTGATGAATGTCCCCTCGCTGAGAATATTGGCTGTTATTATTTGTGGGCAACAGTGTGGTCTGTTTACAGGTCAGTATAAGCCAAACGCTGAAAGAAACGAGGGCAGATATAACGGAGAGGAGCCAGTGTGCCCAGTGAGTGGCCCAAATGAAAATATAAATATAAACACTCCATCAACAAACGTTGATTTATCTGATGAAAGGGGAAATAAGTATTTGTTAAGGTCCTACTATTTGACAGACACAGCATTAAATATCGGAGATACTAAAAAAGGAAAGAAACAAGCATTTATGAAGCACCTACTGTGTACTAAACACTGTGTTAAGCACTGTGCAAATATTATCTCATTTGATCATCACCACAACCCTGGGAGGTAGGCCCTATTATGATCCTTATTTCATAGTTGAGGAAATTGAGGTAGACAGAGGTTAAGTGACTTGTGCCAGGGTCACACAGCTACTAAGTGTCTGAGGCTGGATTTGAACTCAGGGCTTCCTGAACCTAGGCCCAACACTTTATCCACTACACCATCTACCTGATGAGCTAATTGGAAAACTTTGCTTTCCCATAATGCCACAGGCCTGAGATATATAAGCAACATATAAGAGAGAAAGGAAGTTACACCGGGATGGCTGGTAGCTTCTGTTGAATCATGGTATCAATTAGGGGCATAAAACTGTGTGGGGCAGGCCACCTTCTAAGGAACACCCAAGTCAAGCTGGTAAATGTGGGTGTGGCAACAACTTCCTGGAGCTGTGTAAAGGTGGTGCGCTAAGAATGGGGGCTGAGATGATGCATACCAGCCATTGAGACACCTCCTTGGTCCCTACCTTTTGTAAAAGAAGGAGCCCCCAAGTTGGCTGCTGCATCATTGATCAATCAGAGCTAGTATCAAAACTCTTTCACAGACTTGCCCTCCCACCCTCAGCCCCACTCCACATAACTTGTTGACATGGTATAGTGGAAAGAATGCTGGATTTAGAGTCAAAGACTCCAGATCTGCTAGATACTACTTGTGTGACCCTAGAAAAGTCACTTATCCTCTCTGGGCCTCAGTTTCTTCATCTGTAAAATGAGGCAGTTGGACGAGATGGCCTGTAAGGTCTCTTACAGCTCTAAACTGAGGATTTTATACTTCCTGAGGAACATCAGGGTTCAGAGGAATAGCATTAATTCTCATCCAGCTTCCTCCTTTTATACCTAAGCAACTTACCCAAGATCACAAAGGTTGCTGGAGCCAGTGTCTGAGGTCTCAGCAAGCCACTTAAAGTGAATGGTCAGCTTAGCAGTTGAACATATTCTAAGTGTGAGGTAGGGGCTGAAGATGTAAATCTCTAATCAACAAAACAAATGATCAGAATGGTGATGATGGTTAAAGCAGAGAGAGCAAACTCTCCAAGTAAGGGAATCTACACCTGAGCTTTGGTGGCACAACCACAGACGTAGATAGGGCTGGCTTGGAGAGAGGGCCACTGGCAGAGTACAGCCAGCATTTGTTGTTATTCAGTCATTTTTCAGTTATGTCCAACTCTTCTTGGCCCCATTTTGGGTTTTCTTGGAAAAAATCCTGGAGTGGTTTTCCATTTCCTTCTCCAACTCATTTTATAGATGAGAATACTGAGGCAAACAGAGTTAAGTGACTTGCCTAGGGTCACATAGCTAGTAAGTGTTTGAGGTCAGATTTGGACTCAGGAAAATGAGTCTTCCTGACTCCAGACCCAGCACTCAACCCACTGTGTGACCTAGCTGTCCTCCATGAGCATACAAAGCATCTATTGGCTTTAAGCAGTCTGTCTAATACCCACTGACTAGGCATTTAAAGCCCTTTACAATCCAAATTTACCTTTCCAGGCTTATTTTGTACTCCTTTCACTATTTTCCAATCAAAGCAGGCATACTTGCTTTTCCTCGAATGCAATATCCCACCTCCAGGCTATGTCTTATGCCCACGATGTACTCTCTTTTCATTTCCACCTCTTGAAATTCCTAGCTTCCTGCATGACTCAGATTATGTGCCATCTCTTACAGGAAGCCTTTCATGATTCCCCTTGGTTCTTAGTGCTTTCTCCTTCTCAAATGATCATGTTTATATGTCTATTTACTTTTTTATATCCATCTCCTCCAAGAGATAACTTGAGTGAGAAATCATTCTCCATTTTGTCTTTGTATTTCCAGTACCTAGCATGGTGCTTTATACACAGTAGGTGTTTAATAAATGCTCGTTTAGTTTCGGTTGGAATGGACTAACCTTCTGTTTTCCCTGGTTGTCCCTTGCTTTACTCTTCCCTGCCATACTCCCTTCTTCTTCTAGCCTGCACACTACCTCTATCTTTTCATCCAAGTTCTCCTCCCCAGCATCACAGATTGATCACCACCAATGATAGGGAAGGCCACCTTTGGCAGGTGATGATGATATTACGCTTCCTTTGCCTGGGGTAATTCAGGGAGTAGGAGGAGACAGGGCAAAATTTCAGCATTGATGCTAATTTTTAAAGCTTTGTGTAAAACTGATATCAACTCTTTGTCAGGTCCATCAAGGAAAGCCTCTTTTGAAAAAAGGATCTTTGAGATACCCAGGCTAAAACATAGTAGAAAAGAAGGAATAAAAACTTTAGCAAGTATCTTTAACTTGTGACAAATACCTAATTGCCTTCTAATTTTGCCTTGTCCTAGTCTCATCCAAGTAGTATATAACTTACTAAGATTGATTAGGTTACTTATCATTAAGGTTGATAAGGTTGATGTCTGACCTAGATGGTAGTTACTAGAAGTCATACTTAGGATGTCTCTACCTGAGGTTTTATTAATAAAGGAACTCTGAACCTTAGATTTTTCTGGGAAATAAGAGTCAGGTACATTCAGCTGTTCATTCATTAATTCATTCAACAAATATTTATTGAGGCAACGTGGTATAGTGGATAGAATACAGCATTTGAATCCTGCCTCAGACACTTGGTTGGTTGCTTGTTGTATCTCGCTCTTGAAGAGGACCAAAATGACATCACCATGTTGGACTCAAGGTAGAGTGTGTCCAACTGTGGCTGATCAGACCAATCCAAGCTCAGAAGGCTCTACTACAGGGCAGTTACAAATAGTCCATATGAATATTTGGAGTGGAGATGTCTCTAAAGTGATGCCCCTCACATTTTGTTTGAGCTACAGCAATTCTGTTTTGTTTATAGAGCACAGCACCTTCTCTGGTGGGGGCACACCGTGCTGGTCAGTCTTATGCCAGTGTCTCCCATGTCTCACAATTGATTCCAAAGTTCTTCAGAGAGACTTTGAGAGTGTCTTTTCATGACAGTGCTTACTTTGTGTGAGTTCTCTGCAAAAGTCAGACACTTACCAGCTGTGTGACTGTAGCCAAATCACTGAACCTTCCTCATCTGTAAAATAAGGGGGTTGCACTCGATGTCCTCTATGATCCCTTCTAGCTGTCATTCTGTGGTTCTGTCACTATTGCTAACAACTCACAATTATATTCAGTTAAACTCAATTTAAAAAACATTTATCAAGTACTTACCATGAGCCACGCTGGAGCTACAAAGACAAAAAAAAATGGTCTTTGTCATGAAGAAGCTTACATTTTACTTTATGACTTTTTTCACAACAACCTTGTGGGGCAGATAGTGCTAGTACATTATTATTCCTATTTTATTGATGAGAAAACTTAGGCTCACCATGGTGAAATAACTTACTTGAGATCTCATGATCAATAAGTGTCAAATCCAGGTCTTCTAGTTCTAAACCATGAATCCTTTCCACTATACCACAACTACGTGCAAGGCCCTGAGCTAGTTGCCAGATGGAATATTCTAACGAGTAAGACATCATCCTGTCTTCAGGGATTTACAATTGTGTAGGTGAAATATGCCTACATGAGGCATAGAGTGAGTGCCATAAGAATCCTACCAACAGAGATCTGTAGGAATTCAGAAGAGGGAGAGGTTAATTTCAGCTAGGATAATCAAGGAGAGTATTTGAGCTTTGAAGTCTTTAAAGACAGGTAGGATTATAACAGGCAGAGATGTAAGAGAGAATTCCATGTAGTGACAGTAGTGAGAACAAAGGGATGAAGCCAGGAAACCATAAGGAAGGCACAGGGAATGGTGGCTAGTGTGTAGGGTATGTATAAAGAGGGAGTGAGAAAGAAGACTGGGTCCATAGTATAGAAGGCTTTGAGTGCCATTCTAAGAAGTATGGATGCAGTACTGGGAAACTTTCTTAATAATGATATAACCATCTGAAGGCAGGATGTCTTCTTGGTTGGATTTTATTAATGGGATTTGAATCCAGTATGGAAGAGTAAGCATACCCTGACTGATGTGATTGACTGACTGCAAAAACATGGTAATAAGCAAGAAAAATTTATTTGTGGGTAGGGCAATTAGTAGCTTGGGAACAAAGCTGAGTAGAGTGAATCAGGTACTATTTCATATAGTTTAGAGCTAGAGAGGACCTAAACTGGAAAGCTTTCAGAAAATCGGTAGAGTATACCTTCAAGGATGACCAGTATGGTGTTGGGCTTCAAGGTCATATCATATGAAGATATGAGGAAGGACTGGGGATGTTTAGCCCAGAGAAGAAATACTTAATGAGAAGATGGTTTTTGAATTGTTCTGTTTGGTCGGAGAGGATAGAACTATGAGAAATGGGTGGAATTTTCAAAGAGTCAGATTGAGGCTTGATATAAAGAAAAAAATTCATAAAAATTAGAGCTAACTGGAAATAAAATGGGCTACCTATAAATAAGTGTAAGTAGGAGCATCACCTTCCCCTCACTGGAAGTGTCTTTCTCGTTCTGGATGACCATTTGTTGGGCATGTCGCAGAATGGATTCTTGTTCAGGTGCAGGAGAGATTCGATAGACTCCAGAAGTATAACTAGGAATTCTGACACCCAGGACAAATTCATTTGGTTGGGATGTGGTGGAGGCAGGGTGTTTAAGGTTAAATATGACTATTCTTGGGTGTTGTTGAGGCAGGCTGGAGACAAAAATCATCAAGTTGAGAAAAGCTAGGAGACCAGGAGGTTGAGGAACTGGTTGGCCAGAGATTGGGGTGGAGAAGTCTATGAGCCAGGTTATCATTGGAAAAGAGGGAAATTAATCCAAAGGTCCATAAATGTCCTCAACTCTTCCTCCTGTCAAGGTGTGAAAGAAGAGGCAGCCATCTTTGGAGAGGATTACCAAGAGATGTGGTATCACTAGGAAAAAACTTGGTTTCGGTGAACATCAGAAGTGAAATGAGTGTGAGAGAAAGAGATCAAGGATCATAGATTTGGCACCAGGAGAAACCTTAGAGGTCATTAACTCCAACCTAATAATTTTTACAGATAGGAAAATTAGTTCCCAGAGAGGTGATATGACTTGTCTAAGGTCATACAACTTTCTAAGTGGCAGACTCTGGATTTGAACTCTGATCATCTAACTAAATACAGTGATCTTTCCACTGAGTCCCATTCGAACCGCCAGGGCAGGCATGGACCCTTTGTATTCTTTGTCAATGATTCTCCCCAGCTCTTCACTTGGCATCTCAGGTGCCAAGGCCAGATGCAAGGGGGTAGAGGGGAAAGAATGGAATATGCACTGTCCCACTATGGTGGGAAGGTGAATTTGGAATTTGATGACCACTGGATCTTGAAAGTAGAGGAGGGATTGGGCAGGGGTGGTGGTTGGTGAGGGATGTATCTTCCAAAAACATTGGTAGGTAGATAGGTAGAGCCTGTCTCTCTGTGCTAATACAGGTTCTAATGGTCCATGAGATCCCTTACAATTCTGAACAGAACCAGTTCTGTTACCCGGTTCTGGTACCCCTACCATCATAGGTAGGATATTGCAGCTCAGGAAAAAAGTGAAATCTTCTATTGATCTTTGCCATATTGGTATTAATCAATCCCTAGACCTGTAGTTTCCAGAGTTGGGGTTGGAGTTCCCGAGGGACTATTCTATCATGGAATGACACCTCTAGTGGACTATAGATTAATCCCAAGAAATACATGATCAACAAATCAGACGGTGGGAAGGTGGATGGTATAACATCCCTCCCCATACACAGTCATGGGCCTATCTCTAACACAGTTACCCCACCACTTCAACACTTCTCCATTTACCCTCTCCCAAAACTGGCCTCTGGTATGCCTATTCTATTAAGGTAGTTATAACCTAATAGGACCCAAGCACCTGCAGCAGCTAGATAAGCAAAATTCCCTGTCCATCCTCACCCATAGCATTTCCACCCCTTTCCCACCTTTATTTGTAGTTGCTTCAGGTGCCCCTCAGTGAGCAGGCTCTGGGCCCTAGGCAATGGCCAGAGAGTCAGTTCTCTCCTTCCACTTTCATTTTTCAGTGGAAAAGAATTAATATTGCAGGATGGACAGGCATGGATGGATTGTGATAACATTATCTTTCCCTAAGAACTCATCCCTCTTCTGAATTTTCTTCTTCCAGTCTTCCAAGTTTTCAACCTCCTTGATATCTTTGATTCCACACTCAACTGAAATCACTCTCTTTAAAGTTATCAGCAACCTACTAATTTCCCAATCTGACAGTCTTTCCTCAGTCTTCATCCTTCTCAACCTTTTGGCAACATTTGACTGCTGGCCATTTCTCCTTCTACATACTTTCTCATCACTGGATGATCATGACATTGCTCTGACCTGTCTGACCACTCCTCCTCAGTGTCCTCTGCTGGATCACCATCCATAGCCTTCTTTTGGACTGTTGGTATTGCCAATGTATCTGTCTTTATCTCTGTATACTTTATCCACTGATGACTCCATCAAATCCCATACGTTTAATTAGCTCTATGCAAGTGATTCACAGATTTATATATACCTGAACTCCATCCCACATTGCCAACTGCATATTGCTTGTTTTGAACATGATGTCTTGTAGACATTTCCAACCCAACATGTCCAAAACAGAATCCATTCAACCTACTCCTCTACTCTCCCATTTCTTGTGGAACCACCATCTTTCCAATTATCAGGGTTTGCAACATTAGTGTTAATTTTAGCTCTTTATTTTTCCTCTCCCTTTCATAGTTGATCAGTTGCCAAATCTCGCCATTTTTACCTTCACGACATTTCTCATCTCTGTCACCTTCTCTCTACTCACTCACATAGCCAATCCCTTAGTTTAGGTGTTCAGCACCTCCTACCTGTATTACTGCTATTGCCTTCTGGTTGGTTTCTTTGCTTCAAGGCTCTCCTGACTCCAGTCCATCCTCCTCAATCAAATCCCACCTGTTACTCCCTATTGGATAGTTCTCTATTGACTCTATTATCTAATATTATTTCATCTTTACATTTCATCCTTTTTAATGTCTGTTTTTGTAGGTTTGTAACTTTTATAAATCAGGAGTGTGCTGGGTATTTAACAGCTGCCCCCCCCACCAATTATCTACAACACACTTTTAAGTTTAATCTGCATTTATTAAGATTTACTCCATTACTTTTAAAAGTCCAGAAATCAATAAAACAATAAAACAAGCTCTGCTTTGTAGCATTTGCTGATTTCAGAGGTATTAATGATCATACCAAAAATTTAACAATTAGTTTTAAGGAGAACCAGTTTTAGCTGGTATCAGCACACCAATTATATAATTAGTATGGTAGCACATATAAATAATTTATAAATAAGTAAATGCACATATACTGGGCATTAGTGCTCAACATTTTGTTTTGTTGGGTTTTTTTTTTAAACTTTTAATAGGGGACTGGAATCCAAAAAGATTGGAGACCCCTTCCATAGGAAATGGGTCTGTATTTAAACTACTTTGTGGTTGAGACACAGAAACTACACGGAGGACTAGAAGGTGATGTGTGATCTCACCTAAACTTTTTCCTGTTCTCTTGCTATACTGCTTACAGAGAATGGGCTAAAAGATTTCCAAGGTTTAAAGAATGAACTATCCTGCTAATCTGGACCAAACAAGGCTGACCTTTGAGACAAGCGACCTTCACCAAGCCTGGCATTTGTGAGAAGTATTCAGGACTCCTGCAGAATGGAGACTGACTGGCTCCAAAGCTAAGATTGGGAGGATAAGAAGTCTCTTACCTCTCTGGTCTGATTTCCTTGCTGGTTAAGCGGTGGCTGTAGTTAATAAGCATTGCCCTCTGGTGGGGGTGGCTCAATGTGAAATGAGCCGGTGCCTCATGCTAACGGAGAGACTTTTTTTTTTTTTTTAGCAGAGGCACTGCAGAAAGCCCACAGGACTTACCCACCCTGTTCCCCACTCCTTGTCACTTTTCTCCCACCCATCATCCCCCTGGAAATATAGGACAGCACCTACGGTGCTCAGCTAAACTTTCTTTCCCCCTGCTTGGCAGCAACCATAATTAACTTTCCCAGCCCAACCAAAATTTTGTCCTTAACTTGTTTCCTGAAGGTGACCTTGGGGACAGCTTCCATTTATGACCAGTCATCCGCTCTTATCTGTATTACTGGTCTTATTGTAAACTAATTACATGGGGGATTAATTATAATGGGAGAAAAAGCTTTTAGCCAGTTTTGAAAATTTCAGATTTAATTTAGAAAATTTCAATGATGGAGGTAATTACTGAGCTTGAAATCATTTGCATTATGTCCTTAATGATCCTTTCATTTGTATCCAAGATCATCAATAGAGATTCTTGGGATGGGAACTTGGAATAAATGATTAATCGTAATGAGCTCTTTGTTTTTGCTCTCTACATTTTAGCAACTACTTCCTCCTATCCTGGAAAAGAACAGAGCTTGCCAAGAAAGGGTAGAGGAACCTCAAATTACACATGAGGCCTTCATAGAGATCAGGAGGAACAACAAGGCTTTTGGACTGAAGAGAGAAGAGGGTGAGGGTTCAACGTCGGTTTTCTTAATGGTTCGGCGTGGTTCCTTTATTCTTGGCTCTGTCCATTTCTCAAAAGAGTGACTCTCCCCTTCTAACATAACTTTGCCAAGTCATTATCAATTATTTCTCCACTCAAATCCAGCCCCGAGTCTAGTCAAACCCAACAACAGATACAAGAGCCTCATGTCACCTGAAATGGATCTTTTCAAGTTTTCTTTGCAAGTAATAGAAACCTAGTGGATTAATCCCCCAGCAAGATTCTGGAATGGCTTATTAAACACTAATCAAAATAGCTTGCTATCATGGTTTTGTTGTCCAGTCTTGTCCAACTTTTCCCCATTTGGAGTTTTCTTGGCAAAGGATACTGGAGTGATTTGTCATTTCCTTCTCCAGCTCATTTTACAGATAAGGAAACTGAAGCAAAAAAAGGTTAAGTGACTTGTCCAGGATCACACAGCTCGTAAGCATCTAAGGTTGGATTTGAACTCAGATCTTCCTGACTCCAGGTCTGGCACTCTATCCACTGCACCACCTAGATGCCCTGCTATCCTGGTAAGCACAATAAACTGCAGAGTTTGGAAAGTAGCAAGAAGACCATTTTGAATGGCACATAGAAGCTGTGTTCATGAAGGGTGGAAATGGAAAATAAACCTGAAAAGGTAGGTGGGAATTAGACAGTGAAGGGCCTTAGGGTATTAAAGGTGAAGCTGAGGAGTCTGTGGAAGAATATTTTATTTTTAAAGGATAGACAAGATCTGAGCATATTTGTATAATAGGGGTTGGAGAAGTGATTGGCATCCTGGGATTTATAGTTCAGAGGGAGAAGCATTTCCTCTTAGCCCTGAGACCAATTTGAGGTCATCTTGATCTTGGAGACAGATTTAAGTCATACGTACCCAGGAGTTGTAAAAGGGACTGACATACAGTCAAGAGTAGCCCCCCCCAGCTGCCACAGCTTGGAGTCTGGGTTGCATGATATGATAACACCCAGAAAGAGTCGAGCCTTGCCACCATGGGCCAGATGCAAGAAAGACTCAAATTTCTTCTCCAGTCTAACCATTTATGTCCTCACCTCTGACCACAACAATCCTGGCTATCAATACCTTCAATACTTTCTTGAGACTTTTCCCCAATGCTTTTTGAAAATTTTGAAAATTTATATCATTCTGTGTCTAAGTGAAATCAATCTCCATAGTGTGAAATCCCTATCCAGGCTTCCAGGAGATTTAATTCAGAGTCGAGGTCTCTTTCCAATAAGTACAACATGTCAGCCCTAAAGCCTTGTGGGAAATGGAATTCCTGAAAGGTCCTGTGGAGAATATGGAAGAGAAGATCATAGATTTATAACTACAAGGCACTGTTTATATAGGCCTTCTAATCTAATCCCCTCATTTTACAGATGAGAAAACTGAGGCCTAGAGATATTAAGCAACTTGCCTGAGATCACACAAGTAATAATGTTATAGTTTCATTGAACTATACTCTGGTCAGATCACATCTATGTTATCATGTTTAGTGTTGAGTGACATATTTTAAGAATATTACCAAATTGGAGTCCATACAGAGGAGGAGGATGACCAGGATGGTGAAGGATCTTGGAAGCAAGTCAGATGGGAAACAAAACAACCACCATGTTTAGCCAGGAGAGGAAAAGATTTAGAAGACTTGGCAGGATGGGGCAGAGGTTGCCGTGGGGAGATGGAGGCAAGGAGTAGGAGTGGAGAAGGCATGAGGATATGATAGCTGTGCCATAGATATTTAAAGGGTCTTTATTTGGCTCAAAAATAAGAAAGACCTTTGTCACCTCTAAATTAGAGTTGCCAAAAAATAGAGGGTGTTGTAGTTGTTGTTGTTGTTTTAAAATGAGATAATGAGTTCCCCATCCCTGGAAGTAAGCAAGCAGGGGTTGGATGACTCCATTCTTATGAGGGGTCGTGTGAAGGAGGTTTCTGTGTGTTCTAGGAGGTTTAACTAGATAATGTCTAAGGTCCATCTCAAGCCTATGATTCTGGGGTTCCCGCCTCTTTGATTTTCCTGACCCATTTAAGCTTTTGGGATCTGGAAGACCCTGATCCTTAAGGCTCTAATGGAAAAACGAATGACTTTCCAAGGATATTTATTTATTTGTTTGTTTTTAGGCAATTGGGGTTAAGTGACTTGCCCAGGGTCACACAGCTAGTAAGTGTCAAGTGTTTGGTCTGAGGTAGGATTTGAACTCAGGTCCTCCTGACTTTAGGGCCGGTGCTCTATCCACTGTGCCACCTAGCTGCCCCTCAAGGGTATTTAAAGTGAGTCTAAATTTGTTTGCTTTAAAACAAAGATTGGGGAAAGGTTTTTGTTTTTGTTTTTTTAAATATGTGACAGTGGATGGGTTAGAATTTGGGAAGGAAGGAAATGAATAAAGAAATGTTCCTCACTAAAGCAGGAAGTTTAAATGATTTTATAAGCTAATGAAAAGCTTTGTCACCATGAGGTTTCATATAAATGTGTGCTACTGTCATTACTGGTGTTCTCTAATTAATATTGAGTCCCTTGAAGGTACCAGACCCTAGAGAATCATCTCTTAGACTTACTGCAGGCGCTCCTGAGTCTGGGTCTGATCATAATATTTTGACCCATGCTAAGCATTTCTGCATTTCCAATTAGTCAATGACAAATTCAGAGGGCTCTGGAACAGTGGACAAGCATGATGTCGTTTATCCTTCTACATCCCTGGGGGTGTGTGTGGGGGGGTGTTTAGAAGAGTGTGCAGATGTTGGGATGAGGGAAGCACAGAGAAAATAATATTTTCCTAGGTTTCTTTTGTGGAAGAGACCATAGTTCGCAAGCCAAAGACAAACCAGTGTTTTTTCTTCTGTTTCTTTTTTTCCTTTTCTTTTTTAAAAAATAGGGTCTCCCTATCTGAACCAGACTTGTGACATGCGGGGCCCTCCTACCCATCCCACCCCCATACAACAATTCACCACACTGATACCAGACTTAGTGTGGGTACTAGATCAGCTTAGCCCACTGCAGCTCAGGAGATCCACCAGCCTCAGTCTCCTGAGTAACTAGCTGTTACCTCTAGCCCAGCTAGTGACTCTTTTTGATGGTGGATAGCCCTGAGCCTCTGTGAGGGACCCTTGGAAAGCCCACAGATTCTCTACCACTGGAGGAGGGCAAATGTTGTTCCAATTTTTTTAAAAAGAGAAAGAGAAAGAAAGAAAGAAAGAAAGAAAGAAAGAAAGAAAGAAAGAAAGA
>NW_020954556.1:26299525-26362905 GCF_900497805.2 Vombatus ursinus | reverse complement strand
GAAGGAAGGAAAGAGTAGAGTCTACAGACTATAGGCCAGTGGAAAAATTCTAGAATGCCTTGTGTGGAGGCCAGGGAGATCTAGTTGAGCCAGAATACAACATCCTCTGACTAGCTAGTAAAAGGAAACACATCTGTTGGGGCTCGTGAGTTGTGGTTTTAAGTGTTTACTGATTCAGAGTGTTTCAAACCTGAGACAGCTTTTCTAGGGGACTAAGAGACTACATACCATTAAACTGATAGCAAATGTCTTTAAAGGAAAGTGTTGATCACAAAGAGCCAGAATGGCTTCATTAAGAACAGGATATTCTAGACTGACTTCATTTTTGACAGAGTTACTAGGTGACCTCTGAGGTGCCTCCCTTCTCTGAGATTCTGCAATAATGAAACCGACATAGCACTGGGTAGTTACAGAGCACTTGCACAATCCTCATTCTGTGAGGAAAGATATTTTTAGCCTCATATTTTATAAATGAGGAAACTGAGGCTCAGAGAGCTTAAATAACCTGCCCAGGCATAGAACTAGCTAATGGCTGATCTGGGACTAAAGAACCAGGTCATGATGGCTTCTATTCCAGTAGTCTCTCCTCTGCCTCTGGGTCTGATCTATCCATCAGGCTGGTTTTCTGAAAATGAACCAAGGTGAAAGCTTTCTCTCTCTGTATCACTGTCTCTGTCTGTTTGTCTCTGTCTTTGTCTCTGTCTCTCTTTCTGTGTCTTTGTGTGTGTCTTTCTGTCACTGTCTCTATGTCTGTCTGTGTGTGTGTCTCTGTCTCTCTTGTCTGTCTGTCTCTGTCTCTCTCTGTCTCTGTGTCTCTGTTTCTCTGCCTTTCTGTCTCTCTGTATGTCTCTGTTTCTGTGTGTGTGTGTGTGTCTGTGTCTGTCTGTCTGTCTCTCTCTCTCTTTCTCTTCCGAGAACATTAGACTCATTCCAGTCCTACAGCCCAAGAGTTGAAACCCCCCCGGGGATGGGTGAGTGTAGTGTAGAGGACTTCTGGGAAATCATTTGGAAAAACAGGAAAGTCATATAATAGTAGCAGCATTATTTTTGTTGCTGTTTTTTAATATATCCAGAGAACTCCCAAGCAGGCAACCCAGCGCCAGTCTCCTTGAGCGTGGGCAAAAACAGCATGAGTCATTGCACTTTCCTACCCAAAAGAAAAGAAATGCCCCCATCCCTGGCCCATCTGTAGGACTTGAGTGATTTCTCCATTCCAAATGTCCACCCACTCTGCCTCAGCTTGGGAGTGGTGACTACTGCTGCCGGCCCTGAGTCTCTATTTCCAGCCCCTGTCCTTTGTACAGTTCGAGAATCTCCTTCCAAATCCAGAATGGGGACAGTCAGACTAGGACCGAGCTCTGCAAAGGCCACTAGGTGGCGCTCGGCCTCCTCATTCAAAGCTGATGCCAACAGAGAGTCCTGAGAAAAAAAGTGATTCTGTCACAACCCCAGGGAACTTGGAGTTATTTCAGTTCCTTCAGAGCTTCCCATATTACATACTCCAGTGAGAAAATGTCATCAAGAGCACATGTCCAGGTCCAGAGGGGCTGGACACCCTGATTTGCAAGCAATTCAATCTGTGAATTGGGCATTTTGGGGGGGGGGGTGAGAGCTGAGCCTGACCCACTACTTACAGGCTAGGGAACCTGAGAGGTCTTTACCCAGCTGCATGGAATCTTAAGAAACAAAGATACTTAGTATCTTCTGTCATAGAGAGAGGTAATACACTCTGTCTGTCTGTCTGTCTGTCTCTCTCTGTCTCTCTCTTTGTCTCTGTCTCTGTTTCTGTCCATCTGTCTCTGTCTCTTTCTGTCTTTGTCTCTGTCTCTCTGTCTCTGTATCTCTTTCTCTTTCTGTCTCTGTCTATCTGTCTCTATCTCTCTCTATCTCTGTCTCTGTCTCTCTCTCTCAGACTCATAGAGCAAGTAGACCAAGAAAACACTGAATAATTTCCATACTCTGAGCATTAGACTGGGAAGGACATCAGGCCTTCCTCCTAGAGAGATTTTTAAAACTCGTCCAAATTCCCACTGTTAATTCATGAAGGGGATAATGGTTTTTCTCTCCAGCAGAGTGCAGACTAAACTTAGACTTGGAATTATAAGCCACAGAACCCACTCCCCAAAGGATATATGTGGGTTTTTATTTTCTGTCTCCAAGAATAAGGAGTGAGGTTGCAGCTAGGTGGTGCAGGAGACTGAATGTCACGTCTGGAGTCAGAAGGTCCTGAGTTCAAATCCAGATCAGATATTTACTAGCTGTGTGACCTTGGGCAAGTCACTTAGCCTCTGTCTGCCTCAGTTTCTTCACCTATGAAATGAAGATAATAATAGTTTCTACCTCCTAGAGTTGTTGTAAGGATCAAATGAAATAATTATTATAAAGCACTAAGCACAGAGCTTGGCACATTGTAAGTACTATATAAATATGAGCTATTATCATTAAATTAGATAACAATTGTAAAGTGCTTAGCACACTGCCTGCCACATAGTTAGCACGGTATGTTAGCTATTATTATTAGCCATTATTGCTGTGTTTTTTCCTTATGCTGGAATGAGAGAACTTTGGCCCCTACTCAAAATCACCATTAGAGTTTCAAGTTTTCTTTCTTTTTTTAAACTTTCTTTTTACTATGAACTTAAACATCAAATAAAATGGACATTTTCATATACATAATAGAATAGAAAAAAGAGGATGGTAGGTAAAACTGCAAATCTTTAAAAAAATTCTAGCAAAGGTTTTGTATTCTCTTGAGTTGCTGTTTTCATTTCATTGAGTTTAAGACCTTGTATATGTCTAGTATTGCTTACTGGGATTTCTCTATTCTTTATGAATCTTAATTAGATCATGCTATTCCTGGAGAGGTAGGTAGGCAGTATAAAGCTGGTTGACAAATACCCAAAGGATCATATTGCTTCTGGTAGGATAATGATCATAACTTATGTTATTTTCATCAAAGAAATGCATGATCAAAAAGGAACATGAGCTGATTATGTAGCAAGAATGAAGGATAACTGATGGACACCCCATGTGTTCCACCAGCATCCTTATGATATCACAGGAACTCGACCAAGAGCACCAGCACATTAAATGGAGCCCTCTGCAGCAAACGTAGACAAGCACCTCACAGGATGGACAAGCATGGATCATATAGCGTTAGATCCATTAGGGAACTGAGAGGTCACCTTGTCCTTCATCCTAACTTAAAAACTTGGAAAACTGTGACCTAGAGAGGTTAATTGACAGGCTGTGATCTAAATAATTTGAGGAAAGTCCATTCTCCCCCATACTTAAAAATCCTCACTTGAGCCTACCATCCCCACTACCTTGTGTCCTATAGCTCTCTTCCTTCTTTTGGCTAAACTCCTTGAGAATGCCATCTACCTTCAGTGCCTCCACTTTCTGTCTTCTCATTTTCTTCTAAACTCTCTGCAATCTGACTTTTGACTTTATTATTCAGCTACTATCTCCAAACTTACTCTACTCTCTCCAAATCTACCAAATAATCTCTTAATTGTCAAAACTTTTCCCAATCCTCATCTTTCTTGACCTCTCTGCAGTATTTGACACTATTGATCACCTTTTTCTTCTGTGTTGTTGTTCGGTCATTTCAGTCTTGTCCGACTCTTCATGACCCCATTTGGGGTTTTCTTGGCAGAGATACTGGAGTAGTTTGCTATTTCCTTAGCCAGCTCAGTTTAGAGATGAGGAACTGAAGTAAACAGGGTTAAGTGATTTGCCCAGGGTCACACAGATAGTAAGTGAGGCCAGATTTGAACTCAGCAAGATGAGTCTTCCTGACTCCAGGCCTGGTACTCTATCCACTGAGCCACCTAGCTGCCCTCTCCTTCTGTGTCCTCTCTCCTTATTTTTCATGACACTACTTTCTCCCGATTTTTCTCTTATCCATACAACCACTCCTCAGTCTACATTGCTAGTTTTTCACCCATGTTTCACCCATTAACTATAGGTATCCTCCAAGATTCTGTCCTGGGCTCTCTTCTCTTTTTGCTCTATGTGGGCTCATTTGATAATCTCATTAACTTTTGGGGGTTCAATTATCCAGCCCTGGTCTCTCCCCTATGCTATATCTATATAGATTGGGATGTCCTGCAAGCATCTCAAACTCATCATATCTAAAACAGAGCTCACTGTCTTCCTCCAAACCCTCCCCTTTCCTGATCTTCCTTATCACTCTTGATTATACCTCCATCCTTCATCTCTGACTCATCACTCTTGGTCACCTTAAATATCCACAGACAAACTGCCTTACCAAGCCGGGATTCAGATCAATGAGTATAAGAAGATGGAAGGAATGAAAAAGGAAGAGGTTTAAGATGAAAGTAAGTTTGTAACTGATGGAGCAGGCACTTCAGCTAACACAGTGGAAGGGGTGGGTAGCTCTTAAGTAGGATACTTAGGGAGGAGGCTTGAATATAGGGACATAGGAATTAGGGAGTGGACAATGAGGGCTGAGTATTGAGGTTTGTACTATGATAGGTGGGAGTTCAGATTCACTGGGATGGGAAGAATATGGGGTGGGAGTATGTTAATCATTAAGGAATGAGTGTAGGAAGGTTATTATCAGCCCCAGGGGACTAGGCAGCCAAGGGGTAGGTGGGGCAGGTTAATAGGGGAGAGTAAGCAGTGAGGTTGGACCTTTTCATTGTATGCAGGTTCCAGGTAGGGTTTCAGATGGTAGTGAGTAGCTGGAAAGTGAGGAGTGGGAAGAGGGAAGGTCAACAGGTATGGAGTTGTGGTAGGCTAGCAGGAGACAAAACACAAGAAGTCAGTAGTATACAACCAATGGCTTCAAATGTCTACACACAAATGCCCAAAGTTTAAGTGACAAGAAAAACTAGAAATCCCAAAATAAGGAAGCAAGTTTGGCTTCCTGTGGATTACTGAGACGGTGTGGGATAAAACCTATCTCAAGACTGACAGTTCTGGATGGGTAGACCTCGTCCAAATGAAAGAGGAGAGGTAAAGGGGAGCAGTGAGAGGAGAACATTTTATGTGAAGGAAGAGTATTCATATGAGAAGACCAAGAAGCCAGAGTCGGGAAACATGGTAGAGAACATGAAAGTGAATTTGTCATTGTTATACAGACTAGAGACCACCTGAAGAGGATCAGGAAATAGAGGCAAAGTTTGGGAAACAGATCACAAGCCACAGAGTCATGATAGAGTAGTGACATAGGAATTCAGAGCCCCACCCCACTCCCTCTCTCTGCTGAAAACTAGTCAAATAACTCCTTGACTTGTCTTGGTGATCATTTCATCCTTCAAAAAGTGGAAGAAGTGAATTCTGGAAATTCTATTCTGGATCTATTCTGGATCTGATTCTCATTACCAAGAAGGGACTGGTTTTTGCATTGGAAATGATGGGAACCAACTTCCAGTGCCAAGATGGTGGAGTGAGGCAGGAATTTGCCTGAGCCCTCCCAAATTCCCTCCAAACAACCTTACAATAATGCCTCAGAACAAATTTTGAAGTAGCGAAGCAACTTACCAGCCCAGGACAACTTGGAGGGTCAGCAGGAAAGGGCTGTCTTACTGGGATGGAAGGGGAGTACAGTCAGTGAGTTGCAGTGGTAAGCAGCATCCCGGGGGGCCAGAAGCAAAGCCTGCCCCCAGTGCAGACCAGCAGCAAGACCCCACCCCCAGAGCAGGCTAACAGGGTGGCCGTACCCCCAGGACAAGCCAGCAAGAAGGAGGCCCCCCACTCTTGAGTGCAAGCCAGAAGCTATGCCCTGAGGTCTGGTGCAAGCTAGCATCAAGGCCCTAACCTCCAGCACAAGGAACCTGCATACTCTGCACTCCAGGAGCAGAGCCCAACTTTAACATAAAGAACAAAAGTCACAAAATAGGGAGAAAAATGAACCAAAAAAGCTACAAAAAAAAAAAAGAAAAGGAAAGGAAAGGAAAGAAAAGAATCCAACCATAGAAAGTTACTATGGTGACAGGGAGAATCAAGGCACAAACTTAGAAGAGGACAACAGTGTCAAAATGGTTGCATGCAAAACTCAAAGGAAAATGTTAATTAGTCTCTAACCCAAAAAAAGAACTCCTGGAAGAGTTCAAAAAATAATTTTAAAAAGAAATAAGAGAAGTAGAAGAAAAAGTGGGAAAAGAAACGAGAATAATGCAAGAGAATCATATAAAAGAAATCAACCACTTGGTAAAGGAAGTACAAAAAGTGGAAAAAGTTATACAAATGTTCACTGAAGTAAACAACTCCTTAAAAAGCAGAACTGGCCAAATGGAAAAGGAGATACAAAAGTTAACTAAAGAAAATAATTCCTTAAAAATTAGAAGTGTGCAATGGAAACTAATTTCTCTATGAGACATCAAGAAATGAGAAAACAATATCAAAAGAATGAAAAAAATAGGAGAAAATGTGAAATTTCTCGTGTGAAAAACAACTGACCTGTAAAATAGATTTAGGAGAAATAATTTAAGAATTATTGGATTACCTAAAGGCCATGATCAAAAACAGAGCCTGGACATCATATTTCAAGAAATTATCATGGAAACCTGCTCTGATATTCTAGAACAAGAGGGCAAAATAGAAATGGAAAGAATCCACTGATCACCACCTGAAAAAGATCCCAAAATGGAAATGATGGGAACCCTATTAAAAAAGGGTCCAACCATTCTCTGCTAGAGTTTGTGTTAGAAAAAGAGAGGATGTCCAAGCATAGTCTGACATGTACCCTCGATTTTGGGAAAGCAGATTTTAAAGACTTCAGAGGAAGGATAGCTAGGACCCTATGATCTAACATTCTGCAAGGGAAAACCAAACCAAAAGGTATGGGAGATGTTCAATAATGAAACTCTGAAGACATGAAAGGAAACCATTCCAACGAGGATGAAAAATGAGATATGTCTGAAGATATTTATCTAAATGGGGCTACTATGTGGTGCAATGGGTAGAGTGCCAGGCCTGGAATCAGGAAGACTTATCTTTCTGAGTTCAAATCTGACACTGATACTTACTAGCTATATGACCCTGGAGAAGTCACTTAACGCTATCTGCCTCAGTTCCTCATCTGTAAAATGAGCTGGAGAAGGAAATGGCAAACCACTCAAGTATCTTTGCCAAGAAGACCCTAAAAGGGGTCATGGAGAGTCAGACATGAACCAAACAACTGAACAACATTGATCTAAATACACAGGGAAATCACCAACCAACTTCGATTTTAAAAAAAGAAATAGAAGGTGGAAGTAAGGCCAGGTAACAGAAGATGGATAGAAGAGGCAGGCTCAGAATGTGCCATGGCTGGTGAGGGAAACTAAGGAAGAATACCAGAACTCAAAATGGTGATGGGCCTCACAGCAGATATTCCTAGGTATCAACAACCTGGTCACTTTCTATACCTGCATGAAAAAGGCATAAACCTAGAACACAGAAGGTAGATAAGGAATATCTAGCTCAGTGGTCTCAATCTCAAATAATAAATAACTAAACCATACGTAAGGATCCCTGTGGGTCACATATTAACTTAGTTTCCAAATGTAATATTTTCTATGTTTTATTGTATTTTTATTTATTTTGTCAATATTTCCCAATCGCATTTTATTATGGTTCCCACCACACTTGGAAATATTGTGGGCCACATGCAGCCTGTGGTGACATGCTTGATACCTCTGGTCTGGAAGACCTCAGCCTTTGACTCCCTTCATTCTTACCTGAATAGACAGGTTATTGGGCCATCCAAATTGGGAGTGGGGAAAAGAAGAAAGGAGTTCATTACAGGGGCATCACTTTTCTATAGCCACAAGGTCCTTTGATCTCAAGTTTCCTTTACTCCTCCTCTCACTGAATGCCCAAGACCAGGTGAGAACAGGGGAAGTGTGGGTGATAAGATGCAGACTGCTCTGCACAACCCCATTGTGAAAGTGTTTTTTCTGCTATGGACTGGAAGCCAGCCGAGGAAACTGACTAGTGGGCAAGGTCAACTTTGAGCACCACATTTTGCAGCAATGTGGTTGTAGCAACGTGTCCAAGAATTCTCTGGCACCCACATCTTTTGCAGTAGAAAGGCCCTGGTGGGAAGATAGGTGTGAAAGGATAAAAAGAGCTCTTCTGTTCTTCTCTTCTGGGCTGTGTGTATCTTCATCCAGAGGAGTCCGTTTCAAAGGCTCCCTGAAAATTCTGTGTGATGTCATTTTCATAGGTGCTCCCTACAAAGAACCAAGGGCTTGATGACAGGAATGGCCCCATGGCAAAAGTAATCCCAGATGCCTCACTGGTGGCCAGACAGGTTTTCCTGGTTCCCTTAAGTTGGGAGTCTTGGATAAAAGAGGGAAAAGAAATGATTCTCACTTTGGTGCAGGCACAGGAAAACTGGTGTCTTTCAACACTCCTTGAATCTGAACATTTTCCAAATGTTCTGTCTTATCCTCCCAACCTCCTGAAGTAGGAAGCTTACCCTGGAAAGGGAAAAGACTACAGGAGGCTTCAAGGAACACTGATCCTTGCAGACCTCAGACGAAAAGGTGAATATCCAGATCTGGTTATGCCGACCAGCAGCCAGGGCCAGGGCCAAGCTCACAGTCAGTCATATTTTCAGGTGGGTAAAAGGGCAGCTGCAGGACTCCCTCCTTCCCCCATGTCAGCAACACTGAGGAGAGTTGTATGGATTAAATCAAATATTTTAGTTTAATGATATATTTAGCACAAAAACCTTAGCCTGTCTGCAAACTCCATTCTTGAATTCCCCGTCCCTTTGTCCCTCTAACCATAACTTGCCAAGCTTCAAGCCTCTTCATCTTATCCCTTCCTGTCTCCTTTTGGGAGTTTGCCCAAGCATCTATGCTTACCTCCAGAGGCATCATAGCCCTATAACCACAAGGTCCCTTGGTCCCAGGGAAATGTTTTCTTTAAAACACGATTACCAGGGACAGCTGGGTGGCACAGTGGATAGAGCACCGGACCTGAAGTCAGGAGTACCTGAGTTCACATCTGACCTCAGACCAAACACTTGACACTTACTAGCTGTGTGACCCTGGGCAAGTCACTTAACCCCAACTGCCTAAAAACCAACAAACTAACAAAAACCACTTGATTGCCCTCTGTGCTTGCCCAGCTTCTGCCTTATATAGAGAAGGCACTTAGAAAATAATAGTAATAGTAAAAATTGAGATATGAATGACCTCGTTTGAGCCTCACCAGAACCTTATTAGGCAAGTGCCACAGGCATTTTTACCCTTGTTTTATCAACAAGTAAAGTGAAGTTCAGAGAAGTTGTCATTTGCCCAGTCGATCCAACAAGTATTTTTGAAATACCTACTGTGCCCAAGGCACTGTTCTAGGTCCTGGGAATAAAATGGCAAAATGAAATAGAGCCCCCTGCCCAAGGAACTTACATTCTGCTGGAGGGATAATGACTGGAACTAAACATTTTAAGAGGTAGAGGGGAGAAAGGGGAACATTCCAAGCTTGGGGATGGCCCGTGAAGTCATGGAGGTGGGAAATAAATGTCGTATTTGGGGAATAACAAGGAAGCAGTTTTGACTGGAATGCAGAGTGTATGAAGAGAAGAAATGTGCAGTTAGCCTGGAAATGCAGTCTGGAGTCAATATTTTAAAAACCCAAGCACAGGATTTATAGTTTATCCTAGAGACAAGAGAGTCACTGAAACTTTAGATAGAGAGATCGAGCATTTATTAAGCACTTACTGTGTGCTAAACCCTATGCTAAGCTCTAGGGTTACAAATACATAGAAACCCAACTGCCTTTAAGGAACTTGCTAATGGGGAAGATGATGCATAAAGGGCAGCTAGAGGTAGAGGAGTATGGTTACACTGTGTGTCCATGGCAAAGGAAGTGGGCTGGGGACCTGGTTCCTGGTATGATAAGGTACAAGACTCACCCATCAGAGCTGATAGGACCCAGGGGTGGAATCCAAGCTTCCAATGGGGTGGAAATAGTTGGAGAGTGAGACCATGGCAAGGAGATTACAGGTAGTGAGCAGCAGAGTGACTTGGTGAGACCTGTGCTTTAAGAGTATCATTTTGGAAGCTCTGTGGAGAATGGACTCGAGACAGGAGAGGCTAGACAATTCAAAAGCTTTTGTAGTAGTCCAAGCAAGATATGATGGGGGCCTGAACTAGGGTGGTAAACATGTTACAGGAGAGAAAGGGACCATGGGAGACAGGCTGTGATCACGTAACTTCTAAGAGTCAGAAGCAGTATTCAGAATCAGGTCTTCCTGACTCCCAGGGCAGTATTCTAAATGTTTTTTTTGGGGGAATTGAATTGAAAGTTCACCTTCCTTGCCCCAAACTCTGAAGTCATTAACCCTCTGTTTCCCCCTCAGCATCAGATCAAATCTTGTAAGACAAAGATTTCAGGGGATCCACCCAACCTAAGACCCACTGAATAATATCTAGCCCTGGCAAGGAAACAAAGGGTTAATGGCCTCAAGCAGAGCTGACTGATGCTGCCCAGTGCCCAAGCACTGGTTTTTCTGGGCCAGATTGGCATAACAAGATGAAGCTGGCACTTTGAGGCACTGGGTAGAAAGGAGCAAAGACTGAAGAAAAGAACTAAGATTAACTAAGGGCTTTGGGGACACAAAATACAGGGGAGAGAATGGCCTTCTGGATATCATGAGACTGAATGGTCAACACAGAAATGTTATGTTAGTTGCCATGTAGCTATTTGAGTCAAGAATCTGCGCCCCTTTTAAAGTGGGACTACAGCATTACAAGATGGTTGCCTGCACAGGTCTGACCTGAAGGCAGTGCAGAGCTGTATTTTCACAGACTGTTACACCCAGGTTTGGTTTAGGCACTGCTGGGAGCCAGGAGTTTGAATGCAATTAATCAGCTGTGGGAGCCAGCTTCAATCCCGGTTTTTCAAATTATCAAGCAATTGTACATAGCTGGAAGAGGCAAGACTGCTTCAACACTATATCATGCCTGGCATAATATAGGGGTAAGGAGGGACTACTGTTTACTAACAGCATGTTTCGTTGTCCATAATTATTATTGGAAAATGCATTCACCCAGGTAAAGTTCTCAGAGACACAGGCAAGAGAGAAAATGAGCTATGCCAAAGATGGAGAGCTCTCCCTTTCAGATTTCCTTCAATTCCTTGTCTAGTTTAGGGCTTTGAATGCAGCATGAGCCAAGGTTGGTAGGTTGGTAAATGGCTATTTTTCCCTTTTCCTGGTTTGAATTCCAAGTGGTCTGAACAAAAGCTGGGCAGTAGGGTACATAGTTACACAGGAACACTGCCTTTTGGAGGTCAGACAAAGAAGTAAGACTGGGATATAGTTCAAAGCAGCATGTTATGGTAGAATGCTAAACACAGAGAAGGGGGAGGGGAAGGTAATAAACATTTATATGGTGCCTACTATGTGCCAGGCACTTTCTAAGCACTTTTATAAATATTGTCTCATATGATCCTCACAAAACATTGCAAGGTGGATACTGCTATTGTCCCTATTTTACAGTTGAAGGAAACTGAGACAGAGTTTAAGTGACTTGCCCAGGTAGTAAACATTTGAAGTCACATTTGAACTCAGGACTTTCTGTCTCCACGCCCAGCACTCATTCCCCTTTGCCATAAACTACCTCTGAACATAGGTTCAGGAGAGCTGGGTTTAAATCTGCCTCAGACACTTACTGGCTGTGACCATGGGCAAATCACCTCACTTTTCAGAGTCTTAATTTCCTCATCTGCAAAATGGAGATAAAATTACTTGGACTAGTGATTTCACAAAGTTGTTGTGAGAGAAGAGCAATATACAAATGTGAGTCATTATTCCTTAACCACCAGATGGCACTATTAGCCACTCTCTTGATCTTGTTTAGCAAAATGATCTAGCCCTTGGACATCCCAAACTCACCTGGGCAGTTCTGGTCCTTTACTCTGATAAGCAGAAATGCAAGGCTTTTTATGGTTCTCAGAGAGTAGAAGACCTTCTAACCCTGCAGCTTTACCTCTCTCTGGGTGGATATACCAACCTGCGACCTAGGGCATGTGGATAATACTGTGAATTTTCCAAATGAAAATTCAATTCTTGAACCCCTATCTTAAACCTAACATTTTCCTGTTCTTGCTTTATTTCACCGAACCTTAATCACATGTCCTTGGCATAATGGAATCATTTTCCCACGAGAATAGACAAAAACATGCTTGGACACTGTATTTAGCCCTTTACACTTAGCATAGAATCCGTAAAGGCACTACAACAATGCATAATAAAAAAGCTACTGCTTGGCCTTACTCCACACCCTTTCAAATACATAGTCAGCCCCCAGGTCATACATAGGTTGCTCAGAACCAGAAGAGTTCTAAGAAGTAATCAGCTCAATCAGCTTATCCCAGTAGCCAAACCTCCTGATAGCAGGCAAAGAAATGTAAACAATGCAACACAGTTACACAACTGATATTCAACTCATGTATGTAGTAGGGCTGGTCATTTTGTAAAGATTCAAGAACTCTTGGACCCAAGACCTCTAGCAGCATAGCACTGGGGGTGAACTGAGGACTCAATGTCATTTGGGACCTCTAATGGCCCGGGCTTTTACATTCAGTGTTTTATCATTGGCAAGGGTGCACTGACTGCTTCTTAACTATACTCACCCTTCTGGAACAGAGGTATAGGCAAGAGCAGGCCAGAAACAGTAATATTCTCCTTCTCCACTTGTCAACCTCCATTCCTCTGTCCCTTTATCTCCATCCTTGAGCCTATTTCTTTTTGGTGTTCATCCTTTGTTTTTGAAGTGGATCAAAGACATACAAATAAATTGGATTTAAGAAAGGCAAAACTGCAAAGTCATCAGCTTCACTCTGTCCTCCAGATCCATCAACGTCCAGTGGCAAACAAAAGTAAAGATAACTGATTGTGGCCTGGGATGCAGTGGATGACCTTGACCTTTCTAAAGACCACAAATTATCTACGACAATGCCCATTCAATGACCAAGTCCAAAAACGTATGCTGCATCCCCTCTGACCCTTCTAATCAGCAACTAAACTTGGCCACTCCCTCACCAACCCTTCATTCCTATTGTCCCAATCACAGTTCTGGCAACTTCCCAAATCTAAATGTTCCTCTCTGGCCACCACTCCCCAGCTATGGTCTCAATCTATTAGAATATAAGCTTCTTGAAGACTGGGACTTTCTCACTTCTGCCTTTGTGTCCTCAGCACTTAGCACGATGCTTGACACATAATATTTAGTAAGTGTTTTTTCATTCATTCATTCCATTTGGAGTTAGAAAGACTAAGCTTGAAAAAACTGGATGTGAACCTCTTCCCTACCATTGTCTAGTGTATGACCAGAACCCATGAACAACTCACTGAACCTCAGTACCCTTATTTGTAAAATAAAGAAATTTATATTGCCTCCTTCACAGGATTCTTATGAAGAAAGCACTTTGTAAACCCTAAAATGGCGTGGAAATGTGAATTTTATTGTTATTAAAATTAATGTTAATTATTAATAACTAATCATGATTGTTATTTTTATTGTTATCACCCATAATTCCTGATACACTACTGTCAATGAAGTAAGTCCATCAGGGAGGAAAGAAGGTTGATAAGTAAGTAATATTTCTGTTTGAAGAACATCGTGAAATATCTCTCCTAGTCTTAGTTTAAGGAGACACTCTAGAGAGAGAAACCCAACGAAAGAGTCTTCGGTGGCAGGATTTTAGACCTCTGCGACAAACTGATGGGAAAATACTCCTCGACAGGCCAACCCTTCATGGTATTTTTCAGAATATTCCTTGAAGGTGGCTGCCTAATTCACTGTTAGGCCAGCCTGGCACCTCACTTTTGTGCTAGAGCAAAACTTCTAGAAATGCAAACAGAAGGCTAATGATTTGCATGGAGATTAGGAAAAGAATAGATTGATAATCAAAAATTTGTCAGTTTGGTTTAATTGCTGGCTGTCCCAGGGAAGGCTGCTCTGACTAGGTGCTAGGAGCTTTCCTGCCTGCTTGGTAGATATATTTCTAGTGTGAAGAACAGCGCATATAATATTCATTGAAATCAGCCGGTTCCCTTTACCCCAACTTTGCACTCCAAGCAGATTTCATAAATAATTGTGCTGCTCAACTGGAGAAAAATGTCCTAGCTCACTGACCCACATATACCAGTTTGTGGGGCAGTTAGAGTTTTCAGTAAATTAGCAGATCGTATTAGTGGTTTTGTCATCCAGTTTTTAGTGAGTTTGGTTAGCCTTAGCATAAATCAGTCACCCAGACCTTAATCATTCCTGGCTAAGCGACCTGACAAAATCAAGTTTCTTAACATGCCAAGTTGAGGCCGTGCCAACCAGGCACCCATACTGACCACACCAAGGTTTGGAAAGCCTGCAGGGTCCATCTGGAGGAGCCAAATAGCTGGGGGAACATAAAAGATCAAGATCTAGATGTGGATTTAAACTCTGACTTTATTAATTACTACCTGTTCTCAAGAAATATCAGAATGTAAAGAGACTTCAGAGGTGATTTAGTTATATCTGCGCCTGAGTAAGAGTTCTTCTCTGCTGTGTACCCAACATGACCTCCAACGTTATATAATAGCACCTACCTCCCAGTTTGTTGTGTGGATCAAATGAAATTTTTGTAAAGTGCTTAGCACATAGCAGGCACTTAATGAATGCTTGTTTCTTTCGTTTTCCTTCTTTCCTTCCTTTCTTCCTTCTTTCCTTGTTTCCTTCTCTCCTCCTTTTCAGCAAAGGTAACCTACTTCTCTGAGATCCAGTGTGCTGCTCTTAACTCATGACAACTTGAAGTATTTTTACCATCTGTCTCATGTCTGGAATATTCTCCCTTCTCATTTCTGCCTCCTAGCTTTCCTGGCTTTCCTTAAGTCTCAGCTAAAGTCCCACCTTCTGCAGGAACTCTTTCCCAGCCCTCCTTAGTCTTAGTGCCATTCCTCTGAGATTGTCCCCACTTTATCTTGTCTGTATCTTGTTTGTATGTAGGTTTGCCTTTTATCTCCCCCATCAAACTGAGCTCCTTCAGAGCAGAGATTATTTTTTGCCTTTCTTTGTGTCCCCAGCACTCATGCTTAATAAATGCTAGTTGACCGTCTGGCCTCTCATAGCAACCTCTTCTGGTCTTACTTAACTCTTATTACTCTGAAGTTTTTCCTTCTAACAAGCTGAAATTTGCCTCTGGGGCCAAGCAAGACATACTTATTCCTCCTTCCACGTGATAATTCTTCAAATACCTGAAAACATTTATCACATCCTTCTAGATGCCTTTCTTTTCTTTTTCTTTTTTTTCTTTTTCTTTTTTTTTTTTGGTGAGGGCAGTTGGGGTTAAGTGACTTGCCCAGAGTCACACAGCTAATGAGTGTTATGTGTCTGAGGTTGGATTTGAATTCAGGTCCTCCTGACTCCAGGGCCAACGCTCTATCCACTGCACCACCTAGTTGCCCTGTGCCCCTCTTTTCCAGATGAAATATCCCCAGTTTCTTCAAATTCATAATTTTATGGTATTAACTCAAGGCTTTATGGTATTAACTCAGGAGCATCATGGTAGCTCTTCCACGTAAAGACATTCTGTTTATCAGCATCCTTACTAAAAGGTAGCCCCCAGAAGCAAACGCCAAACTCTAGGCATAGTCTGATTGGGGAAGAGGGCAGCAATACTATCACCTCCCTATTTAGTCAGTCAATAAACATTTCTTAAGCATCTATTCTGTGACATGAACTGTGCTAAGCACTAGAGATACAAAAAAATAGCAAAAGATAGTCCCTGCTCTCAAGAAGCTGACAATTTAATGTAGATAACATGAAAATAACTATGTACAAACAAGCATATATAGGCATGCCTTGTTTTATTGCACTGTGCTTTATTATGCTTCATAGATATCATGCTTCTTACAAATTGAAGGTTTGTGGCAACCCTACATATAGCAAGTCTATTGGTGCCATCTTTCAAACAGCATGTGCTCACAACATGTCTCTGTGTCACATTTTGGTAATTCTTGCAATATTTCAAACTTTTTCATTATTATTATATCTGTTATTATGTCTGATCTGTGATCAGTGATCTTTGATATTACTTTTGTAATATCAATAAGAGGGTAAGGAAGGAAGCAGGTAAGGAAGGAAAAGGGAAGAAACAATTATTTTGGGGTGCTACAAACTGTACTCATATAAGATGGTGAATTTGATTGATAAATGTTGAGTGCGTTCTGACTGCTCTACCAACCAGCCTTTCCCCCATCTCTTTCTCTCTCCTTGGGCCTCCCTATCCCCTGAGACACAACAATATTGAAATTAGGCTAATTGATGTCCCTTCAATGACTTCTCAGTGTTCAAGTGAAAGAAAGATTCAATCTATTTAGCAAACTTTATTGTTATCTTATTTTAAGAAATTGCCACAGCCACCCCAACCCTCAGCAGCCACCACTTTGATTAGTTAACAGCCATCAACATTGAGGAGAGATCTTCCACCAGCAAAAAAGATTATGACTCACCAAAGGTTCAGATGATGGTTAGCATTTTTTATCAATAAAGTATTTTTTATTAAGGTATGTACATTGGATTTTTTTAGAGACATAATAGCATTGCACACTTACTAGACTACAGCATAATAGAAATATAACTTTTATATGCACTCGGAAACCAGAAAATTCATGTGACTTGCTTTATTGTGATATTCACTTTATTGTGGTGGTCTGGAACCAAACCTGCAATATCTCTGAGGTATGCCTGTACAGAACATATTGGAAGTAAACAACAGGCACTTGAAAGAAGTATTGAGAAAGATTTCCCCATAGAAGGCAAGATATTAGCAGAGACTTGAACAAAGTCAGGGAAGCTAGAAAGTGGAGAAAAAGAGGGAGAGCATTCCAGGTATAGGTGATAGCGAGTGAAAATGCCCAGTCAGAAGACGAAGTGTCTTGTTTGATAAGCAATGGGGCCAGAGTCAGTAGATCAACAAGTATATGTGTGGGAGAAGGGAGAGTGACGTAAGGTTAAGAAGAATGAAAAGGGGAGAGGAAGGCTAGAGTATGCGTGGCTTTTAATGTCAAAGAGAGGATTTATAACATTTAATTCTGGAGGTGATAGGGAGTCACTGGAGTTTGCTAAGTGTGTCGACGAGGTAGGGCAGAAGGGGAGCAAAGAGTGCAGAATTTGGTTACGGCTTTGTTTTAGGAAAATCACTTTGGAGATCCAATGGAGGTGGATTGTAGTGGGGAAAGCGTTGAGGCAGGCAGAACCACCAGAGGCTATTGCAATAGTCCAGGCATTAGGCGATAAGAGCCTTTATTGTGGAGGTGGCAGAGTATGTGGACAGAAGAGGGGCATATTTTAGAGACACTGCAAAGGTGAAGTTAACAGGCCTTGGCAACAGATTGGATATGAGGGAGGGAGTATGTGAGAAATAATGAGAAGTCAAGGATAATACCTAGGAAAAGCTCAACAAAATACAGTACGCTTAGGTAATGCAATATTACTGTTATAAGAAACAATGAGTATATGAAAACAGAAGCATGGAAAAACATATAAGTAGATGTAAAATGAAATAAGCAGAAACAAAAAACCTACATAAGCAATGACTACAATAATGTAACTGGAAAGAACAACAAGTACAGCAAAACAATTTAATCTGAATGCTTCAAAATTATAGTAATCAAGATTGGCCCCAAAGAAGAAATAAGACCCTTTCCCCTTCTTCTTTACAAAGGTGGGGATCCATGAGTGTTGAAAACTGCATATCATTTTTTTTCATTATGTCAAACTTTTTTTTTTTCCTCTTTTAGAATTCTTTATTATAAGCTGTGGCTTTCTAAGAGGGGTTGGGGAGAAAGACACAGTGGGAAGTAAAGGTAATGTAAAAACAAAATATATCAATAAAATGTAGTTTTAAAACTGATAAGTAGGGAAATTACATTATGACCAAAAATAATAAAATTTTATCAATACTATATATATGCACATGTAGATTATATACGTATCACATAATATGTATGTATATAATATGCATATATAATACAATAATGCATATACTATATAATGTGTATATAATTATATATTATGTATATAATATTATAGTATATCATACTATCAAATAGCAAAGTATCAAAATACTTAAAGGAAAAGCTAATTGAATTACAAGAAGAAATACACAGCAAAATCATAATTGCTACAGACTTTAATATTTACCTTTCATATATAGGCAAAACTAAAAAAAAAAAAAGAAAGAAGTTTTAGATAGAAAAATTAGATAAGATAGACCTCTGATGGTTACTGAATGGAAATCATAAGGAATATACATATACTCAGCTTACATGACATGTTTACAATAATGATCTTATGATAGAGCATAAAAAACTGGATTAATAGATCATAAATTTAGAGTTTCAAAGGACTTTAGAGGCCAATCTTTCATTTACAAATGAGGAAACTAAGCCTGATAAAGGGCAAATTACTTGCCCAGGATCACACAGCTAATAAATGTCAGAGGAAGGATTTGAACTCAGGTATATCTGACTCTAAGCCTAGAACTCTATCCAATATGTCAGCTAGCTTCTAAACTCATATGCAGTTACAGAAAAGGATATTAAATACATCATTAATTGAATACAGCATAACAAATGTTACAATTAATAAGGAGAACTTGAAGAAAGTATTAAAACAAATGGAAATTACATATCATAATCCTGAAGAACATTATGGATCAAAGAGCAAATTATAAAAATAACGGATAATTTTACCAAAGTAAATAAAAGCAAAGCATATCAAACATATTTAAACATGTGACAATGCCAAAAATTCCCAAGGGGAAAATTTTTATCTCTAAATATTTCCATCATTTGTTCTGAGGGTTTTGTTTTGGTTTTTATGGTTCAATGGGGGTGGGGTGGGAAGGAGAGATAATAAAAGCTTGTAAAAATCAATAACTTTTAAAAACCATTTTTATTAATAAATAGAAGGAAAAGATTGGTGAATTGGGCATGCAGCTTTTTAAAAATTAGAAAAAACAATAAATCAAAATACACAAACACAAAAATAGAAATTCTGAGAATCAAAGAAAAGTTAGACATAATTGAAAGGTTTTTGGTTAAAAAAACACATTGAATTCAATAAAATTAAGGTTTGGGTTTTTTTTTAATTCCTCTCTCATTTCAGAGATGAAGTTAACTGAGATATGGAGGTATTAAATGACTTACCCAACAGCTGGGCAGTTGTAGAGCTGGGATGAGAATCCAGATTATAGGAGTCATAAGAATCAGAGTGGGGAAAGGATTTTAGAAGTCATTTAACCCAACTCCCCCATTTTATGGATGAGGGAACCAAATCCCAAAGAAGTGAGCTGATTTGTCCAAAATCATACAGGCAGTGGATAACAAAGCTGGAATTCAGACCCAGGTCCTCTGACTCTTGATCCCATACCACACTGGCATTGGGGTCATTGGTCCAGTGGCTCAATGGATAACACGTCTGACTACAAATCAGGAGATCCAAGGTTCAGCTCCTGGCTGGAGCCTTTGTAACGATTCATCTTCATGGGGCAGCTAGGTGGTCCAGTGAATAGAGTTCTGAGCCTGAAGTCAGGAAGACTCATCTTCCTAAATTCAAATCTGGCCTCCCACACTTACTAGCTGTGTGACCCTGGGCAAGTCATTTAACCCTATTTGCTTCAGTTTCCTCATCTATAAAATGAGCTGGAGAAGGAAACGGCAAACCACTCTAGTATCTTTGCCAACCAAACCCCAAATGGAATCACAAAGAGTTAGATACAGCTGAAAAGGACTGAACAACAATAACAACTGGGCTTTGGAAAGGTTGTAGATGAACTTTTATTCAGAGTCCTACATAATCTGGAGGTTACCTTATCTATATTTTCCTTCTACTTTGTAAATCTCATCACCTAAGAAAAGCAATCCACCGTCCTAAGTAGTAAGCTGGGGAAAGGTGCCTCTGGCCCCAACCACCTCATAATAATACTATTACTATACATTTGTATAGCACTTTCAATTTTCAAAGCATTTTCATATAAACTATCTCATTTAAACCTCATAAAACCACTAGAGGTGGGTAGAGTAGGTATTATTAACTTCAAACTCCTTTTTTTTTTCCTACACCTGAGATTTCATTTATATAGGGAGGTGAGGAAACACATTCTACCAAACAAAATAATATTTGTAAGAAATCCTGGCACATGGTAGGCAATACAGAAAAGCTTATTCCCTTTCCTCTCTCCTTTCTCCCTCTCCCCCTACCAACGCAGATCGGCAACCTTTTGTAACTCCAAGTCTTAGAGAGTTGCCTGGGACACTGGGAGATTAGGCACATTGCTCCGGGTTGCAAGCCAGGAAGGGTCAGAGGCAGGATCTAAACCCAGGCCCTCTTAATTCTGAGGACTACCCTCTATCTACTACAGCATGCTGCTTCTCACCCTGGTCTCCCTTAATGAGGAAACCAGAGGTCAGAAAGTCTAATGGTGCACTCAAGGTCACAAGAGCTGAGATACAAAACTAGACCTTTGGTTCCAATTCCTGGGCTCTCTCCATAGTTCCATCCACACCTCAAATCACTCTTCTTCCTGCCTGCCGGAGATCAAAGGATCATAGTATTATATATTTAGAACTGAAAGTGACCTAAGAGGCCACCCTCTTAAAGATGAGGAAAACAAGGCGCAGAAGGGTTGTGATTAGCCTAGATCAGTGACTATCAGTTAGAACATAGGACTTGGACTCAGAAAGACCTGGGTTCAAATAAGATAAGAGATAAGATTTGAACCCAGGTCTTCCTGAGTCCAAGTCCTATGTTCTAACCACCCTGCCATGCTACTTTTAATGATGATCTTGGTAAAGTTGACCCTCTCCAGGAAAGGAATAGGATGGAAACTTTCCCTAAGAATTCTCTTTTCCTTAAAACTATGTTTCTGATGCTGTGGGTCCTTGCCAATATTCCCACTCCATTTTTGCTGCAACATCTAGATTGCCCCCAGAGGGTAACTGGGCATTCTTCCAAGGTCTGTGGGTCGACCTACACTTTTGGCATTTTTTCCAGGAGGATTGGAAGAGCCGTGGCCTCCTGCCCTTGGAAACTCTGTCTCACGGCCTGGCATCCTGGGGATTTGGCAGGCCTGCTTTGCTGAGGTCAATCCACCCAGACCACAGGGCAGGCCAGAGTCGAGCAGTACAGCTGGAAAATTGAAAAGCAAAGTGAGTCACCCCAAATGACACAACTGGCAGAGCAAGGAACTGCCTTGGTTGCTGCCTTCCTAAGCTACTTTTTGGGCTTGCCCCCAAAACCTTGGGTTAGCCTGTTTTGCTTGGGCAGCTCCATAAGGAGGGTAATGAGTTCCTGTGTGATTACCCGGCTGTTTCTGATTCACTGATTATATCTGCAACAAACTGGGTCGCATCAGGGTGATATTTCTTCTGCCCAGATGTCTTCTATGTATAAAGTGAATGCCCGCATCACTCCTCAATCTTTACTCCCAACCTTGTATTAGGTCCTGATCCCCAAGCCAATTAATCAATAAATGTTTAAGTGCCTGCCAAGTGCCAGGCACTATGCTAAGTGCAGAAGGCAAAAGACAGTACCTGCCCTCAAGCAGCTTATAATCTAATGTGCTTTAGATTAGGGTCAGGGTTCAAGGGAAGCAGTGAAAAGTTGTAGCCTATTCCTTACAGAGCACATTCCTAGCATGAGCACGTAAATAGCCTTGTTTGGCATTTAAAGCCCATCCTGACCTGGCTGTAGCCTATCTTTCCAGTCTTATTTTACATTATCCCCCTTCATGTACTCTTTGGTCCGGACAAACTGGACTTCTTGCTTTTGTCACTCCATCTCCTCTCCTGTCTCCATGTCTTTGCATTGGCTGTTCCCCATGCCTAGTGTACATCATGTCCTCACCTCTTTTTCTCAGAATTAACATTATTATCTCCATTTTATAGATGAGGAAACTGAGGGACAGAGAGGTTAAATTACTTGCCTAGGGTCACACAGTTAATAAGTACCTAAGGCCAGATCTGAACTCAGGAATTCCTGGCTCCAAGTTCAAGGTTCTATCCACTATACCACCACTTAGAGGCCTCTAGAATTCCTACTTTCCTTCAAAGCTCAACTCAAAGGCTACCTTTTATAAGACACAGAAGGTCTCTCCCTCCCCTGAAGATGCCAGTACCTCCCTCTACAAAATTACCTTGTACTTAGTTTATCATATGCTTGTATATACTTATGTGCATACATATTTTGTCCCCCAGTAAAATGTTAACTCCTTCCAGCAAGGCAGAGAGTGTTTCACTTTTCTTTTTATCATATCCTAGGTACCTAGTACCATTGACATATTGTAGACATTTAATGACTCCTTGTTGACTGGTTGATAAACTGCAAGTCCACATCATAACTGTGTTGCATCTCGTCCATAATAGATAAGGATGAAGGATTTGAAGGATGAAGACTATGGCAGTTTTCACTCATAGGTCCCCAGTCCATATATGTCTTCCACAGAGTAGGTACTTGACAAATATTCATTGAATTCAAATGAACTGGGGTTGGATTGGATTGGAATGCCTTCTCCCCACCTCACTGTCACTTGCCATTCATCTTTAAAACTCTTCTTAAGGCTCATGACTTCCAGAAAGCCTTCTTTGATGGATCTGACCTCCTACTTTGTCTCCATGTCCCAACTAGATTGTAATTTTCTCCAGGGCAGAGGCCATGCTTCCTACTTGAAAGAATAAATCAATCATTAAGTACTTAATGCTCTTTTCTTATGGAGGAATTCAGTATTGAAAGGGCCAAAAGGCATTCTTATATAAAGAAAAAGAGTAATATCAACTGATACAAGATGTAAGTAGGAAAAGAACATTGGATTAATAAAAATTGCTAAAATATGTGTATAAAGAAATACAGTTGTCAGATGAGATTTGAGCAGTTTATGACAGAAAATGATCTGTGGCATATATATCAAGACAAATCACCTTGTGAAAGACATAGGGTGATGCCTCATTTTTATGTGAACAAATTGATGGATTAACAGGTCAGAGAAAGAAATTCCATTTGTTTAAAACTGGAAAAATGTGAGTTGAAGAAAGAGAGTTTCAAGGACAGAATGAGATGGTAGGCCATATTGAGAACTTAGAAGTACAAAGCATTATAGTCACTCAGATCATTTCCTTATAACTGCTTTGAGATTTAAAAAAATGACTAATCATATAAATATTTAGAGACTGAAGAACGATTAAATAAGTACTGTTGATTTTATTTTGGTGAATTGTTGCCTTTATTAATTTTTAAATTTTATTTTTTTCAATCAATGAAAATTTATCTTCTCTTCTTCCTACCTCCTTCCCCCATTATAAGAAACACAAAATCTATTTTACAAACATATATATGTTTTTATGTCTGTACATATTCATACATATGCATATATATATATATATGCAACACAGATACTAGTTGGCACTGGTATCTGCACCCTGCACAAATTTAGGTCCCTTTTTGTCCTGGACTTGGGACCTCCTCTTCTCTGTTGCACAGCCCCTACTTGTGCTGGAAAGCTCTACATGCCTGCTGTTGGCTGGACCCCATCCCCAGTGTCCATAGACCTCTCTGTCTCCCTATGCCTACCTAGACTGGAAAAATGGCTCCCTCTATTTATTTTCTTGTCTTTCCTGATCAAGACTGGATCTAGTGAGTTTTCTAAATGTTTGGAGGAGTTGTGGAAGAAAGCTTGGATGTACTTCTTCCTGTTCCTCTACCATCTTGGCTCTACCTCTCTTACTTTTTAATTAAAAAATGTGTCACTAAGACATTGAAAGACTTAGAAGGCTGAGACTTGGAATGAAGAGTGAAAAACTGACAAGTGAAGATTGAAGAAGCAGCAGAGAGATGAAAAGCAGTTCTGTCAGAGCTGTGTGTGAAGAAACAGCAGTGGAGGCTTTAACTCCATAGTTTTTTATTGGGGAGAGAGAGGCTCACCTGTATCAAATAAGAGTTTCAGTTATATGGATTGCCCTCAACATCCTCTAGAACTTAAGAGAGATAAAGTTTTTCAGAAATCCCTTTTGCTTTTCTTTGCCCCACCCTATACTTCCGAGGTTTAAGAGAGAAAAGGAAAAAGGGGAGAGAGAGGTTTTACAACTGCTTCTGTTGATGCCAAGATTTAAATAGATGATCCAGAATCCTGGTGAGTAACTATCTAGCTAAACTTGTTCCTCAGAGAATCCATTTGAGCTGTGAGCTCTAGTTTTACTGCAATCTGATTCGACAACACAGCATCCTCTTAAGTGAAGAGCTGGCTGCATTTAGTTTCCATTGCCTGGAAAGCACCAATATGATGAACTTTTCAGTTCTCTAGCTTAAAGGGAATGTCTATCCAAATGAAAAGATAGCACTTTCTTAGTGCCTTTTAAAGAGCGATTATAATTTTTAGAAGGATTTGCCCTATTTAGAAGCCATGAGGACCAGGAATCCAGTAGTTTGTAGGGAAGCAATTTCAACTAATGCAGATGTTTCTAAATAATTAATGACATCATTGTGAGAGCTATGAGTTGCCTTAAGCCCACGGGTTTTTCCTCCCTCATGTGCTTCCCTGTGACGCCGTCATCCAATTTTCTCCAAATAGTGAGTACATTGGTAGGAGAGTGTGACTCAGCTTTATGTGTGCATCATGATATATTTTATTATTCATACTCTTGCTTTAATATATAAGCACCTATAATATTATTGCTTTGGCATTAATTTGTGTTTTGCTAAGGAAATGGTTATGTTTAAGATCTTAAAGTGTCATTATTGAGAGTGTACGGTTTGTGTAAACAGAAACATATTTGTAGGGGCTCAAGAACCAAATTGGTAAGGGGAGTGTATTCTCCCCAACAGGGTTATCCCCTTGGACCCTGATAGCATTTTAGTGTAATCATATGGTGATGGTCCCTCTTTGGGAATCTAAATTTGATTGATCTGACCTCCTACTTTGTCTCCATGTCCCAACTAGATGGTAATTTTCTCCAGGGCAGAGGTCATGCTTCCTACTTGAAAGAATAAATCAATCATTAAGTATTTAATGCTCTTTTCTGAGTCTGAGAACAGGTTAGACTAAGCAAGCCTACTGAAAGACTAAGTAGGTGTCCACATACCTAGATGAGATGTGTGAGGTACCACAGAGGGTGTACACACTCCATACTCCAGGCATTATTAAAGTAGCATCTTACTGTTCTATAGATACTGTGCCAACTCTCTGGATTTTTTGAGACAGTCCTGACTTCAAGAAAAATCAGGTGTTCTTTGACTCCAGCCATGCTTCACTTTGTTCCCAGACCATCATCTAGCTGACTTCCTTGGCCCCTGATCAGAAGTCTCAATTCTGCTCTGGATGACTTAACTCTTTCTGTTCTGGAACGACTACCATCTGGCCCAGTGTTGTATTGATTGGTGAATCCTTCACCATGGTCTGCTATATTGGGAGATGCCAGCTCAGTCAATGCTTTACTTTGATCCCTGGCCATCTCCTCTTTTCTTTCTTTAATCCTGGCTTCCAATTCTGGAACGATAATCAATCCAATATTGCTATTGCTATTGGAAGGGGTGTGTTACCTACTCCTCTGGCTCCACTCACCATCTCATTAAGTTACTAAACCAAAATACTACATACTCCCAAGTGGCATAGTAGCTATAGTGCTGTACTCAGGAAGGCCTGAGTTTGAATCCTGCCACAGACTCATTATCATCATCATCTAGGATTTATATAGTGCCTCGTACATGCCAGGTGTTATACAAATATTATCTCATTTGATCCTTACAACAACTCTGGGAGGTAGATATATTATTATTACCATTTTACAATTGAGGAAACAGAGGCAAACAGAGCTTATGTGACTCACACATCTAGTAAGTTTCTGAGACTGGGTTTGATTTCAGGTCTTCCTGACTTCAAGTCCAGCACTTTATCCTATGCACCACGTAGCTGTGTGACCCTGGGCAGATCATTTAACATTTCTCAGCCTCAATTTCCTCATCTGTAAAATGGGGATAATAATAGCACCTATCTTACTGTGTGGCTGTGAGGGTTCAATGAAATAATATATGTGAAGAATTTTATCAACTTTAGAGTTATATAAATGTTAGTATTCTTATTACTGGTCACTGCTGTCCTTTATTTGTTATCTCCTTTAGGGCAGGAACTGTGTTCATTTTTGTATTTACATCTCCAGTACTTAGTATAGTGCTTAACTCATGGTAAGAGGTTAATAGATGCTTTTTCATTCATTTATTCTTTCAATGAGGCTTTACAAAAAGGATATCCTTTCCAGACTTTATTTTTATTCTGCTTTTGCCTTCAGAAACCATCACTCTATGGAACTGTGGGAAATACAAGGAATTCTAAAACCCATCCTGTGCCCCAAGGGAGCTTAGTACCTTGGTAGAGGAGTATTTACATACACATATGAAACAAGGAATAAACAAGATGGTGCCATTCAGGCAAGTCAATTCCCACTTGAGTCCTTCCCCAAAGGCCTCAAGTCATGAAGTTGACCCTGGTTGGGTTTTTGAAGGCAATGACAGTGGAGTGCAAGCTACATTAGATCCAACTAAGCTGAAAAAGCTTTGAGAAAGGCCCTAGTAATAGGCTCTATGTCTCATTCAAGGATCAATCCAGCCAAGTTAGGGAGGCTCATCATTACATTAACTACAGGACAGTAAATTTAGACTGTCCCCTGAACTATAGGGTTGTGATCTGTCAGTCGAAGCAGACATCACCTACAGTGAAGAAATCACAAATACTTAAAGAATTGAAGTCAAGTCGTACCCAGTATCCGTATATAAGATGCTAATTATGTATTTATAAATAGTAATGCCGAAGGAATTAGAGAAGGGAGAAATCAACAGGAGGGTGGAATGTTACAGTGGAAAGAGCAGTGGCTTGGGAGTCAGAGGACCTGAATTCAAGAACCTGAGTTCTAATTAAGAATCTGCCATTTTAAAAAAAGG
The DNA here is from genome assembly GCF_900497805.2 of Vombatus ursinus. Classification (NCBI taxonomy): domain Eukaryota; kingdom Metazoa; phylum Chordata; class Mammalia; order Diprotodontia; family Vombatidae; genus Vombatus; species Vombatus ursinus. Next base: position 26,335,972 of record NW_020954556.1, on the reverse strand, counting down.
CAGATAAGGGGAGAGAGAGCAGAACTGTGGCTCTGCCATTACTACTTGTGTGACCTTGGCAAAGTCATATGATTTCTCTGGGCCTCGGTTTCCTCATCTGTAAAATGATGCAGTGGGACTAGTTGACTTCTCAGGTCCCTTCCATCTCTGAAAAAACTCTATGATCTATGATTATATTGTCATCAGGGAATGTTTCACTGCTATTACAGAATAGAACCTTTACAGACTGGTTGGGAAATTAAGAATACTTAGGAATACTTCCAAAGCTACTTCAAAACAAATGCAATTTAACATAGCATGAACTGCCTACTCGTTCTAGGGGAACAGCTCAATGGGGCATTCAGAGTTGTGTATCTCCCCACAAAGCCAGATTCGGTCTTTGAGAGTTGTAAAGAGAGCTGATCACACTGTAAATTGCCCCCTTTTCTTTTCTGCAAATCTAAGGCCTTCCAGTCTCAGGGGGCTGAGTGCTGGTGGCTCTTACATGAAAAGAATTACCTCTTGTGGAAAACTTCTTTTTCTTCCTTCCCCCAGTGTTTTTCAAGTATAGCCTTGCTCAACCTTTTGCCTTTACTGATGATATATTCTGATAATATATTCTAAACATTCAGCTGCTTCAGAGTCCAGAGTGTGGTCTTATAGGAATTGAGATTTCTGATGTTTTCCCAACTAATAGGAATTGATCCTTGAGAAAGCCATTCAATTTGCACTTGGAAGGCTGAGACACTTGCAACTGACTATTCAGATCAACTATTGGAGGGTAAAAAATCAGACTGAAATCCAGACAGAGGCAAATGAACTCAGGAGAGGGCCAGAGAGAGGCCCAATTAGAAGAAACTGGGACTAAATAGAAATGGGGTTTTGGTGGTAAAATGAAGGCTCCCTCAGAAGAATTGCCATAGATGCGTCAGAGACCACAGGTCCAGGTTGCAATGGTAAATACATTTTGGTTGATATTAAGCATCTTTATGTATATTTCTAAGGCAGCTAGGTGGCACAGCGGATAGAGTGCCAGGCCTGGAGTCAGGAAGACTCATCTTTCTAAATTTAAATCCGGCCTCAGACACTAGCTGTGTGACCCTGGGCAAGTCACTTAACCCTGTTTGCTTCAGTTTCCTCTTCTGTAAAATAAGCTGGAGAAGGGAACGGCAAACCACTCCAATGTCTTTGCCAAGAAAACCCCAAAGTGGGTCATGAAGAGTTGGACATGACTGAAAAACAACTGAACATTAAAATGTATGTTTCTCAAATTCACATCTTGTTCTTTTCTCTTTATGTACTGTCAGGGCTAACCTAGCCCATAGACAGAGAAATCATTCCTTTTCTGGTGTGTAAGGAGCTCAACACCCTCTCTGCTCCATTAAGTGAAGAAACCCCCAGAGAGGCTCAAATCCCCTGAATCACACCATAAAGTAGGCCTGCAGTAATTGTCCAAAGGGAAGTTTGAATATTAATTATTTGTCAATCCCCCCAACTTCTCCCTCCCATATAAAAATCAGCACCGGTCCCCAGGTCCAGGCTCCCTGCTCCGTCTTCTCCCCACAATGTTTGAACTTGATAAGAACGCTTTGACAACCCACCAAACTTAACCGGTTTACTACCTCTTTCTAGCAAGCCCCTAACAAACCCCAGCTGCCTGCCGTCTTTTGTAACTATTTCCCCTCAATAAAGTGTGCTTGCTTTACTTCCTCTCTGCTAACTCCCATTTCATGTTGTGTCCTGTCTTGGAGGGCTCCATCCTTCCCAGTACTTCATCTTGGAATCCTGAACCCTCGCTCAAATTACATGGTCATTGCAGGATATGTGACACATGGGTTCTGATATTCTACCATTGGAGACTCAGTCCTTTGGCTTAAGCATAGTACTCTCCATACAAACCTCTTTTAAATTGTGAACACTTGTAGAATGGGTAACTCTTTATATCAAGGATGACTTATGTGTTTAGTAGCTTCTTTTCCCCTTTGACAGCAGGAGCCCAGACAGCAGAGATGAAAAAAGAGGATATTACAAGGAGGGAAAAGGTCACTTCAGGATAGGTGGTGGAGTAGGAAGATAGACTTCCCGAGGATTCAACCCAGGGTTGCCACGTGTTGTGTAGAATCAGTCAATGAAGTAGAAATAAGCAATATGGGGCTAATTTAGGCAAATGGAATGTGAGGCCCTAATGAGGCTTTTCTTTCCTCAAATGCAAGTTGGTAAGGGGTTGCCGTATGAATTAAGTCTTTCTAACTAGGCAAGCTTACAGAACTGAGAGGCCTTCAAAGGATTCATAGCAGTAATTTCCAACCTTGGGTTTTTGACACTTCAAGGTGTCTCTGGTTACCATAAGGTAACCTCAAAAATAAAGAGAACTTGAATTCCCCTCCACATTTCAAGCACTAGTGATTTAATAGATGTGGGTTCTTCCTCCTCAGATAAGTAAATATAAAAGTATTTAGAATATGCAAGGCAGTGTGCCAACTTCTGGGAACACAAAACAAAAAATTTTTTAGTCTTGCCCACAAAGGGATTATATTCTAGTAAGTGGAGATAACATATAGAGGAGTGGTATCAAGGGGAGATGTTGGAGTCAGTGGAGTCATTGGAGTAGTGATCTATTACATAGGGCAGTCATTTGCCAAGCCCTTTCCATAGGCAGTGATAGTACTATTAATTGTATTAGTGTTTTCAGAGCAAGAAGGGGGAGGGGAGGGAAAGGGAGAAGAGGAGAGCATGGACACTAATCTACATATCAGGGCAGATGGTTAGATGACCAAGGTGGACAACTGGATGGGATGTGAAGGGTGATCTGGAGTGAGCTGGATATGGTGGGAACTAAATATGTTAACTCTCTACTAGCCATCTCACTAATCAAGATGGCACCCTCCTCAGGGAAGGAGCTCTAAAGTTGAGCAGATTAATTCTTCTGCCACCCCACTCACCCATATTCACGTACACACTTTGGGGCATAGGTTCTGCAGAAGAAGCTGGGAAAATGAAAAGCTGGCCCAGATGGATGGCAACTGCCTCCAAGCCCATCGTGTGCCTTCTGAACTCATATCTGAACTCCAAGCCACCACCAGTAGTGCTTAAGTCACTTACAGTCCAAGTCTTTTCAGCTTGGTCAGCACTGCCCCAGCTTGTCCTCTGCTGCATAGCCTTCTAAGAACCCAAAATCTCCTCCATGCTATAGTGAGGCATCAGAGCAAGATGTTAGGGGAAAAAAGTGAACTGAGAACACTCTAACTATTTTTAATGTAGTGCTGTTAGGAGAAGGTATTGTAAGATCTGAAGATAAAGGACCAAAATGTCACAGAGGTTATGCAACCACTGCCAACTCAAAATAAAATAAAATAAAATACCAGAGAGCTCATACAGGTTATCACAACCACAATTAACTCTGAAAATATCAAAGTACACATAGGTTATCAAAACTGCTGTTAACTCTAAGAAACAAAATACAATTAAAACAAAATTTTAAAAATAGGGCCAAGAGCAGTCATAGGCAAAAAGTTTTCTTTATTCCATTGGAGGAGGGAAACCAGACACACATGCCAGAGCCACCTCTAGGAGAACGCTTTAATGAGGCCAAATCTTAATACATATAGCAATGGCTACGCAAGGAGTTATAGCCCTGATAACGAGGGGTAACAGCACCAATGAGACAAGTCTGATTCATAGCAGGGCTTCATGACCAGAACGTGGCTCCTGATGGTGCTTGTCCGAGCTCAGGGATCACCTGGGCTGGTGAGGAAACAATTCTGGGATTTTGCCTGTGGCTGAGTTCGTCCAGTGGGTGAGTACAAAGGATTGTTGTTGTGCTAAGCTCAGGGCACAGCTTGCTTGCTGGGCCTTAGCCCTGGAAGACAAGGTGTCTCCTAACAGTAAAAAGAGAGGAGTAAAAAGAGAGGGGTGGTCTTGGTATGGGGATCCTGACAGTATGACTACCTGAAAATAAGACAAACTAGGGTAAAGTGGTATGATTGTTTAAAGGTTAAGAATGATTGGCCTTAATAATTTTAATCTATTAATAAATTTTAATTTAATTTTAGATTAGGGTTACGTGTGTGCAATTTGGTAATGGTTCATGCTTTAAACCTTGGTTTGCTCCATGTTATTTGTCCTCACTTGAACTGAACCATCAGGTGAGTGCAAGGTATGCAACATCAATCATGCCTCCCTACTTTGTTTAATGATAGACATAAAGAGAATCCAACTAGCCAACCCCAACACCTTTGCAACACCTGGTTTTCTTTCATCTTCTTTCACAACAGCCTGGGTCCTCTGAGTGTTTTTCTTCTCACAAGTTTACTGATAACAACCACAAGAAGCATTTTTGGCGGAGGTATGTGCTGGTTTGGAATGAAACCTGATCCTACAAGGTACCAGTCCTCAATGAACCTCTAGAAATAGGACCTGCAGAGAGTTCTCCAAGCATGACAGCAGGTGGGAGCATCTGAAAATGCCCATGAAGCCAAAGAAGTTACCACATTTGTGCCTAAAGAGATGAGAAAGATAGACAGTCAAACACAAGAGGCTGAAGGAACAAACCATCTAGGAAAAATAATCAGAATGGATACAGTCAATGGAAGGGTACTGAGGTCATCCCATCCCAACTCCCAACCCCAACTTCATGAGTTCAAACATGGGCATGCTCAGGGCTGCTGTTCTCTGCTTCCCACAGCATCCTAGCAGGGAGGAAAGCTTTGGCTCCTGCTTTTGGACATGTTTTAGAATGAAATGATGGATTACTATTGTTTAGTTGTGTACAACTCTTTGTGAGCCCATTTGGAGTTTTCTTGGCAAAGATGCTGGAGTGGTTTGACATTTCCTTCTCTAGCTCATTTTACAGTTGAAGAAACTGAGGCAAACAGATTAAGTGACTTAACCCAGGGTCACACAGCTAGTAAGTTCTTGAAACCAGATTTGAACTCAGGAAGGTGAGTCTTCTTGACTCCAGGACTGGCACACTATCCCATATGCCACCTAGCTGCCCAAAGTGATGAATAATCAAAGAATATGAACAGATTGTTCTCAAAAGAAAAAAAGCTATTGTTGGAGGGATTGTAGAAAGGCAGGCATAGCAATGCCTATTAGTAGACTTGTTAATTAATTAATAAAACCACTCTTAGAAGCAATTTGGGATTATGCAAATCAAAAGGCTAAAATGCCCATACCCTTTGACTTAGGAAATCACTAGTAAGCCGAAAGGCACCAAAATATTTATAACAGTGCTGTTTGTGGTAGCAAACACCCAGAGACAAAGAAGATGCCAATTGATTGAGGGAATGGTTAAACAAATGGTGATACATGAAGGCAATGAATCATATTACTCTACTGTAAGAAACAATCTCTACTGTAAGCTTAGCACAACAACAACCCTTTGCGTTCACCCGCTGGATGAACTCAGCCACAGGCAAAATCCCAGAATTGTTTCTGCACCAGCCGCAGGTGATCCCTGAGCTCGGACAAGCACCATCAGGAGCCACGTTCTGGTCATGAAGCCCTGCTATGAATCAGACTTGTGTCATTGTATGATAAATATAGAAAAGCATGGAAAGACTTATATGAACTGATCCAAAGCAAAGTAGAACCAGGAAAACAATGCATACGATGACTACAAAATCATAAATGGGAAGAACAACAAAGCAACAGAAAGTGAAAGTTGCAAAATTACAAAGGATTAGCTTGCCTCCCCCTCTCTACCCACCCAAAGAAGACATGCTAGAAGATATTCTTTTTCAGAGGTGGGGATCCACAGGTATAGAACGCTGCATATATTGTTAGATTTTTCTAATATGTTGATCAGTTTTGCTAAACTTTTTTCTCCTGTTCCTCTTTTTAAAATTTACTCATTATGAGGAAGGACTCTCAGGGAGGGAAGAGGGGAAAGGATATAGGGTGAAATTTAGTTAATATAAAAATAAAAAATATCAATAAGAATCTAATTTAAAATTTTGGTTTTGAAGGGATGAAATGTTGAATCCTTACTTTTCACTTGGTCTTCCCTACCCTCTTGAAAAGGGGCAGAAGAATGAGTGCTGGACTTTCAACTAAAGAAACAGCTTCCCTCTTTTCTCCCCTTTGGCAAGTAGTACACTCTGTCTCTAGCTTTCCTGTGAGAGAGGAGAGGGAAAGAGCTTCACTCGACGCTGCACCCACTCAAAAAGAATCATGTAAAGAAGACTGAAGGACACTATAGAATGGCATTTAGGGATTGGTCCAATGTGCTCCATCAGCCATAAAAAGTTGTCTCTGGGCACAGCACACTACAATGTAATGGTTCCCAATGGGAACCCCTTTTAATAAACAACAAAAGGTGCTGTGAACCCTCAGGGCAATTTAGTATAATGTTCATAATATTCTGCAGTTATTTATTTCTTAAAGAGTCCTTAAAGAACTTCAAGGGGCAGCTAGGTGGCCCAGTGGATAGCGCACTGAGCTTGGAATCAGAAAGACTCAGCTTCATGAGTTCAAATCCAGCCTCAGACACTTACTAGCTGTGTGACCCTGGGCAAGTCACTTAACCCTGTTTGCCTGTGTTTACTCATCTGTAAAATAAGGTGAAGAAGGAAATGTCAACCAACCACTCTAGTACCTTTGCCAAGAAAAACCCAAAATGGGGTCACAGAGAGTCAGAGATGACTGAAATGACTCAACAACCACAAAGAACTTTAAGTGGGAACCCCAATGAAAGATAACCACCGGTATAACGGAAAAAAACACTACTTCTCCAATCCAAAGACCTGGGTTTGAATGTTGATTTTACCACTTAGTATGTCTGTGACCTCAGGCAAGTTACTTGGGCTTCAGTTTCTTCTTCTGTAAACTAAGTAGGTTGGCCTGGTTGATCTCTTCTCATCTCTAAATGCTTTGATCCCATGTGTGGCCTGAGGCATTGATTCTGTCTTATAGCATCAATGCCCAGACAGGTTTAAGATGGCACCCTTGAGGGCTCAAGAAGTTTTCTGTCCTCTGGCCCGGGACAGAAAAGATGTATTCAGTTCATGGGGAAATGGAGGCACAGAAGAGATGCTTCCATAGGCTAGGCCGATGCACACTAAAAGTCAGCAAAGGAGCTGGGAATTTCTTTGCCCTAATCCTTTGATCTCAGTACTCAGTCCCACAAGCAGCACTGCCTAACTGGGGTCAGGCTTTGGAATGCGGCTTATTACCATGGAAACAACCACCCCCACTTTCAAGTTGCAAAACATTTGGTCAGGACCCAACTGGGCCAGGGGAATTAAAATAAGAAATTAAAGGCTATCTTTGTGGTTTCTGACACAGCCCTTGCTGAATTTCATCTGGAAAAGAAACATGGAAAGAATGAGAAGAAGGGATGGAGAGGGGGATTTGATGTGGATGTCTGTGGAGTTAGGGTGTTAATTTCCTTCTACTGCCCCAACCAAATTAAGAACTAGATGTACAAATTTACATCTAGCAAAGGGAGGGAGAGTGGGAAGGACGTAGGACCTTATGTGAGATGAAGAGAATTAACCCTTTCATCGTCTGATTAACCGTAAACTGAAGGACTGGGACCGTGCATCGTTAAACAGGAAAGTGAGAGAATTCTGAGGCTGGACTGTGGGATATGTAAAAATGCAAAGACCTGGAAAGAAGTGTACTTAGAAAAGATTGATTCTGTACCTTTGAGGTGGAGGAAGGTGGGGGGAAGCACATAAATGTCATTAAACAGCCCAGCGCTATGGTGATTTCTCTATTCCTGATGCCTTCCTCCCAGACCCCTTGAAATGATGGCCCTGCCTCTTGGCTGTTGCTTCCCCCTGTTTTAATAAATGACCGAAGGGTAACCTTCAGGGCTGGGGGAGGGGTGCTAACTGGAAAGGAGAGACTCTGGTTTGCTCTAGACTCCCTTAAAGGTTGTATAATCAGAACCCCGAGGGGGCCTTGTAACTTTTCTGACTCATCCATCTCAACCCCAGGCATTAGAACCAGTCTAGGACTTGTCTCTAGCTGGAATGCCTCTTTCAGACGAGCTAAGCATAATAGTTAATTCACTGAGACGACACGTGGTCCCTCGAGTCAGTCCTGCGTAGAGGAGCCCGACTGCGCCGCCTGCATGGCCTGCACAAGGAGAAGCCAACCGGCAAGTCGTTTGGAAATGTCATGGCATAGATGACGATCCTCTTAGGCAGAAGAGGCTGTTATAGTACTGTGACGTGCCCCAGCTCAATAAAAACCTATCAAACTCTATTTGGAAGTGAAAAGGGAGCTGGGGTATGTGTCAGAGTGCAGTTGTCACTTTCTCCATGCTGCTGACTCTGAACCAAATTAGACTCAACATTACATCCCTGGTGCTCTCTAAGCCAACAGGCCCGAAGGGCGGGAAGGGTATTCATAACTCTGGTGCACAGATTGGCCAGCAGGACTATGTTTAAGAAATGCAGCTGCTCCCAGATGGTCTGGAAATGAGGCTGAAGCAGTCAATAGCGTCGGGGTTTTCCTCCTGTGGCAGCTAAACATCTAATAACAATAAAGCCAGAAGGCTAAGGGACAAACATTTTCCTAGAAGCACGTGGCCCTCTTGTAATCTGTCACCGTTCAACCACGAGCTAACTCCTGCGTTCTCTGGATTACGGGCATCCTCATGGCCAGGGATGACATTACAAACCACAAACACTTCTGTTGTTTGTTTTTGTGGTCGTCATGTCCCCAGGAGCCCTTTAGATATCAGTTACTCCACAGCCTGCCTTCCTTCCCCCCTTTTCTGTTCTTCTAGGGAGAGAAGGCAGGAATAAAAGAGAGGGCTCACCAGAGACCGATGGGAACACTGACAAATATCATGCCACATTGGCTTTGTTTGGTATCAAGATGTCTCCTCTTCACTCCTCTTGACCACCAAGTGCTTCTCACCACATTTATTGGTTCCTTTGCTTTCTGTGACTCACTCTTGGCTTAAGACTTGCTCACGTAAGACTTATCTTGGCTCTTCCACCAAAAGACCTGACCGGGAACCTACCACCCCCCTCCCCCAAATGTAAGGGCAAGTTAACGCTCTCTGTGTGAGGCAGCACCAGCTACCAAAGCTCAATCAATAGCCAATGAGGTGGCTAAAGGTAGCAGGCTCTGCACTGTGCTATTTTCTCTTGCTTATCTGATTTGGATTTCAGAAGGAGGTGGGCAGATTAATCTAGTTGTATTACACAGAAATCAAAAAAGCAGCAATGCCCCACCATTGTGTGGTTTGTGGCATCATTAGCCTATCATTGCCAATCTAGCTTCCCGACATTGGATCCTTTCTGTTCCCTTCAATGAGTGCTGACTGAGGGCTTCTTATCTGTTCAGACTCACTGTAGCTCTGTCAGCTGGAGTTAGTCAGACACGGAACCCATGGAGGAGCTCTGGTACTCCAACTCAGTAACGTTGTCCTGCTTTCACAGGAATCCACAATGACTAGTCATAGTGGAAACTCAAGAAGTGTTGAATAAATGAAAATAAACTTTTTTTTAAAAAAAATTTGCTTTTTGTTTTTTTTCCAGTTCTTATCCTCTTTGACCTTATTGTACCATCTAACACTTAACCATTCACCTCTTCCTTGTTGAAGCTCTGTCCTCCCTTAGCTTCCGTGACACTCCACACATGTTGCATCTGTGGATTCCCAGTGCCTAGAACAGTGCCTTATTCCTAGGGGACATTGGAGAAGTATGCAGTGAATTTTAATTGGAATTTTATTGAACTACATTTACTTCTATAGTTTCCTTTCTCATATTGTCATCCTTCCAATTTTGAGAAGAAAACGTTTTCCTCCAAGTACTTTCTTCCCTCTCAAGATGATTGTTGATCACAATAGCGCCAAACTTCTCAAGCTGTCCCTATAGCAAATGATCACAGTGCCAAGGTGGAATTTTTTAGCATTTTAACCAACAAGTTCTGATAATGTTTCCATATCTGTGTTATTTAGAGCAATGGTCACCAAACTTTTTTTTATGTTGTACCCCATCAGTGGGCAGGTAGATGGCAAAGTGGACAGAAGGCTGGGCCTGGAGTCGGGAAGACTCATCTTCCTGAGTCCAAATCTGGCCTCAGATGCTTACTAGCTGTGTGGGCAAGTCACTTAACCCTGTTTGCCTCAATTTCCTCATCTGTAAAATGAGCCAGAGAAGGAAAATGCAAACCACTCCAATATCTTTGCCAAGAAAACCCCAAATGGGGTCACAAGGAGTCAAATGAAATGACTCAACAACAAAGGGCCATGAGTGCCACATTACATTTAAAGTTCCACGATCTTCTGTGACAGGTGTTATGGAGCAATGGAAAGGAAACTGACTTGCCATCAGTCAGAATAATCAGGTTCCTAGTTCTTACACTTGCTGGCAGTGTAACCCTAGCTAAGCCTCAATTATCTTATTGGTAAAATGGGTACATTAATACATCCTCAGAGTTATTGTGGGCTCAAAAGCTAATAATAATAAACTAACATTTACGTAGTACTTACTATATATCAAACACTTCACAAATATTATCTTATTTCATCCTCACAACAACTCTGGGAGATAGGTGCTATTATTACCACCATTTTACAGATGAGGAAACTGAGGCAAACAGAGGCTAAGCGACTTGCCTAGGGCCACAGAGCTAGTAAGTATCTGAGGCTGGATTTGAACTCAGGTCTTCCTAACTCCAAGCCCAGCATTCTATCCAATGTGCTACCTAGCTGCCTCAAGCTGGCTCAAATGAGATACTGTATATAAAATATTTTCTAATATACATAAAGTCATCATCACTAGGTAGAGGTAAGTAGCTATTGTTCAAGAACAATACAAAAGAAACAGGAGAAAGATTTTTTTGTGCTCTCCTTCTGGCCTGGAAGGAGATTTTTTTTTAAATTTTAAAATTTTTTTTTAAAAATTACTAATAAAAAGACAGGATTTCAAACTTTTGAAAGTTGGCCAAATTACTGAAGGGTAAATATACCAAGCATTTTAGTAATTAATAATAGTCTTAGATTAAATTATATTACATTTTAATGGTTATGAATGCCCTTTGAAATTCTAATCACCATCTGACCTGGTGGGAGAAGAGAGAAAATCATGTTGCACCACCAAGGTTCATGCTACCATGTCAATGTCAGAGAAATCTATTCCCATCCCTCCAGCCCTACCCCCACCCCACCCCACCCCCCATCCCTCACTGCACACACTTCTTTTACCAGTAAAATATATCTAGGAAAGGCAGAGCAAGGAAGCTAGGGAGGGGGGGAATTTGTATAAGTAAATGTGATAAATTAGCTCCTTCAGCTAAGCTGAATAATAGTAATCTTGTTCAGTGAGCACATTAATTAATTACCTGATATGTAGCAGGGTCTTGATGGAATCTTCCAAATGGTTCCATAATTCCATGTTTTGTAATAGTGTGTCATTGGACAGCAGCTATTATGGTGGTTGCTACAACCCAGAGCTACAGTTCTAAAAGTGTGGGCCGTCAAAAGACCCTTTCAGAGGATTTGTGAATTATTTTTATAATAACACTAAAGTGTCATTTACTTGTTAGAATACTCATCCCCTTTCCAACTACATATCTGTGTGAGGCCAGATTTTCTTCATATACTTCAATGAAAACAACCAATCAAAACAGCCTGGCTACGGAAGCAGATATAAGAATCCAGTTGTCTTCTGTGAAGCCAGACATTAAAAAGATTTGCAAAAATGTATAAAAAAATGTAACTCTTCTCACTTTTTTTGTTTTGGAAAATAGTTATCTTTCATTAAAAAATGTTATTTAAGTTAACATGCAATGGGGTTTATTACTATTATTTTAAAATTAAGCAATAGACATACATATAGAGAGAAATTTTATTGGTTTGAATTTCTAATACAGCAAATATCAATGCATATAATTCATATAACAAGAACTCTTCAAGTTCTTCAATAATTTGCAAGAATATATAGGAGTGCTGAGATTAAGAAAAAGTTTGAGAACTGATGTTTTATGATCATTTTCATCAAAGTACCAGCAATATCCTATTTTTCCCCACATAGTTCATAGCTCAAATTTATAGTGCTTTAAGATTTGCAAAGAGTTTTAGTTATTTTATTTTGTTTGATCCTAACAACAACCAGTGAGGTAAGTACTATTAATTTCTCTACTTATGTTGTTCAGTTGTTTCAGTCGTGTCTGACTCTTCGTGATCCTATTTGGGGTTTTCTTGGTAAAGATACCAGAGTGATTTGCCATTTCCTTCTCCAGCTCGTTTTACAGATGAGAAAACTGAGGCAAACAGGTTAAGTGACTTGTCCAGGGTCACACAGCTGGTAAGTGTCTGAGGCCATATTTGAACTCAGGAAGATAAGTCTCCCTGACTCCAGACCCAGCATACTATCCACGTTGCTACCCAGCTATTTTAGAGATGAGAAAATGAAGGCCCACAGAAGTTAAGTGATTTAGGCAGTGTCACACAAGACTCAGGGTCAGTAAGTATCTGAGGCAGGATTTGAACTGGCATCTTCCTGATTCTAAGTCCAGAATTCTATCCACCATGTCATGTGAATGTAAACAGTAAATGTTTCTCTTTTGGCCAGCAACCCCGAGGGTCTTCCCCTCCCAGTTTGATTTTTTTTTTTAATTAAAGGGGCCATCCCTTGGCTCACTTCTTAAATAGGCCTATTCACTAAATGGGCGTTGCCTCACTCAAAGTCAGAACTTGAGAAGACCTTAGCTTAAAAAGGTCGAGGTCTCCCATTGCATCCTGGTCCATCCCCAGTCATCCTGAACTATATCTGGCCACTGGACCCAGATGGCTCTGGAGGAGAAAGTGAGGCTGGTGATCTCGCACAGCACTCCCTCACTCAAATCCAATTCATTTGCAAGTCATGTCATCATCTTCCTGACATCATGGTCAAGAACGAAGCACAAACCACACAACTATGCCACGTTGCCTCACGTAGCCATAGCTGCTTCAAAGCATCACTTCCATCCCCATGCCAAGTGGCATGTTTACGTTATTGACACCAACTTCCATGACTGTAAACTTCTCCTAAGGATCTTTACATATCGTTAATGGGATATCTAGTAGCGTGCTTTCCATCCCACTGAATTCTAATACAAATTATTGCTGTCTAATGTCCATGAAACACATTCAACATCGAATTATGACAGTCCAAGATTTCATTACTCCTCTGCTCCCTTCTCCAGTAGTGTGATGGAACTCATCATAATTGGCTTGTCCCCCCCAGGCATGGCAAGGAGGGCTGGTCACTCCCTGCACATTTCACCCAGATGCTCTCAAGCCTGTCCTTCTCCACTGGTCCAGAGGCACAATATCTTCTATCCTGACCTTCCCAATGAGAAAAAAAAGAATTGGAACGCTAGATGATCGGTTACCCAATGGGTGGTACCAAGAGTGTCACTTCCCAAGCAACACTCTCTAGATTAAGCCTGGACTCAGTCAGTTTCCCTTTAGATTATGTTACTGTCTGAGTTTGTCATCCATCATTCTACAGTCTTGGAGATGAGATCATTTAGTTCAGGATGGGTGTGGTGGGTAGTGATGCCACCAGTGTTGGTGACTTCATGTGGCTTGTTCTTTGTAGAGCTCCACTGCTCATGAATATAGATCCTTTTACCCATCATAGCCTCTTTCACTTCAACTCGGCACTGTCCTTGGAAGGTCCCAGGCATATGAAATTTGTCAGGAGCCATGATATGGGTGCTCATTCGATAGTTTTTTTTTTGCAGAGCAGGCCTTCTTAATCTGACAAAGTAGGAAATTTACAGATTAGATACTAGGGTTGTTCAGATCTCCATGTTGGCTGGTTGTTGCTCTTAATTCTTGAAGAGGACCAAAATATCACTCTATGATGGGGTCAAGGTACAGCGTGTCTGACTGTGACTGATCAGACTTCTATGAGTTGCACATATTTAGTCATTAAAGGATTGATTCTATTAGTTTTAGTCCTTCTTATTAGTTGGCAACACCTGTAGACAGACTTCTGATTTCTGTGTACCTCCAGTCACAAAGCTCATCAGTATGGGACAGCCCCATGCTACACATGTGGGGGATGGTCCCTGATCTACATGAGATCTCATTACATATATATGTGTGTGAATATGTGGTATGGGAGCCACTTTCTCAGTGAAGAAGAGACAGAGAGACAGAAGGAGAAAGACAAAAAGGCACATAGAGAGTGTGTATATAATATTCTGATAGAGAGCTGTGCCTCATTTTTGTCTGGCATTGCCTCTTCGATGGTGGAATGCTTGCTGCTCAAAAAATAATGAGGAGAGGTGCCCTCCCCCATTTGCCTGGCCTTCCTCCCAACAATAATAACAACAAAGAAAAAGAAAAGACTCAAACAACAAAAATCCAACCCCATAAACACCTATTATTTCCCTCTCTTATTTAGGGGGATGTGTTTTCCTATTTTCCACAAAGATTACTTAATCTTTGTGGCAGGGGTATTATCCTCTACAGCCCCGTCAGCCCCGTCATTCCTCTGATCCTTGGTCTACTTAATAATTGTTGAATAAAGGAGTGGGAGATGGGGAGGCTTTTATACCAGCTTGGTGGGAATCCTGCCAGGCTTGGTGTATGTAGCAATAGCTTTGTGAGAACTCTATCCCTGAGAATGCCACAATAGGAGGAGGGGAGCCCAGGCATTCCTGGGTTTCCCTATCCTGAGTAATGCTGCCACTACAAACCAGCATTTCTAGTTACCTCAATAAAGTCAGAGTTTTCATGATACTAAGGAAAATGAGATCTGGAGATGTCAAGAGGCCAGAGTCTCAATCAATATCAATCAATAAGCATTTATTAAGTGCCTACTATGTGCCAGGCATGGTGCTATGTCCTAGGGATACAAAAAAAGGAGTTCACAGTCTAATGCAGGGGGGAGACAGCATGCAAACAAATACATACAAAGCAAGCTATAAACAGAACAAATAAAAAATAATTCACAGAAGGAAGGCACTGGAATTAAGAGAGGTTGGGGAAAGCTTCCTGTAGAAGGTGGGATTTTAATTGGGACTTAAAGGAAGCCAGTGAGGTCAGTAGTCATAGTGGAGATGAGAGAGCATTCCAGGCATGGGGGACAGCCAGAAAAAATGCCCAGAACCAAGAGATGGAGTATCTTATTCATGGGACAGCAAGGAGGCCAGGGTCATTGGATTGAAGAGGTTGTATTGGGGAGTAAAGTGTAAGAAGATTAGAAAGACAGGAGGGGGCTAGATTATGAATGGCTTTGAATGCCAAACAGTGTTTTGTATTTGTTCCTGGAAGCAAGAGAAAGTCACTGGAGTTTACTATGTACAGGACCGCCGTGATTGGACCTGCACTTTAAGAAAATCACTTTAGTGGTTAAACGGAGGATGGGCTGGAGTGGGGAGAATACTTGAGGCAGTCAGACCCACCAGCAGACTACTGCAGTAGCCCAGGTAAGAGGTGATGAGGCCCTGCACTAGAGTGATGGCAGTGTCAGAGGAGAAAGGGAGCATATTTGAGAGATACTCTGAAGGTGAAATTGACGATCCTTGGCCAAAGATTGGATACGGGGGAACGAGATAGTGAGGAGTCCGGGATAAGCCCTATTTTGTGAATTTGAGGCACTAAGAGGATAGTATGGCCTTCTATTTTAACAGGAAAGGTGCTGGGGGTAGAGTTTAGGAGGAAAGATAATGAGTTCCATTTTGGACATATGGAGTTTAAGACGTCTACTGGACATCCAGTTTGAGATGTCTCAAAAGCGATTAGAGATGTAAGACTGGAAGTCTGAAGAGAGTTTGAGGGAGAATAGATAGATTTGAGAATCATCAGCATCTGATTACCCTCAAGTATACTTCACCAGTGGCCTTGGTTGTATCTCTCAATGTCTTCTAATTTCCCTACCTATGTAAAGTCGGTGAGATAGATTCCCCAACTCTGTCCAGTCACCCACTCACCCTCCTATTTCAGTTTCCTCATCTGTAGCAGCAGCTAGCATTTATATAATGCTTTAAGGTTTGCAAAGTACTTTGCATATATCATTTCACAACAACCCTGGGAGGTAGATGTTGTTAGTAACCTCATTTTAAAGTTGTGGGAACTGAGGGAGATAGAAGTTAGATGACTTGCCCAGGGCTACACAGCTAGTAAGAGTATGAGAAAAGAATTCAAGTCTTCCTGACTTTAGGCCCAGTGCTTTGTCCACTGAAACTCTTAGCTGCCTCTAAGCCATTTATGACATGGCTTCTCATTTGGAATATCTCTTGCTCTAACTCTGAAGGGCTAGTTTCTTTACTTAAGTTGATTGATGAGTAAAATTCTCTTTGCTCTTGGTAACTTTTAACTTGCAGCCAGCTGGGTTATTTAATTAAAATACAACATTCCAGGGTTTTTTCGATGATCAGAAGAGATAATATATGTAAAACACTTAGCACAGTGCCTGGCACATAGTAGGTGCTACGCAAATCCTAGTTTTTACTATTATTGGCTATTATCATAAATAACCTCTTTTCTATGGGAATTTACATCATTTTTATGGATTTATGGATTGACTATTACCATGGTACATAATTTTTAAAATAAATGCTATTACTATCTTGTTTTTACATTACCTTAATTTTCTAATATATCTTTTTCATTCCCCTCCCAGAGAGCTATCCCTTAGAACAAAGAATTTTAAAAAGAAAGAAAAAAACACAATTCAGCAAAACTAATACACTGAAATGTCCTGCCACTGTGTGGGCTGAGTTTCATACCCATAGTTCCCCACCTTTGAAAAAAAGGAAGATGTGCCTTCTCTTATCTATTATTTGAGGGCAAATTTGGTCATTATAATTTCACACCATTTGATTTCTGTTGTTTTGTTGTGGTCATGATGTATATTATTTACCTGGTTCGGTTTACTTTGAAACAGTTCACACAAATCTTTCTGTGTTTCTTTGGATTTATCGTAGTCATTGTTTCTTATATTGAAGTAATATTCCATTACATTGATGGAATGAGCTTGTTTAACCATTTCTCTCTTGATGGGCATCTACTTTATTTACACTTCTTTATTATTACAGAAAGTCCTGCTGTAAATATTTTGGAGTATATGCGGCCTTTCTTTTTATCATTAACCTTTTTGGGGTAGATGCCTGGCAGTGGGATATCTGGGTCAAAGGGTATGAACACCTTAATCACTTTCTTGGTTTAATTCCAAACTGCTTAGAGAATGGTTGCATCAGTTCACAGCTCCATCAACAATGTGTTAATGTGCCAGTTTTTCCATAGCCCATCCAACATTGACTATTACTATGGTCCACCATTATTAATAGTAACTAAATCATATATGGACAGCTAGGTAGTGCAGTAGATAGAGTGCCAGGCCTGGAGTCAGGAAGACTCATCTTTCTAAGTTCAAATCTGGCCTCAGACACTAGCTGTGTGACCCTAGGCAAGTCACTTAACCCTGTTTGCCTCAATTTCCTCATCTATAAAATGGGTTAGAGAAGAAAATGGCAAACCACTCCAGTGTCTTTGCCAAGACAATGCCATTATGGGGTCACAAAGAGTTAGACATGACTGAACAGCTACAAGAAAATCTTATACAGGACTTTAATATTTATAAAGGACTTGACATATATTAACTTGATCCAATGAGGTAATTATAGATATTATAGTCTCTGTTTCACCAATGAGGAAAGTGATCATACAATTGGCAAGTAGTGGAGTTTGAATCCAAGACTCTTTAATTGTAAGTCCAGAGTACATTTCACTAGTCCATATTCCCTTGCATTTTTTAATTAGGGCCATGAGGAATCATAATGCTAACCTGAAGCAAGAGAATTGATGAGGCTTTGAGGGCTGTCTTAAAATTTTAAAATGGAGCCCTTGAATTGTCTTTTTTTACTAAGAAACCTAAGGAGGATAACCACCACTCCCAAAGGAGAGGACATACATGCTAGTTTACTAAACCGTTAAGTGAGTGAGTTGGATTGGAGGCAATATGGACTATTGGATAGAATATTGTACTTGCAGTCGCAAAGACCTGGGTTTGAATTTTGCATCACTAGCTGTATGAACCTGGGCAAGTCATTTTTCTAGGCCTTAACTTTTTCCTCTATAAAATGAGGGAGTAGGGCTCAGTGATTTCTAGGCTTCCTTTCAACTCTAAGCATTTATTGGGGTGGCTAGGTGGCACAGTGGACAGAGCTTTGGCCCTGGAGTCAGGAGGACCTGAGTTCAAATCTGGTCTCGGACACTTGATACTTCCTAGCTGTGTGACCCTGGGCAAGTCACTTAACTCTGATTGTCTCACAAAAAAAAAAAACATTTATCAAGCACCTACTATGTGCTAGGCACTAAGGCTACAGGTATGGAGAAGGAAACAATCCCTACTCACAAGGAATTTACATTCACCTTGTGGTCCTTCCCAGTTCTAAATTCACGCTCCTTTGAGCCTGTGACAAGCCAGGAGGCTAGCAGGAAGAAAGTGAAGCGCCTTGGAGAGAAATGAGCATTTCAAGACTTCTCAGCGTTAGCCACATCTCAGGTTCTCCCTGACTCCTTGACTCTCGCCTTCCACACCTGCTCACAGTAGTATGAGCTTCTGCCATAGGAATGTAGGCGCCTCCCCTTGTGTCCACTGCCCCAGGACACACCTCTGATGAAATGAGGGTTCTCCCTCCATCCTTAGCAGGGATGCCCTCTCTGCAGCAGCATCTTCTCCTTCCTCATTCCCAAAGGGGCTAGTAACCCACACTCCCTTTTTGATGGCTGGCATCATTTTTCTTCTAAAGTTCAACCTTGCCTTCAAGGCTTCTTTCCATCAGCTGTGAGGAATGTGCTTCCTCCTTTCAATTGTCCTGTTGTCATATGGTTTCCTTCTTATCTCCTCCTCCTCCTCTTTCCCACTGATACTTCTTTCCTCACACCCAGGAGAGACAAAAGCCCATAGAATAGGCATGGCAAACTCTAGATATTGCACAGCAGTAGCCTGGCAGAGTTTTCAGGGGATCTGGTCCCTCCCCACACCATTGGGCAACACAGTTCAGGTTTACTCCTTAGAACAATATCCAAATGCTAGCTTACCTTCAAAAGTAGTAGTAGTAGTAGTAGTAGTAGTAGCAGCAGCAGCAGCAGCAGCAGCAGCAGCAGCAGTAGTAGTAGTTGTTATTGTAGTTGTAGTAATAGTAGTAATGGTTTTGCTGGTAGTAGTAGTAGTAATAGTAGTGGCGGTGTTAGTGTTGGTGATGGTAGTAGTAGTAGTAATGGTAGTGAAAATTGTGGTAGTAGTAGTAGTAATAGTGGTGGTGGTGGTGGTTGTGGTAGCAGTAGCAGTAGCAGTAATAATAGTAGCAGCAACAGTAGTAATAGCTAATATTTAGATAGCACATCATAGTTTGCAAAATGCTTTACATTTGATTTTTCACAACAGCTCTGTGGTATTGGCATTATTATCTCTCTTTTTACAGATAAGGAAACCAAGGCTGAGAGATTAAGTAAATTGTCTAGATTCATAGAGGGAGTAAATGTGTGAGGCAGGATTCCAATTTAGATCTTCCTGACTTCAAGCCCAGTGCCTCAAGTCTCTCCCTATTCCAGGTCATTATTTTTACTCTAAAGATCTGAGATACAGGCCATCCTTCATTCAGCAGCCATAGTGATTTTTCTAAAGTGCAAGCCTGACCCTCTTACCCACCCCACTCCTGCCCCAATACAGACACTCTATAATCTCCAGTAGCTCTATGATTTCCAATATTAAATATAAAACCCTCTCTCTATTTGGAATTTAAGGCCTTTCACAACCTGGGTCCTTCCTACCTTTCCAATTTTCTTATACTTTCCTCCCCTCCCCCACACACATTCTATAATTCAGCAACAGTGGCCTATTTATTCTTCCTCCTACACAACACACCATGACTTATCATTGGCTGTCCCCAAAAAGTAGAATGCTTTCCTTCCTCCCCTTTGTGTCTTGCCTTCCCTGGCTTCCTTCATTCTCAGTATTAGTGTTTTCCTTCTGACATTACCTTCTGTGTACATTCTGTATGTGGGTGTGTGTGTATGCACACACATACGTATGTACATATATACATGCATACATATGTAACCATGTGCATATATACATATAGAATCTTGTTCATACATAGTTATTTGCAGCTATCTTCCCCATTTGGATGTGAATTCCTTGAGGGAAGAGACATTTTGTTTTTGCCTTTCTTGTATCTCTAGCTCTTGGTACAGTTTCTGGGACATAGTAAGCTCTTAATCAATGGCTGTTGACTAACTGTTCTATCCACTATACAACCTCCTTCCTCCACACTCTTTTTTCCTCCTAGTCTAATTAAGAAACTACTTCTGGGCCCAGAGGGACAGGATGGCTATATCCGCTCTCTTTCCACTGAGGGCCCTTCTGCTAAGCACCTACATATTGGATTCAGCACAGTTCAGTCCTGAAGGAGCCTGGCCTCTTATGAGAGGGATGCTAGGCTCCTTCTTCTCCCTCTTTGGTTCATTACCCTACCCCTTGGGGCCTAGCATCAACAGAGTCTCTGCTGAGCATATGGAAGCGCTAGCTGCCTGGAGTTCCACCTCGTGGCAGAGCGTAGCATCCCTCTTGCTGGGGACTCTGAGGAAGGGCGAGACTTAGGACACAGTATGGGAAAGAGGAGTTTCATGGGAGATTTCGTTTGGATGTCCCTTCCAGGCGGAACGGCTCCCAGGGTTCATTCCTGATTACTTTGTCTTGTTGGGTCACAGAACCATAGCGTTATAGATCCAGAGATAGAGGGGACCTCAGAATCCATCTTGTCCCATTCCTTCATTTTATAGATGAGGAAACTGAGGCTCAGGGAAACTAAGTGTCTTGTTGTTCATTCCTTTTAGGTGTGTCTGACCCTTTGTGACCACATTCGGGGTTTTCTTGGCAAAGATACTAGAGTGGTTTGCCATTTCCTTCGCCAACTCATTTTACAGATGAGGAAACTAAGGCAAACAAGGTTAAGTGACTTGCCCAGGGTCACATAGCTAGTAAATATCTGAGGCTGGATTTGAACTCAGGTCTTCCTGACTCCAGGCCCAGAGGTCTATCCACTGCACCACCTAGCTGCCCCATCATACAGGGGATTAGGCATCAGAGGCAAGATTTGAACCCAGATCCTCTGACTCCAAAACCCATATTCTTTCCATTGTCCCATGTTGGCACAGCTTTACGAGACCCCTAAGTCATGGCTCTTGAAACATCTACTGCCTTTTGACTGTGAAATGCCAATGGAAATCAATACAGATTTTATAAAGTATGTGTTGTAAAGTATGGCAGAGGGATCAATCTATAGACTCATGGAGATGGCTATGTGAGAGTCTCCTTTTTAAAAACTTTGGAGGATTAACTTCTATGGCCCCGGAGTCAGGAGGACCTGAGTTCAAATTCAGACTCAGACACTTGACACTTACTAGCTGTGTGACCTTAGGTAAGTCACTTAACTCCATAGCCTAACCAAAAAAAAAAGAAAGATAGAGAATTAACTTCTAATAATGATTGATCATGTTCCACGACCCTTGTCTTTTCTCTTCTTCACCCTTCCATCTGATTTCCACTTGTTCTTACTTAGTCATCATTATGACTACATCTATGGGGGGAAGTATTAGAAGAGTGCTAGAAGGCACAACATCCAGGATCCGTAATGGAACACGGCTGCCAGCCTTCATCACCAAAGTCAACCTCCATTCCTTGCTCTCGCTCACCTTACATATTCAATCCTTGCCAAAATTTGCCATTTCTATGTCCACAACATCTCTCACATGGATCCTCCTCCCTCTACTCTTACAGCCCCAATCCCAGTTAAGGCATCCATCACCTCTTGCCTGGACCATTGCAATAGCTTTATAACTGGCCTCTCTCCACACCAATGTGTCCTCTACTCAGCTGCTGAGGTGATTGTGCTAAAGCACCTGCTTGACCACGTCACCCCACCTACCTCCTGCCCTGCTTAGTGGGCTAATTGCTCCTTATTACTTCCAAGCTCAAATATAAAATCCTCTGTTTGGCATTCAAAGCACTTCATAAGCTATTCCCCCTTCCTACCTTTCTGATCTTCTTACACCTTACCTCCTCCACACACTATAATCCAGCTATACTGACCTGCTTGCAGTTCCTTTTACAGGGCTCTCCATCTCTCAATCTTTGCACCGACTGCTCCCCATACCTGGAATATTCTGCTCCTTCAACACCATCTCTTAGTTTTCTTGGCTTCCTTATGGGAAGCCTTCCTTATTCCCCCAGCTGCTAACGCCTTCCCTCTGAAATTATTTTCCATTTGCATTATATATGTCTTGAATGTACTTAACTACTTACATGCTGTCTCCTCCATTAGAGCGTATGTCCCTTGAGGGCAGACACTGTGTCCTCAAGGCACTTTTCCCTCCTTTCTTTGCATCCCCTACACTTAGCATGGTGCCTGTCAATTAATGAGTGCTTAATAAGTGTCTGTTTGGCAAATGACTAGGTCATGGGAGCTACTCAACCCTTGGGGAACCTCCAGGACAACAGACTCTTAAGGAACCTTATGTCTAGATTTAGAAATTACATCAATAGACCCAAACTCGGAAAGAAGTTGGAAAAAAACAGAGAAAACACATATAAAAGAAAGTAGTAAGGTATTCCTGAGTGTCTGTGGATGGAGATTTGAACAGGGTGGGTCTGATATCATGGAATACAGGCTACCGAGCATGAGATGCTATTACTGGAGGCTTCATTCTGCATGTTGAAGTTCTGAAGATGTTGGAGGACAGGAAATCACGTGGGGAGAAATGATAGCTGGATCTGAAGTGAATCTGATACCGATGGGCTACAATAGCTCCCCATGCTAGTCACTGAGAGTTGAAAAGAGATGGAAACAACGTGACTGACTCTTTTTTTAACCTCATCCACCCACACACTGAAGGATAGTTGCACCACCCTTTCCTAGGTTTTCTTCAGGCTGTTTTTTCCCCATCTCATACCTCCAAGAGGTGTGGGAGATTGCAAATGTGTTTGGGGGAGGCAAAGAATACATCTACTACTTTATTCCCTCATTATTCATATTGTTTTTGGTGTCTTAATGAAAAGCTTTGTTCTTGGATTTGTAGTTCTTGCATGGTCTATGATAGAAAGTGGTGCACTAGTAGGGGCTCATACATGATTTACAACATTGATTTTGCGCAATAGCCCACACCAAACCTTGGAAAAGTAGTAAGGGGTTCTAGAACTAAAGTAGGAAAAGGGTCTGGTACCATATAGGTAAAAACCTTTAAAATACTTTGTAAATGTCAGCTCTCATCCTGTGGGGTATTAACTACAGGGAAGATTACCTTATCATGGCTAATTAATGACCGTAAGACCTTTGGTCTGATATTTCCATGACCTTTGCTATCTTCCTCCAAAGTCTGTCTTAATATTGAACATACATCCTGTTAGGTTTGATCCTATCTTCCTAAATTACTGTGCATCCAACTTGTGGACTTCTAAGTTAACAGTGTTGCCAGCTGGTTTTTCCTTCAAACAGGCCTTCATTAGCCGTGGTTGAATGTTTCTGAAGCATTAATTACAATCATGATTTCTCTCTTTTCTGTCTCAGGAGGCTTGGGGAAGATGCTGAACTTGGATCTGTTTCTTTGGGGCTTTGATGTCACCTATTTGGTGCTACAACCAACCACCTGAACCAAAGTAAGTTTCCTATCATCGAGCATGTAAAATTGCTAGATGCCACTTCCACCTAAAGAATTTGAAAGGATGACAGCTGGAGAGTTAGTTTGCTTTTCAAATGACCTGAAATTACATAGATTCTTAGTATCGAAGCAGATTTAAGGGAGGGGCAAGAAAGAGAGAATGAAAGGAGGAGCCAGTTAATGTGTTGTAGTCATTGGTTATTGACTATTTTGTTGCCATGTGGACCTGCCCAGATATGCCACTTTAGGTGCATCGTATGAGTAATTCTTCTCCTAGAACAATGGCCCCTTCTATAATTAGTCAAGTTTAGCTGAATGGGTTGGACCCAGCATTCTGCCACATTCCAAAGGGATGAGTCAACTGATGGCTGAATATGAGAAAATCAGCTTTCCAGATACCGTTTAGCTTAAACATGTAGAAGTTACCTTTCTCCTGTATCCTCTCTCTCTCTCTCTCTGATTTGTTGCCTGGGTACAAAGAGGCCAGGGAAGATACAGGCACTGGTGGGTAGAAACAATGGTTAGTGGGCATTTGGAGTATACCAGATAAGAAGGGACCTGGGTAAGCAATTCTATAATTGAGGCAGCAGGATTCACACTCATTTGGTTATGCCAAGGCCCAGGTCTATAAGTTTGCTCAGCTGGGAGGTATGACTTTCAACTGTCTGAGACCAGAACTAGAGTCATAAAATGCTTTCTGACCTCTCTTATCACACCACCTCCTCCAAAAGATTAATCATTAGGCTAGAGAAGGTCATGTAAATGTGAATCCAGTGAAGGAACTCCTTAGGAAAAGTAATTCAATTCTGTCTCCAGATTCTGACAATCCCATGTCTCTTCTTGCTTCAATGGTTTAATTAAAATGGACCCTTTCCCATGCAGAAGGAATAAGGAAAGATGAGCTGCCCATGAATATGCATTGCCACCAGTCTTCCTCATCCGTGCTTTGGGCTTCTAACCTTGCCCAACACTCTGGGCTGCTTCCTTGAGATCCCCTGAGCCCCATAATGCTGTGGAGAAGGCAAAGAGAACGTTATCATCACCTGCCATATTTCCCAGTCTGCTCCCCAGGTCAAACTACAAATCTAGAACAATCATTTGAACATGAATGTCTATGAAAGGAAAGTCAAAAATTAGATTGCTGTGAGTGACTAACTAGATTTAATACTGTGTCTGCATGAATTTTGAGGAGATAGGTTTCTGAAATAACCCACCACTTGTCATGAAACAAGATTTGGGCATTTCATCCTAGCCAGGATGTCTATTTCTAGACTTAGGCCTAGAGTAACCCTCAATCCCTTCCTAGAATAGGGGCTTTCTTAGGTCTGAAAGACCTTGATCCCACTTTGCTTCTATGGCTAACCTAGGAAAAGTAATTTTCAATTCCTTTGGTCTGAGAACCTTTGAATGCTCGACTAAGAAAAGTTCATTGACTCTTTCTGACCCAGAAGTGGTTTCACTAGGCAGTGTTCCAGGTGAGATTGGCCTGGGAATTGACATTGTGACCCCTTGGTCTGGGGTTTATCCTGGGCTAAACACCTTGACTAGAGGCCAGGATAGTCCTTGTCATTTGTAGGCATCTGTGGGGCAGGTACCCCACTTAGTTCTACTGTCCCTTTCACCCCAGGGAGACACCTGTGCCCCAGGCAAGCACAAAGGTATGGTACAAGGACCAGAAATGTTTGGTTTATTAAACCCACAGCTGGTAGGAGTTGGGTTCCCAGGGTACCCCTACTCCTGCCCTAGAAAACTGGATTCTTCTAATGACTCAAGACCCTCAGCTCCTGTGAGTTATCAGCAGTACTTAAATAGTACTGAAGGCAAGGGAAACCTGGAAGTCCTGAATCAGCCATCCAAAGTGGTTCACTGGGGAAAAAGTATAAGATAGTTCCCGCTTCATCTTCCCTACCTCAGAAGTTGTCTTTCTCCAGTTTGTTGGGAAGCATTAAGATGCTGTTTGACTGACTTTGCCTAGACGTGAGATTAGGATCTTTCTAAAAAGCACCAGGCCATACAAACCAGCTTCTCAGGGTATCGGGGTGGAGGAGCCTATCTCCATAGCAACAAAGTGGTAGTGTTTTTTATTTATGAAGAACCACAGCCGCCCCTAGCGTTTTTTACGAGTGTAAAAGAGAAAAATCAACAGACCAGAACAAGGCTCCCTCTACAAAGAGCTGGCATTCCAGAGGTCCTATCCCAAAAAACAGGGTGTGTGTTTGTGGTATATTGAGGTTCAAAGGAACCAAAGATAGGGAATCCAGTCTGATCTGAAGGAGGGAACAGACAATACCAGAGGTGTAGTCAGGATACTGGAGGTGGGTCAGGAGATTTGCATGGTTTTGGAGATCCAAATATGGGCACTCCCATGGCATTTTTAAATGTACATACCAGTTCCACAAGGAATGTAGTCTGCTGGGAGATGGAGTAATATCTCTGATGCATGTACCCTGGTTACCTCTCCCGTCCTCCCCCACCTCTGGAGACATGGGACCATCAAAGGCAATGAAATGTAGATGGCTTCTGAAGGTCTTCCAGTCCCACTAGTTATTTCCCATTGTCTCCTTAGTGCCATGACTTTGAAGACAATGGATATGTATATTGGCACCTGAAGATGTCTGTATCTTTCACTTTAAAAATAACAAACAAAACAAACCAAAAAAAAATCCTTTCTTACCCAGAGCTTGGCTCTTTAGGCCCAAATTGGCTTTTCTCAGGCTATTAATAAACAATTCTGTGCTATTTAGAAAAAAATTTACTAATTATTAGAGCTATCCAGAAGTGGAATGAGCTGCCTAATGAATTGGTGGGTTCCCCTCTCCTTAGAGGTCTTCGTATGGAGGTTAAATGACAACTTGTCAATCATATTTGAGTAAAGATTCTTTTCCAGGAATTTGGTGCAACAGATGGTTGTGAAATTCCTTTTAACCCTGAATTTTGTGATTCTTTATTAGAGTTACAGTTCTACTTCATCAGTGATGTTTCCCAAGCAAAGAGACACTAACACTTTAATGGAGTAGCCATGCCATAATGATATAATTTCTACCTTTTTACAACATGGCAGGAATATTTGTAGAATTTATGGGCAGAAAGGACGCCGAGACCTGGCCCACTGTCCCCTACCCCATCATGATGGCTGTCTTAGGAACAGAATAGAACTATACAATATAATCCGAAGAAGTTGAAAAATGATACTGGCAGAGAACAAAAGGCTGGAGATGAGTTGAGTCGTTTGAGTGGTGTGTTGATCAGTTCCTTGATTATATGTAAAACAAGAAAGGTGGATGAGCAAAGAATTTTGGAATCACAATTTTCCCTCTTACAGATGCTGAGTGTATGACTTGGTTGGTAAGCTCAAAAGTTTAAGGGGAGTGTCACTCGTGCTTTCTATGATACCCGAGGAACTGTAGCATCAAGGAGGCAAATTCCTTCCAGAACTGAAATTGCTTTTAGGGAATACGTTATTTCAGTACTTACAAAGATCTGTGACTTTATCAGTGTGGCCACTCCCTCTACCAATGCAGACCACAAACCCTGTTACGCCTCAGATAATCTTCATGAGCTGCTGTGACCAGTACAAGGCAGCCCTCGTGATCACACGAGATAAGAATGTACACCACACTCTCTTGGGATTGGAGGAGACTAGAACCAATTGAATAGTTAGCTCCTCTTCAGTGGGTTGAGCTCCGGATCGGGTTCTCCATTCTGGTTTCATCTCAGACATATCTTACAATACTATCCTCCCACTCCCTGTTTTCCATCTCTTGGGAACTATAATGACCATTGATTATGAAAAGGGCGTGTCAAAAAAAGTAAAGAATCTCAAGGGAATGAAAAAAAGTAGAAGGGAAAGGAGACAAACAGTACCAGATTTCAAACTATACTACAAAGCAGTAATCATCAAAACAATTTGGCAAATTCTTTGTCATATGGTCTCTGGGAGGAGGAAAGGAGAAAGAAGTAGAAAATAGGAAATTTAAAAATATATATCAATAGCCATTCATTTTTAAATGATTTCATAGTGATTAAAAATAAGATATTGATCAATGACAGATAAGGTACATAACATACAGAAGCAAATGGATATAGTAGTCTAATGTCTGATAAATCTAAGGACCATAACTACTGGAGTAAAGACTCACTCTTAAACAAAAACTGCTTGGGAAAAACTGAGAATCAGTCTGGCAGAAATTAAGCTTGGACTAACACTTTATAATGTCTATTAAGATTAGCTCTAAATGAATACATGACTTAAATATATAAAAAAAATCACAATATAAACAAATTAGAGGAACAAAGAAGAAATCTCTCTTCGGATTTATCTTTATAACCAAATAAGGGATACAGAGGATAACAGAAAACAAAACATGCAATTTTGATTGCATAAAAATTTTAATGTTTTTGCATAAACAAAATGAATGCAGCTAAAATTAGAAAAGAAATAGTTAACCAAGGAAAAAATCTTTGCAACAAGTTTCTCTGATAAAGGGTTCATTTCCAAGATATATTAAAGAATTGACTGAAATTTGCAAGAGCCATTCCCCAATCAGCAAATGGTCAAAAGATATGAATAGGCAGTTCTCAAAATAAGAAATCCGAGCTACCAACAGCCATATGAAAAAATGCTCCAAATCACTAATAATTAGAGAAATATAAATTAAAACAACTCCAAAGTTTTTCTTTGACACCCATCCAATTGGCAAAATTGACAAAAATGGAAAATGAAAAATGTTGGAGATGCTGCAGAAAACTGGTACACTAATTCACTATTAGTGGAGCTATGAATTGCTAGGGTCATTCAGGAAAACAATTTGGAACTATACTTAGCAAGTCACTAAACGGAACATACCCTTTGACTAAGTAATACCTCTACCGAACTTCAATGACTCTGGAGGACAGAGTAAGGCTGATGACTTTACACAGCTCTGCATCACTTAAATCCAATTCACTTTCAAGTCAAGATATTACCCTTGTGATGTCATTGATCCTCTTCAAGAACAAAGGATGAAAACAACAACACCAACCTCTACTGGGCTTACACCCCAAAAAGATCAAAGAAAGAGAAAAAGAGCTTAAATCTATATCTATATATATTTGTAGCAGTTCTTTTGGGGCTAGCAAAGAACTAGAAAATAAAGAGATGCTTATAAATTGGGAAATAGCTTAACAAATTATGATATAAGAATGCAGCAAACATACTATTGTGCTATAAAAATGACAAAGGCGTTAATTTCAGAAAAATCTGGGAAGACATAGATGAAATGACACAGAGCAAAGTAAGTAGAACTAGGAAAACAATTTATACAGCAGCAATGTCATAAAGTCAAATAACTTTGAAAGAATTATGAACTCTGATCAATGCAGTAACCAACTATGATTCCAAAGGTTTGATAAGGAGCCATGCTATCCACCTCCTGATGGAGACTGATAGATTCAAGATGCAGAATGAACTCTACATTTTTGGATGTGGATAATTTGGGAATTAATTTTGCTTAACTCTGCATATTTGGCACAAAAGTTTTATTTTTCTTTTTTTTCCCAATTGGGGGAAATGGGAAAAAAGAAAATAAATGTTTATTTATTTTAAAAGAAAATTGATTTTTTTTTAAAAAAAAGAGTAGTTATTTTTATTCCTCTAGGGCTCCATATGCCATTCCTGCTGCTTCCCAGGCCAAAACATTATTCCTGGGCCACTATATGCTTTGTTTTCCCCTAAAAAGCCCTTTGAAGACAAAGATGTGGTCTCACTTTTGTATTTGTATCCCTAACAATTAGCATAATTGTTAGCACTTAGTAAATGCTGAATAAATGTGTTTCAATCATTCGTATTCCATAACTGTTTGGTATTAGGCAAAGCCTTGATTCTCAATGGTCTTGCCCGTAATCAGAATGACTTCATAGCAAGGTGTTCTGGCTCCATCTCCTGAGATCTGTAGCTTCTTTTCCTAAGGTCATCTTCAGCATCTCTGAGGTTCTCTCCTAGCCTTGCCGGCCCTGGAAACAATGACTCACTCATAGTAAGCGGCTGATAGCGATGCCTGCAAGTAACTAGACCAAGCCGAACCAAAAACATCACACTTGTCACAGCCATCAGGACAACTAGAAGAGAGAAATAAGAATAAGGACAGGGTAGAAAGGAGATGCCCCGTTGTCTGCATTATAAAAAGGAAAGTGATGATCCCTTACAGACAGAAAAATGGCAGTAACAAAGGCCATGTGTGCTTTCAGGTTTCATAGGCGTGCATGAGAGAGGATTGGAAGTGTAGGTCAGAAATAATTCCACACAGGCTTACATAGACCTGGCATAGAGCTGGATAGAGCGGGTATGAAATTTAGGTATCAGCTTATCTATCCATCCACGTTGGTTTTTGTTGGTTTTGGTTTTTGTTTGTTTTGATTTGTTTTCAGAATTTGAGGACCAGGGAGCTGAAATGAACCAAAGGTCTCACTTTAGTTCAAAGCAGTACTAAGTGGTCATGTCTTCTGACTCCAAAGTCAATGCCCTTTCTACTACCCCTCACTTTATATACCTTTGCATTGAAAGTCAAGGAAAATAATTATCTGCCTTCTTCTCGTTCCAGTGGCTCATAGGAATGTGATAGAGGTGCATCAGATGTTTGGAATGGCTAAAAAGACTCATTTACCTGCAAAGATGTTGTTTCTTGTTGGAGCAGATGTATTATAGTGCTGAGCAATATTGCCGGACAATGCGACCATGACCACCGGGTATACAGTGAGGATGTAACGTACATACTTATCCAGGAGGAAGTTTTCCAGGTAGAACCTAAAGGAGAGAAGCAGTGACAGCACTTATGAAATAAATACCTTTATAATTCTCCAAATTGACTCTCTGGGACTTCTACAGAGCATCTCATAAAGAGAATCAATCCATCAATCAATAAACATTTATTAAATACCTACTACATGCCAGACACTAAGCTAAAAGTTAGGGATACAGAAAGACGCACCAATAGTCCCTGCCCTCAAGGAACTTACAATCTAATGGAGGAGGCAAGAAGCAAATAAGTATATACAAAGCAAGTTATATACAGGATAAATATGAAATAATTAACAGAAGGAAGGCACTGGAATTAAGAGGGGTTGGGGAAGGCACCCTGTAGAAGATGGGATTTTAGTTAGGACTTACAGGAAGCCAGGGAGGTCCATAGTTGGAGTTAAAGAAAGTGCTTCAGGAATGAGAGATAGCCAAAGAAAATGCCCAGAGTCAAGAGATGTAGTGTCTTGCTCATGAAACAGCCCGGAGTCCAGTGTCACTGGATCAAAGAGTATGTTTCAGGAGTGAGGTGAAAGAAGACTGGAAAGGTAGGAGGAGGCTAGGTTATGGAGGGATGTGAATGCCAAAAATATCAGCGTTGCCAAGGAAAAGAATTTGAAGGGCTTTTTTTTGGGGGGGGTAGCTTTTTGTTTTTTCCCTGGTCAGAGGACAGTCTACTGCGCAACAGAGAAGACCTGGCTTCTGGATGGGGAGTTGGGAAAACCAGTGCCTTTGCTGTCTCTTCTCCACAGTTACTCAGCAATGATTACTTCCTTGGGGGGTATCTTAGGGGTGACCTTATGTGTAAGAGTTTGGGGATCAGACCTTGTAGAGCAGGGGTTCTTAACCTGGGGATGGTGAAATTTTAAGAAACATACAGATAACTGTATTTCAATATAATTGGTTTCCTTTCTATGTATGTATTTTGTTTTATGCATTTAAAAAAGTTATTCTGAGAAGGAAGCCATAGGCTTCACCAGACAGCCCAAGGGGTCTATGACACAGAAAAAGGTTAAGAACTACTCTAGACAGAGAAGGACCTGAGTTCAAATCTGGCCTCAGACACTTGATGCTCACTAGCTGTGTGACCCTGGGCAAGTCACTTAACCCCATTGTCTAGCAAAAAAAAAAAAAAAACAAAACTTCATGTAAAACCTGATAGAGAGGAAAAAGGGTAGCACTTATGACATACTTTTTTTTTAATTTCCCTAAAATTAACTGGCTATTCAGGATTTAGGTAAAGAAACCTATAGGACAAATAATCTCAGTGCTATAGAATTTAAGGAACGTCCTCCTCAAATGAGATAATATTTACAAAGTGCTTAGCACAGGGCCTAGAACATAGTAGGTACCTGATAAATATTTGTCTGTTCCCCACCCCTCTTCCTTCTAGTCTGGTTCTAGAAATGTTGGAATTTGGTGACCAAGTCAGTGTTAATTCTATCCAGATCTTTCAGCATTCTCCAGATTTCAGTCATATCACCTGAAAGTCTTTATCTTACGGGATTCATTAAAACAGCATCGACCCTAGTCCACAAGAGAAAACTGACTGAGAATAACAAAAAGTCATGACTGATGACACTTTGCTTGGTGTCACACCTTTAACATTTAAAAAGCACATTCAAAGCCATTCTTACATCCTCATCCCAACCCTGTGAGTTAGGCAGGGCAGATGCCGTTATCTTCATTTTACAGCTGTAGATGTATAAAGTGATTCACAGCTCTTCCAAGGTCATAGTGACTTAGTGATAAAGCCAGAATCAGAACTCAGATCTCTTACCTCCTAGCTCAAGGGGTTTTGGGTTTTGGTTTTTTCCCATCAGATTAAATTGCCTCAACTTAGCATAAACCAAATAGAAATTACAGTACCTGATTCTTTTTAATTATAAGAGTTCTATTGATTTGGGCCTGTACTTGGTAGACATAGGCCCCATACTCCCTGACTACAAAAAGCTGCCTTCTTAGGACAATCTGAATGAACTATGTTGATGATTAACTAATGAAATTGTGTTGTTGTGATTGGTATAGAAAATACTGTAAATCTAGTGAAATGCCTATTGAATTCATATCCATTTTTAAAAATTCAATTCAAATGCCTCCTCCAGGAAGCTTTCTCTGATTCCTTCCTCAGTAATAACAATCTTATCCACCTTAGACTTCACATAGTATTCATTTTGCCCCTCTCTTACACATTGGCTCAACAAACCTGGTATAATAGTAAGAATTTGGGGACTTAGTGTCATCAAATCCCAGGCACCGTAGAATTTTAGAGTTGGAAGGGAGCTCAGTGAACATGTATATTCCAATCCATACCTGGAAAAAAAATCTTCTCTACAATATATGACATTTATGTGACAAGTGGTCAACCAGTCTTTTGCTGGGTCCAAAGAGGGGGAAGTCACTACCTCCTGAGGCAGCCCCTTTGAAACACGGACAATTCTGATCAATTAGGGAAATTTTCCTTACAATAAGCTTAAAATCTGCTAAGGAATCAGGAGCCCTGTGCTCAAATCTTGGCTCTGATGCTTGCTAGCTCTGTAGCTATATGACTTTCCCTCTGGGAGCCTCTGTTTTCTCATCTGTAAAATGGGGACACTAATCCTTATATTCCCTATCTCATAGAGTTGTGATGAAAATATTTTGTAAACCTTAAAATGCTATACAAATAAGAGGCAATATTAGTATTACAATATATTAGTTCATATTCTAACAAGTTAATTGTGTTTATGTTATCTGTCTGACTAGAATGTTAGTTCCAGGAAATCAGGGACTGTATCTTAGTTCAGTGTTCAGTATCTATAAAAAGTAGGCACGTAACAATGTTTGAGTTGAGTTGAGTTGAGATGAGATGAATTGACTCGAATCACCTAGAGTTGAATGGAAATCCAGATCCTTCCTAGTCAACGAGGGATGAATTACTCACCAGAGCACCAGCAGCATGAGGAGAATAGACAGGACAACAGTAGTGGAAGTTTGGTTGGCCACTCCCACACTGTATACCAACACAACTGCAAAATTCAATAGTGTTGCCACTGTGGTCCATGTAGCATAAATCGCAATCCCATTCTGCACCTAGAATGAGAGCGTGATTTTTTAAAAACTCATACCCACACACAAACCTTCCAGCCTGAGAGATTGATAACAAAAGTTATTATTATGGGTGACTGATGTTGCTTACCAGACCTGCGATTTCACTGATATAGGGAACTCCAAGTGAGGAAATTTCTTCCACCAATGCAGATTGCAACCCGCAACTTAGAGTCAGAGGGTTGCCCACGGGACTATGAAAATTTAAAGTGATTCCACCAGCATCATACAACCAACATGTGTCAAGAACCCAAGTCTCATGAGATTGCATGCCATCTTGGGGAAGGGGAAGGGAAGGGAAGGGGAGAACTCAAAATCTTATGGAAGTGAATGTTGAAAACTAAAAATTAATAATAATAATAAAGAACCCAAATCGCCATGCTTCTCTATTAACTTCTAAACTGCAGCTGCCTCTCCTACTATGATTACTAATGATTACCATTTTGGTCTGAATCTGTGATTTCATTGGTGTGGGGAACACCTGGTGTGGATACTGCCTCACTAATGCAGATCTCTGTAACTTATAATCTTAGAGAGAAGCCTGGAGCACCCTAAGGTTGGTTAGGTGACTTGTCTGTGGTCACACAACTATTAGAAGTCAGATTCTGACCTCAAGTCTTCCTGATTCCTATCTTGGCCCTCCATTGGCTAGGTCCTGATACCACACAATGACTAATTAAAGAAAGTAGCTCATGAAATAGGTAGCACAAGTTTTTAAAAGTTTATTTAAAAATTAATTTTATTGATATCTTTTGTTTTTACATAGCGTAATTTTCCCCCTGTAAGCTGCCTCCTCTCCCTTCCCAAAGAGCCCTTCTGTAGAATATATCATCATTTTACAGTGGAGGAAATTAGGGGTCAGAGAAGAAAAGTGACTTGCCCAATCGTGTTGTTAGTAAGTTACTGCAAGCCAATGTTCCATCTCCACGTCTGCGGTTCTTTCCTTTACCCCAGGCTGCCTCCCTTAGGATGTATCAGATCATGGATATGTGAAAAGGATGGATTATATGAGGGAGGAGGTTTCCAACTTCTTTCCCAAAGAGGACAATGGAATCATTGAAACGGCTCATGTTGCATCAGATGATAATTTGGAAAAGGGTGGAGGAACTTTGGGGGCCCTGGAGCATTGGTTTTGTGTGCTGGGAATTGTTCAGGGCTGGCAAAGGACAGTGTGAGAAGTTGCTTGGATAATAAATGCCTCTAATTGAATTGCACCTGCTGCCATTTTAATAAATGTAAGCACCTTGAGGGCAAGAACTATTTCATTTCTATCTCAGTTTCCCCAGCTCCTAGCGCATAGACACTTTATAAAGGTTTATTGATTAATTGATAGTTTAAAGGACACAGTTTGATATGTTCAATTCAATCTAATTCAATGGATATTTATTAAGCCCCTATTAAGACTGGCTGTGCTTTCAGGCAGTTGCCCATCTCTTTCATCAGCGCTTTGTTATAACTACAATATTTGCAATATTCAGTCCTTTCCAATACCTCTAATTCCCATTCTTTGTCCTTCAGATGACCTTCTTGTGGCCTTAAACCTTGCCTTCACCTTCCACCACCAGTCTTTGATCCCTCTCCCTTCTCCTGGTCTCCAGTCAACCCTTGCCTTTGGAAAAAGTCTTCTGGAATATCAGTAGCATCTCTTATTAGTCGCTGACACCATAAACTTGCAGTTTGGCGTCATAACATCTCAAGCAAAGTGAGACTGGGTTTGCCCCTAGGGCTGGCTGGTCTCATGTTTCTGTGCCATGACTGGTGGAGCTGACTTTGGATGGGATGCCCTAGCATTTGTTTTGTTTTGAGTGGGCATGAGGAATACTCAGTGGGTTGTATGAGAGAAAGAGAATCAATACTTTCTCTAGCTTATCATTAAAGTTCAGTTAATTCCTTTTTTAAATTTATTTTTAACCTTCTTCTCTTTTTAAATGTTGAGTTCCAAATTCTCTCCCTCCCTCTCACCTTCTCCCCTCCCCACTGAGAAGATAAGCAATATAACATAAATGATTCATATGAAATAATACAAAACATATTTCTCTAAGTCCTCTTGACTCCTAATGGTGTAGAGTCAAGCTGAAGAAAGGCAACATGGGCAATTCCTGACTTGCATATAGAATCTCAATTGATCTTCCTAACAACCCTGAGATGTAGGTGCTACTGAAATCCCCATTTCACAGACGAGGAAGTTGAGGTTGAAAAATTAAAAGACTTACCCAGGGCCACACAGCCAGGAAGGAGCTGAGGCATAATTTGAAATCAGGTCTTCCTGGTTTTCCACAACTCTACCTAGAGTACCTAGTACTCCTCCCCCAACTCAATAGGGCGAAGAGTACTTCCACTCTACTGTCCCCTCACCTAAAGTCCCCCCCCCCCCATCCTCCTTGTAGTGTTGCGGTGCAGTGTAGCCAGCCCTGGACCCCATGGCCCTCCCCTCTAGGGTCCTATTGCTATGGTGCCCATGGGGTAAAGCCAAAGGTCAGACTACCCACTCTCCAGACACAAATATAACCCTGGACAGAATATCCCCTGTGCAGACTATCTCTGCTACTTGTATCACACACACGGCCCCCCCCCCCACTCCCCAACCCAGGTGAAAATAGTTCTGCAGGCTCATAGCTGGCCTACCAGAATGCGGAGGAGACACAGGTCAATCCTATGGTGATTCTGGAGCCAGGTTCTGTGGGAATGGAGTCCTCGACAAGCCAAGGAGAGAATCACATAATTGGAACCTGTGAGCCCTGTGAGGATAAGCAGAGCAGGGCTGAGGTATCTGAGGAGGAGAAAGAAGTCATCATTGTACCATCCCAGCGCCCTGACCATCACACCATAGATAAATCACCTGGTACTCTTCAAACCAAACTAAAAGGTCCACACTGGCGTTTCAACAGCCAACCGGAATCAATTGCTTTGTCAATTCAGTTCCTAGCTCTGAGGGTGTGTGTGTGTGTGTGTGTGTGTGTGTGTGTGTGTGTGTGTGTGTGTG
>NW_020954556.1:26258303-26299515 GCF_900497805.2 Vombatus ursinus | reverse complement strand
GTGTGTGTGTGTGTGTGTGTGTGTGTGTGTG
Source organism: Vombatus ursinus (assembly GCF_900497805.2). Lineage (NCBI taxonomy): Eukaryota > Metazoa > Chordata > Mammalia > Diprotodontia > Vombatidae > Vombatus > Vombatus ursinus. The sequence continues at coordinate 26,299,484 of NW_020954556.1, read as the reverse complement.
TGTGTGTGTGTGTGTGCTGGCATGCACTCATGCCCTTGACAATCACGGGATAATAGAATGTTGGAGCTGGAAGGAACGTTGGAGAGCATCCTTTCTGAGGCCCAGGAGGTGAGGTGAGATATCTTCCCTGAGGTCACACGGGCAGCAGCAGCAAAGCCAGGATTCAAATCCAGGTTTTCTGACTGCAAAACCAGTGTCTCTTACTCTGATCCAAAGCTCAAAGAAAGCTGTAGTCTGGTGTCTTGTTTACAGAAGCATCGTCTTCCAATGACATCAGACAATGAAGAATTTGTCAGCTTTGCAGTAACTACCAACCCCTTAGCACAAACCCTTCTGCTGGGGAGAGATGATCTTCCTTCACCAAACTCGGTGCAAGTGAGAGCAACCTGGCAAGGAGGCCTGTTGGGTTGGTGAGGCAGAAAGATCACAGATGTTTTTGATGGTGATGATGAATCACAGGTGGAAAACATAACAGTCAAAAAAATATAATAGAGGGTTAGGAGGTAGGGTTTTTTTAAAAAAAATAATCAATAAACCTTTACTAAGCACCTACCATGTGCTAAGTATTGTGCAAAATACTGGTGACAAAATATAAAAAAGGAATACATTCCTTGCCCTCATGGAGCTTACAATCTAATGGGGCAGGAGAGTGGGGGGACAACACACAAAAAGAAGTTGAAAAGTGGGGCTGGGGTGAGAGAAATTGTGCAGAGAAGGGGCTTATGGAGATGTCCAGAGAAGTCCAAATCAGTGCAGTTGGGTGGGAGATAAGGAGATGGCTGGGCTGGGTCTCCTCCTTAAATAGAGTTTCCATATTTATAGCCATAGATTTAACTGAAAAGATCCTTAGGGATCATTTTGTCCAGCCCCCTCATCTGCAAGATGAGGAAACTGAGGCCTGAAGAGGTAAAATGATTTACTCAAGGTCATGCAAATCATTACTAGCAGAGTCAGGATTCAAACCCAGATCCCTTTAACTTTGAAGAGAATGTTCCTTCACCACATTGGCTCCTCAGGATTTAGTCCTTTTGACCAATTTCTGAGTTCTGGTTTGAGGAAAAGTGACTATTAGCTCTACAGTCTCATGATGAGAGGCCTAGGGGCCCAATTCCAGCAAAACCAGTTTATCCTCCCTTCTATTAACCCGCACTTTGGCACCTCTACCGCCATAATAACAATCCTAATGATGCCCCTGAGAAATTGCACGATCCTGAAGTGCCTTCTGAATCATCAGCAATTAAGTTTTTTTCATTATAATTTTAGCATTAAGTATATTTCATAATATTTTCATTCTTCGAAAATTAGCCATCATAGAATGTTGGCACTAAAGGAGACCTTGGATGTCGTCTTGACCAACCTCTTCTTTTCATAGATGAACCCAAGAAAGATGAAGTGATTTGCCCAAGGTCACAAAGCTATTTAGTAAAAAAAAAAAAAAAATGGCCTAGTCTTGTGTGGTGGAAAGAGCTCTGAATTGAAAGTCAGAAGGGCTACAATGAAATCCCCCCCTCCACTATTTGCTACTTGTATGACCTTGGGAACTATTATCCTCTCTTGTCCTCTGTTTCCTCATCTGTCAAATTAAGGGGTTGAACTAGATGACCTGTAAGATTCCTTCTAGCTCAAAACCTATTAACCGATGACAGGTATGTATATATCTAAACCCCCATCTTCTACAAGTAGCCTTTCCCCATCCTCCTTAATTCTACTGCCTTCCCCTTGAGATTATCTCCCATTCTTCCTGTAGATAGTTTGCACATGATGATTTTCGTGTTTTCTCCCTAATTAAACTGAGAGCTCATTGAAAGAAGGGACTATCTTTTGCTTTTCTTCACATCCCCAGCACTTAGCAGGATGCCTAGCACATAGCTGGCACTGAATAAATGCTTACTGACTGACTGAAATACTGACTGACATTCATACGTATCTTTGGTCCGGTCTATGATTTCATCAGTGTAAGGGTATGTAAACTCCCTCCTATCCTGCAAATTACAGATTGACTCAGAGAATTGCTTAGAACAATGAGAAGTTAAGTGGTTTGCCATGGGCACATAGCTAGTAAGTGGGCAGAAAGGATTTGAGCCCGGGTCTTCCTGACTCTGAGACCAACTTTCTTTGTATGATGTTATACTGTGTATATATTTGTGTGTATGTACACATATGCACACATATGATTATGACAGAAAGATCTGAGCAAGAGTCACACAGGATGAAAAGGTAATCGATCGATTGAAAGATCAATAACAACAGATAACATTAATCTAGAGCTTACTATATGCCAGGCACTGTTCTACCCACCTTAGAAATATCTCATTTGATCCTCACAACAACCTTGCAACATAGATACTATTATTCTCTCCATTTTTACACTTGAAAAAACTGAGGTAAAGAGGTTAAGTGACTCACTAAAGGTCACACAGTTAGTAAGTGACTGAGACCGGATTTGAACTCAAATCTTCCCTACTCTAGGCCCAGTGCTCTATCCACTGTACAACCCAGCTACCTCAGTCAACAAGCATTAATTAAGCAATTAAACATTGACATTATTTTCCAGGCATTTTATCTGATACTGAAAATAAAAAAATAATGAAACTGTTTCTGGTCTCAAGAAACTCACTTTCTTGGTATAAACACTTGTACAAATATCAATTTATACAGAGGATATCTAAAGTAAATACATGGTAAGGGGTGGGGAAGGTAAAGGCACTGGCACCTGAGAGAATCAGGAAATGCCTCATGCAAGAAAGAACTCTTGAGCTGAGCTTTGAAGGAAGCTAAATTAATTCTAAGGTGCCTGATGGATTATCAGCTGTATTATTGGAGAAAGTACGCACACCATTTAGAAAGGCTGGAGCACCTGACTCCCTCCAGGCTTGGTGCTCTATCTACTGCACCGCCTAGCTGCCCAAACACATATATGTGTGTGAATATATATACATATATATACACACACACGTATATGCATATATGTATATGTGTATACATATATAGCTGTGTATACACACATGCAAATTTAAGTATTCCTAGTGAGAAAGTTCCTTTCTACCCATAAAGATCAGTAAATTCTCTGCAACTTTGCAACTTACAGAGTTAATCGGGGCATTGAGGGGTTAAGTGACCTATCCTGGGTCATATAGCCAGAAATGGGACCTACACACAGGTCTTCCTGACTCTGAGGCCAAGGAACTATTCACTATGTCATGCTGATGATATAAATATGTAATCTTTATATTTGCATGTGTGTATACATAGCTATGAGTTCAAATCTGGCCTTAGACACTTACTAGCTGTGTGACCCTGGGTAAGTCACTTAACCCTGTTTGCCTCAGTTTCCCCATCTGTAAAATGAGCCAGAGAAAGAAATGGCAAACCACTCCACTATCTTTGTCAAGAAAATCCCAAATGGGATCATGAAGTGTCGGACATGACTGAAACGGCTAAACAACAACACATGTATGTGTTTACATATAAGGTTTTAAACTCTTTATTAAACAGATACTGGATTAAACAGAACCCCTATTTCCTGACTACACCAGATAAGACTTTATGGTACCATTCAAAAGATGGCATATGTGACAACAAAATGAACTGGGAGCAGGAATCTGTGAAAAAAGCAATCATGCACATGTGGTTTATTTGCTCATTTGTTTGTCTGGTTTCTCCCATTAAGTCAAACCTCCTTAAGGGGAGGAATCATGTCTCTCCTTTATCATGTAATCCGAGAACATGGACTTGTGGCAGTGTTTTCTATAGAAACTGTCCGAGAACACATAACCCCAATTCCCTCGTGTTGCTGGCCCGAAACATTCTATCCCCTAGCAACCACAACCCAGCCTGTAGTCGAATACCTCCCTCCGCCTGACCTGGTAGCCTGAGCCCATCTTGTCTGCTGCTGCCAACGGGTGACTGATACCCAGAGGACAAACACTGCCGCCTTAAAGACTAAGCAAAAAGAACCTCCAGCCCTCCAGATGGAGAAGACCAAACCGGGATGCCCATGTCCATAGCTGGAGAAACGGCAAAATATATCCTGTACAGGCACTACAGATGGACAACGGTTGGGGTAGGAAAAGGAGATGGGGCAGGATCACATCACATTTGGAAGATCACGCTTTCAAATAGCCTAAGAGGCTCGCAGCTACCAAAGCCGATCTCTTTGACACCGATATTTCTCTAGTGATTCTACAAAAGTTGTGAATTACACAATAGCATCTTAGGACCACCTCAAGACCCAAAAATGCAGGTGATCCTGGGACAGGGGTTCTTAACCTCAGGTCTCTGAACTTGGGAGAGGAGAGACACACTGAGACAGACAAAGAGAAAGACAGAGACAGAGACAGAGACAGAGACACAAAGAGACAGATGACAGAGACAAAGAGACAGACACAGAGGCAGAGATAGAAGAGATTTTTATGCTTACATAATATATTGCTTATGTCTGTATATATAATGTATGTGTATATATACATAAGCATATGTATATATAAATTCATTTCAATATAATGGAATATATAACTATTTCAATACAATTGGAGAGAGGGAAGTATTTCAACATAATAGGCTCTTTTGTAGTCTTATGTATTTTATCTTATGCTCATAATTCTGAGAAGGGGCACCAGCCTTCACCAGATTGCCCAAGGGGTCCATGACACAAATTAAGGTTAAGAATCTCTGCCCTAAGACAATAAAAAGTTGCATAGCAGAAAGAAGTAAACCACAGCATATTATCAACAATGACACAGTATGAGGAGAGACGTAAAGGACATCATCAAACCCACGTATGACCAGCAAAGAGAGTGGTCATGCTTACAGTCTTGACAATACCATCTCCATCAATCACAGTTGGATATGTACGTATGTGTGTGTGGGGGGGGGGTGTGTGGGTGTGTGTGGGTGTGTGTGTGGGTGTGTGGGTGTGTGTGGGTGTGTATACATGGCTGTATGCAGTTGCCACGTGCTGCTTTCTCCAGACTGAGATGGATGCTCTATCAGAGGACATAAGTAGGTGAAGAGATACCATGGAAGACTGGCCTCAGCACAGCCAGGTGACCGATCCCAAAAACACACACTGGGATTAATTATAAAGTGTTTTATCATTCCCTTCATGTCATAGCAGAATAAAAAGAATATATCCCCTCAGGAAAGGCTCCCAAGGCCAAGTTCTCTGGAAGGTCAAGAATGATAGTGATGGGTCAGGCCCCATCATACAACTTTAGACTTAAACTGAATTTGGAACCATAGGACCTGAATTCAAATCCTGACTCTGCTGGTGGTGTCACCTTAGGCAAAACCCTAAACTTCTCTGAAGTTGTGTCATCTGTATGGTAGAGACAGGACTTTGCTGTAATAATGAAATACATGTATCCCAACACATATCAAGATGAAAACATGGTGAAAGCATGAGGGTCCAGTCAGTCTCTCCTAAATGATTTTCTGTAGAAGACTAAATGTCCACAGTCACACAATTTACTGAAAGATATATAGAATACAAGAGCCTATTTTGTTTATCGATTACGACAACAAATATTGACTTGATAGAGAAAAATGAAACCTTTTAGGTGCTTCTCCAAAAAAGATGTTATGATCAACACAAATTTTGGCTCTGCTAATTGTGTGACCTTGAACAAATCATTTAACCTCTCTAGGACTCAGTTTCCTCATCTGTAAAATTAAAGAATTGGACTAGATAAGCTTTCAGATCCCTACCAACTCTATAATCATTAATCTTATCACATTCTACTGTCTGATTCTAAGATCCTTGATCATCAACTCAGACTTCCAGAAACTGTAGACTGCTGCACTTTTACCATATGTGAAGTTGTTATTCAACCACCCAAAAGATGTAATAGATGTCTGGGTGTGGTGGCACACCTGCGATACCTGATGCCATGGAAGCTGAGACTGGTGGAGCCTTTAAGCCTGGGAGTTCTGAGCAGCAGTGGCTTAGCTGATGGGGGCTCTGAATTGAGTTTGGCAATAATATAGTAAGCCCCTTGGAGCTCTTCTGGGCCCCAGGCTGCCTGAGGAGGGGTGAACCAACCCAGGTAGAAAACAGAGCAGGTCCAAGATGCCATGATAATCAGAATGGAACTGGGCCTCTGGGTAGCCCCTGCACTGCCAGCCTCTTAGGCAGAAACATGCATATACACACACACATATATGTACATACACATACCCCCCATATACATATATACACACTACATATACATACACATATGTGTATACACATGTATGTATACATATGTGTATATATGCTTATGTAACTTTTATTTTTTTTAAGAAATAGATGTTTTATCTCTCCGGTTATTTTTTAACTTAGACAACAGGAAGGAGCTTTGCATGGGTCTGTGCCAGTAAGTACAATCAGGAGTATTCTGAGACCTGCTTGTACTGGCTCTGGAGAGCTGATTTTTAAATATTCAGTGCAAGCATTTTACACCCCAGAAATGGGCAAATGCTTATAAATCAGGATTTGATTTATTTTTTTTGCTTATTAGTTTATTAGTGATTTCAAATTCAAATCGACAAGGGGGGTGGGTCACTGAACCATATACAAGGACCCTTGCAGCCACAAGGCTCCTTAGCAAACTATACAGCATTATCTATGCTTTATTGTATTTTAATACATTTTGTTGAATATTTCCTAGTTATATTTTAATCTGATTCAGCCTAGGAGTGTTATGGGCCAAATGCAGCCCTCTGGTCTTGTGTTTGACACTTCTGGTTTAGACTTAAGTAGCAGAGGAAATACTAACAAAACAGATTAAGCTTAAAAGTGTGTCATGCCTACATTCCCCTGCCCCCACCCCTGGAGAGCTGGTTGTTAAACCTTCACCAGCACACCTGTGAACACATTCCTCTTTCATCATTGTGCTGAATTTCTTCTAGAATGCTGACCTTGGGGTGATGGGACATGAGTTCCAATGCTGACTCCTCCATTTACTTGTGTGACTTTGGACAAGTCACAATCCCTCCAGCCCACCTCGTTTTCTTCTTCCATACCCGAAAGGAGACTGGAGTAGATGACCTCTAAGACCCCATACAGCTAGACCAAAGAAATGCTCCATGTGCTACACTGGAGCCCAAAGAGATTAAGAGGCAAAAGAAGGACTAAATCAGATTCCTCTTGGAAGGCAACGAGGGGCTGTGATCTTTACCCCTGAAGTTCTGATCCATCTCAGAATGGTGCAACGGCCATGGTGCTGAATTTGGTATCAGGGCCTGGATTCGAGTATCAGTTCTGCCACTTATTATCTGTGTGACTCTGTGCATGTCACTGAACTTTCTGGGTCTTGGTTTCCTCATCTATATGTTTAAAAAAATAAAAAAGAGGGAGGAGGAAGGGATGGATTAGACCAGTGGTATCAAACTCAAAAAGAAATAGGTCCCTGCAGGCACATATTGACTTAGAAAACCACAAATTAACATTATCTGTGTTGCATTGTGTTTATTTTTTTTAAACATTTCCCAATTACATTTTAATCTGGTTCAGGCTGTATAACCTACAGGGGAGAGTTTGATACCTTTGGACCAGGTAACTTCTAAAATGCTTGTAAATCGATGATCCAACTAACTGGACCTAGGGTCATAAAGTTGGAGCACTGTGATTACTTAGGTCAACACCGCACGGCAGATTTAGCTCCACGAATCTAGGTACCTTTCTGGAAATCACATCTCACATCACCACCACTTACTCTTTGTCCCATAGAAACAGCCATCCAACATTCAAGGCGTTATTCAGGATCCACACCATGTAAAACGGAGTTGGCAAGACATCTGGTTTCATGTAGAACCATCCAAGTTCATTGCTGGCCAAAAAATAAAAAGCATCCATTCAGCAAGACTTACCGTCAACTCTCATTGGATTCAATGAACCCACCCACCCTTAGCAGATTGTCAGTTCAGTGACTTACACACATTCCATTTTGTTTAATAAAATCTGCTGTGCTCTGGCTGGAGGCCATGTACAGTACACACAAACATGTTTCCCCTCTGTGCAACACGTCCCAAGATTTATGTTTACAATGAAACCACCTCTAAGGACCCCACCTCCAATGGAAACTCCCTGACTTTCACAATTCAGTCCTCACATTCCCTATTTGACTTAGTAATAAAGAGGAAACCCTCCCAAACAACCTGTCCCTTCAGTGATGGCTTAATTATTTCGAGTAAAACACTTGTGAAAAGATTCAAGTGGGTGGGGTGACCACTTCATAAAAAAGTAGCTCCCAAACGTTTCTTACTCCCTATTCAATGACATGAGGAATCACACCATCTACCATGGGAGAGCCAGGGGACTTGGCCATGTGGTCCAAAGTGTAAGCTCTATACATCTTTGGTTACACCTGTACCCTTCCTTTAAGGTTCATTGACAGAGAAAACATAAAACTATGTTAGTTAAACCCAATGGCACCTCTTGGATGAGTTATCTTTTAAAAGATGGATGCCCACCACAAGAAGATTAGTTAACTTCCCATGGTCCCAGGCCACTAGGAATGAGATGTGGGGACAAGGTGTGGCAGAGATGGAAGACAGTTCTCTGCTGTCCTTCTATTCATAATGAGCCCTACAAAAAAGTATAGGTTATTCTGGATTTGTGAAAGTTCAGTACCTAACACTTTTCAATGTCCCCTAAATTGTTCCTCTTGGCCCCATGCCATGAAGAAATGGGTTTCTCTATTAGAGAACCACTAATCTGGCAAATGTTGAAAAGATAGCCGTAGCACTAGCACCAACAACCAAAGAGATTCTGGTAAAAGGACTTGTCTGATCCAGACCCTCTTGGTGTCCACTGGGGAAGGGAAATACTTCCTGGCTCCGGCGACTAAGGAAAGTTCCTTTCCAAATACAGCACCTTCTGCAGAGTCCAGATGCAGCGTAGCCAAGCCAAGCTAACTGCCACAAATAAATGATGTTCCAAATGAAGAAGGTCCAGCCAGCTGGGGTCAAGTTGGTGTTATACTTGCTGGAGATGTTTCCAACAGTTCTCTGGAATATACCTGGAGTAAGTGGCATTGCAACAACCAAACATTGCAGCTGTTATACGAAAGACCCAACATTTCCTTTCTCACCCTCCAATTGTGGGGGCATCACTCTGCCTTGATATCAACTCCTGACCCTTACTAGAGCACAGTCACACACAAGACATTTATTTGGGCTCTGACCTAATAGGTTGTCTCTAAGTAGATAGATGTGATTATATAACACTGATTCACAAAGTAGGTCTAGCTTTAACCAAGCCATGCTCAGGGAAAAACAGAACTACATGCTCAATAATAATTAAAACCAGACAAACCAGCCCTGCTGGTCTCCCAGACTAGGGTGCAAAGGAACCTCAGAGAGTCAACGAATGGAGTCTGTAGGATAGGAGGCTCAGATTTCTCAATCACGTTCACTTAATCACCAGGCTGAATTCTACTAGTTGTTACTCTCCAACATTTACCCATGTCTGATATTCTGATCACTCTTCCCCCTTGTATGGGTAGGAAGTCATTGAGGGGGAGATTGGTAACCAAGGATTTTTTTCAGGTAGTTGAATGAAACAGCCAGGATACAAGTTGACTCAGATGCTTAGAGTGGGAAGAGACTTTAGAAATCATCTAACCCAATCTCCCCATCTCACCCATGCCCCTCTCTATCATCCCTAACATATACCCACCCATCCTCTGCTTGGATATTTCCAGTGATGGGAGTTCACTACTTCATAAGGCAGCCCACTCATTTCATTGCTGGCCAGCTCTAGTTGTTTTCAGTCAATAAGCATTTATTATGTACCAGGCACAAAGTCTGACCCTATATTGAGATGAAATCTGCTTTCCTGTCATTTCTATTTATTCACTCATCCTAGTTCTAGCAACATAATTCCTTAGGCCCCCAACCCACTGGTAAGCTACCTCCAACTGATTGATTTGAAGTAAGTTTTGGCAGAAATGTACCCTCTGTAACCTGGTTCCAGCTGAATGGGTCGGATAACTATGGAAACTTTCTGTAAAAGCTAAACATCAATTGTTCCCCTACCTTTGAATGCTCCAGAACCTGCCGCACCGTTCATCACCACCATAACTGCAAAAGTGACCATACTCAAAGAAATTAAGAAAACTTTGGCCTTGTTGTGTGTAGACATTTTAGAGACTGAAAAAAAAGTCAGAAAAGAGCATGGAAATCAGTGTCATTAGGATTGCACTGTGCCTTCACCTAGGTCAGTTTCCTGTGCTGATGGGAGGAGGCAGATGAGCTGTTCCTAAAAGGCTTCCGATGACCAGTCCAAATGACAAGTGCCATTTATGCTTAATTGGATCATGATCTTTTATAATTATGACAGTGGGCGGATTTCATTAAGTGCAGCAAGATCCTGCTTGGAGTTAATCTTGGGGGGCAAAATCCAACTGAGTCCATATCCCCCACATTCAAATCTTGAGGTAGTGAGCATCTGAAAAAGGTTCCAATTGGGAGGAATAAGTCAAAAGTATACTCTGACTCCCAGTCCATAGAAAATATGTGAGAGGAAAGGAAGGAAGGGAACAAGTATTTATTAAGCACCTACTATGTGCCAGCCACTGTGCTAAGTGCTTTATTAATATAATATCATTTGATCCCTGTGAGGTAGGTATTCTTATTATTCCCATTTTACAGTTGAGGAAACTAAAACTCCAAAAGTTTAAATGACTTACATATAGCTCAAAAAAAAGTGTGTGAGGTCAAATTTGAACTCAGGTCTTCCTTTGTCTAGGCTTAGCACTCTACCCACTGCACCAGCTACATGCAAACCTGTATCCAGAATCAAGAAAACTCTGTACAGAAAGTCCAAATTTATAACCCAAATTAGAGAATAATTTCCAATACAAAAAAATTACCCTCAAATGATTTCATGTAATATTCTTTTAAACAACAGCTTTATGGAATCTAAAATATGATTTATGAAACAAGTTTTCAGGCTGTCTTCTATTACACAAAGTGAAACATACTTACATTGCAATGTTTTGGGGAGAATATCAATGGCATTTTCCTTTTTCATGATTGTAGGCATAAGGCGCCATAACATAGTTAAATGAATTCTGGTCTTGGAGTCAGAAGACCTGAGCTCTCCTTGCCTCTGATGCTTACTAGCTACGTAATCCTGGGCAAGCCCCTTACTCTTGTTGAGCCTCTGTTTCTTCATCTATAAAATGGGCATGATAATATTGGTACTCCTTTCCCACCAGGTTGTTGTGAGGAAAGCTCTTTGTGAATCGTAAATGTAAATGTGCATGTAATATCAAATGGGACAGTTGAGTAAAGCTCTTTAATTACTTTTCAAGCATCATCCTCATTCATTCTGTTTTTCTCAACACTAATGCTGATGGAGATGGCCGGCAGTCGTATCCAGAGGCCCCAAAGGGAAGGTGCAGGAAGTCAGACCCGCTGAGAGCAAACAACCCTCACCTCCTCCCAAGAGTATCCTCTCCACTGACTGCCTTCCAAAGCATGAACTCTTTTTAATTTCCTGAGCACTTTGTTGTCATTTGTCCTTTGTTCTCAAAGAGGACCATGACATCAGGAAGGTGATGCCATGAATTGGATTTAAGTGAGGCAGGGCTGGGCAAAGTCACCAGCCTCACTGCCTCCTCTGGAGCCATCTTGGTCCAGTGGCCAGACATAGATCAGGATGACTGGAGATGGCCCCCTCCTGAGCACCTACAAGCAGGGGTGAGTGGTTAAGGGGTACAGAGGCCAGCCTTCTCAGGCCCTTGAGTTTGCACATCCCTTTTCCCTGTGCATAAATCATTGAACACTCAGCAGGCTTCTCTAAGCAATGTTTCCATCTCTTTCTATGAGAGACCAGACTTCTGAGTTCTGCTTACAGAAGAATATTCATCATTCAGAGAGATGAAATGCGATCTTTGTTGCCATTTGTTTCTTAGAGCAAAGTCTTCCACAAAGAATTTAGGAATTGCCCAGAATTCTCCTGTTCCTTAATTCTAACTATAAATTACTTAGAAAAATATACCTAGCCATTCCCAGTCTAACATCATTACAGGAAAAGGAAGTCCTGTCTTACCTCTGTGTTCTCACCTTGGTTGCCTGATGAGCCCTCTTGCTAGCAATATTGGGAAGTCCACTGGGTGTGAACAGGTTCCTTCTCTCTCATAATCTCTCTTTCACTCCCTCAAGCATCTTTTGCTCCAGAAAAGCTTGGAAAAATCTAGGAATGCCAGAGTGGGAAAGGGAAAATCAATAGCGGCCTTGGTTTTCTGAGACTTCAATGAAGATTCTGAAAATTAAAATGGAGATCTCCTTAGGACATATATGTATGTATAAATGTGCACTGATGCAAACATCTCCAGAAACTTAGGAAATAGAGAACATGGGACACTGCATCCTATCAGCTGGGAACATGAATCCTCTACTTCTGTAAGAGATAATCTAATTGTTTTGAGAAACCCAGCTCCTAAAAAAAGGTTTTCTCTATCCTGGCTGGGCAAATAATTCTCTTAGGCAAGGCACTGGGAGCCAAAATGTGATAATAGTGATAGTGTTATAAACTGTCTTAAGTCTGGGAAGTGAAGAAAAGAACATGGCAGGAGTTTTGGGGAAAAATGACTATAAGAAAACGAATATACTCAATGGCATCTTTTCTCAACTCTTTTCCTAAAACTACACAGAGATGGAATTTGATAGTGGGCTAATTTTAGCTAATTTGTACCCAGGATCCTGAAGACAGAAATGGTCATCTGGATCCTAAATATTCCTTTTTGATGGTCATCAGGGAGAGATGGATAAGGTGGAACGAGAAGTAGACTATTCTCCTTTGTTTCCCACCCAATAGTGATATCAACATCAAGAAAAGCATGGAATCAAGCTGGCTTGAATCCTTGAATCATCTGACAGGGTTAGAATCATAAGAATCTAACCATGGCCTCTCTTTCCCTACCCAGACCAAGGAAATAACATGGCTCAACTTAGCTCTCAGGAAGGTTAGCACAGTGTAAAGCATAAAGTTCATGTGGGACAGCTGGACCATCACCAGTCACCTTGACTTATGTCTTGCCACTGGACTATGGTGACTCTGGAGGACAGAGTGAGGCTGATGACTTTACATAGCTCTGCCTCACTTAAACCCAATTCACACGCAAGTCAAGACATCACGCTCCTAATGTCATTGGAGCTCTTTGAGAATGAAGAATGAATAGAAACAACGTGTGGGTCAGAATGGAGTAATAGATAGAGTGTGCCTATGACACGTACTAGCTGTGTGGCCTTGGGCAAATCATTTAACCTCTCTGCACCTCATCTTTAAATGAGGCGGTTGGACTAGATTATCATTAAAATCCATGTGATTCTAAGGCTTAAATGAGACAATGTATATAAAACACTTTGCAAACCCCACTTTAGTGCCAAGAGGTGGTTAATTGAAGCTATGTTCTTTTTTTTAAGGGCCATTTTGAGGCAGTTGGCATTCTTTTTTAGCATAAAGGGAGGATTTATTTAACTTTCGGCATAAGCTTAGGAACAGTACGTTTAGAAAAGAGTCTTTCTGGATTTGTGCCACAATGTGACATTTGTACAGGGTAACCACATGTTCTAGATTTTCCATGGCAGTACTAATTACAAAGGGGCACCTAGGTGGATAGAGTACCAGGCCTGGAGTCAGGAAGACCTGAGTTCAAATCCAGCTTCATATACTTCCTAGCTATGGGACCCTGGGCAAGTTACTTAGCCTCAGTTTCCTCATCTGTAAAAATGAGTTGGAGAAGGAAATTGCAAACCAATTCAGTATCTTTGTCAAGAAAACCCCCAAAATGGTCATAAATAGTCAGACACAATTAAAAACAACTAAACAACAATGAATTATCCAGTACTGATTGACTTGTGATAGGAAGTTAAAAAAAAAAAAAAACGAACACTTTGTCAAATCATGAATCTCGTGGTGGTTGTAGACCTGGCTTGAAAATTACATCATCAGCACCACCACCATCCTGATGAGTTACCCACAGTTGGGTTAACCTTTCTTGTATCAGTTTCCTGATCTAGACGCATGTTGGAGAGGAGGGGTAAAGGGAAGATGCTTGTCGGAACATTCCTGATCAATCTGATTTCTCCCCAGTAGATCTGATATAATCACAAAAAGGGGACAAAAAACTGGCAGCAAGGAGCTAAAATAAAAACAAACAACTTCTGCAATTTGCTCATGACATATGAAGTTCTCCTTAATGGAAGGAGGAAGTCGCTAGCTGTTGGCTGCTAAAGGACAGGCTGAGCTCCTGGGCCGCCTTTAAAAGGCAAGACAGAGTACCAAACATAGCTCGGGAGACTGACAAGGAAGCCAGCTGGCCTCCTCCTGACAGATAGACAGACAGACAGACAGTCAGACAGACAGACAGACAGACAGATCATGGACTCAGATGCAGACAGAACACATGAACTTTTGGACATGGCCAGTGTGTGAGTTGGGTTTTGCCTGACTTTCTGTATTTGTTATAAGGCAATTTTTCATTTTGGGGGGGGGAGATTTGGTGGCAACAGGGACTAGTGATGTCACCTCCCCAAAAGAAAACAAAGAAAAGAAGGACATTGAAACACCAAAAAGAAAAGCACAGAAAAGAACAGAAGGAAATTCATATAAGCAGTACAGTTTTGAAAGTAGCATTATTATTGAATTGAAATGAGTTCAAATGAGATAATAATTTTAAAGCATTTAACACAGTACCTGGCACATAGTAAGTATTATGTAAATGTAAGCTATTACTTATTTTTATTATTATTAGTACTAGTAGAGTTTTAAGTTTTTAATAACAGAACACTACACTAAAACTCAGAATGCCTAGATACCTTTTTTAAAAAGCAAGCCATATATAATAAAGATTGACAGATTTGTGGTTTTGAAGATGTTTTTTGGTAGTTCTATGGTGAATAGATATTTTTTTCTTTTGGTGTTTAGGTCTATAATAAAAATATTTTCAATGAAAGAAAAAAGACATTTCATTATCATAATTCAACAGGGGAAAATTTTTTTGGATATCATATTTCTGTGATCTGTATTTCTGTTTTCTCTTGCATTGTCATTACTAGCATACTGTATAGTCAAATGAAATGACTGTAATGTTGCCAAAATGAAAAATGAAAAATAAAAAGCAGGCCACACTCTCCAGGAAGACAACAGTCAAGGAAAGGGAACAGTACCAGCAATGGAGAAAGAACTCAGCTCTTAAGAGGAAATCAGTTCTTTGTCCTTTGTCTTGCACCTCTACCCTAGCGTCACAGCAGGGGAGGGGATTTTTCTCCTCCACTCCCAACCAGCCACACTGGCCAAAGAACATTTTGCAGAGCAGCTACTCCCCTAGGAGGAGTCACTGCCCCCAACACTGAGTTGGCCCAAAGGGAGCCAGTCAATCAAGACAGCTCTGAGGAATGTGACCTTTGGCAGTACAGAAGAGTTAACTCTGGCAGTTGGGAACCAAGCTGGGGAGAGAGACAGACCCAACGTGTCCAGCTGATGCACCTGCCCAGAAGAAATGCTAGAGTTGTGAGAGAGCTGTGTGATGATTCCTCAAGAAGAGAAAGGACATCAGATCCCTGTGGTCCTGGAGAGGTGAATGATCTCTGCTGTTGGAGTTCTCTACTCTCTATCTGTGCCCTCTGTGTGTGTTTCCACACTTGTCACTGATGCTGTGTGTATTTGTGGGAGGATGGGCCACAGATTTATGGGGATGAACACATTCCCATGGGGAGAAGGGTATGTTTTTTAGCTAGTGTTCTCAACATGTCAGCTCAGTAAATGACTTTGTTTTGAACTAATTGTGTCCACTGACTACCTACTAATGGTAAGCATGCTGGTGAAGGTTAGTGAGTGTATGAGGTCACACAGGGTACCTTGAAGCCGGGGTGATCTTCCTAAAGACCCAACCTATACTCGGTCACATTGGGTGGGGGCGGCAGCAGCCGGGGGGAGGGGAGGAGAATCTTACAGGGTTAGAGGGGCACTATGTATAAAATGAAGTGACTGGGCTTGATGGTCTTTGAGGTCCTTCACAGTTCTATATCAACGATCCTATGATCTCTCTGGGGATCTGTTTCTTAATCTGTAAAATAATAGGGAATTGGGTTATCCTATGAGGTTCCTTTCAACCATAATTCCTATGATCCTCTGAATCTTCACAGTAATACATGCAACTTGTCAATATGTAATGATTCTGTGATCTTATTATTGAGTGTATATTCCCTAAAGGTACCAATTGGAACCTGACCCTGACTTTTTGCAAGGCAAGTACATGATGCAGTTGGACAGAGTGGAGGGTTTAGAGTCAGCAAGACCTGAGTTCAAATCTGGCCTCAGATGCTTACAAGCTGTGTGACCTGGGGCAAGTCACTTAACCTCTGTTGGTCTCAGTTTCCTCAGCTATAAAATGGGAATCATAATAGCTAGCACTGACCTCTCAGAGTTGTTGTGAGGATCAAATGAAGTAACAAATGCTAGCTGTAATTATTAGCTTTTAATTCACCTCATGCAGTTCTGGTTCATGTCATTCTATAAATCTTACATAGAGAATATAACTAATGACCTCCCTTTAACTCTTTAATATTTCATAGATACTTGAACACTGGGCTCCAGATCTACAATCCATCATTATCACTAGGTCAGCTCCTTTTCAGGTCATATCTGTGACATATCCTTATACCAGCTTTTCCATGTAAGTCATCATTGGCAATGTGGCACCACTGACCAACACTCTCACTGGATCTTTCCATTGCCTTACCACAGCTTTGATTCTTCAGAGATCATCACGCTTTGCATCACTAGGAGAATATTGATATTAGAGAGACGGGTTGTGTGTGTGTGTGTGTGTGTGTGTGTGTGTGTGTGTATGTGTAAGGGAGGAATTTGGGATCAATCAATCAATAAATATTTATTAAGTGCCTACTATGTGCCAGGCAGCTAGATGGCACAGGAGATAGAGTGCCAGGCCTGGAATCAGGAAGGCTTGGTTTCAAATCTGCCTTAGACACTTGCTAGCTCTACGGCCCTGGGCAAGTCACTTAATCCTGTTTGCCTCAGTTTCCTCATCTATAATATGACCTAGAGAAGGAAATGGCAAACCACTCCAATATCTTTGCCAAGAAAATCCCAAATGGGGTCACGAAGAGTCAAACACGACTGAAACGACTGAGCAACGACAATAAATATGCCAAGCAATACATGCTAGAATATGGAAAACGCTATTAATTTCCTCTGATCAAATCCAGCCCGCTTTCCCCCTCCTCTTTAATTCTTGGTCATTCATTGTCATGCAACTTGATATCACAAAATAAAGACCAAATGAGTCAAGGAGAACACAATTTTCTGCTAGCAAGAATACAGTGCATTTACAAGAAAAACTATTATTAGAAAGCATCGCTACTGTATTATGTGGCCTAGTTGTGCCCTAACTGCCTACTTCTTATCCTCTTCCCCCAATCCCAACTCTGGTCCTATCCCTTTGCCTCTAAACCGTAGTTCTTAACCTTTCTTATGCCATGGACCCCTTTGGCAGCCTAGTGAAGCCTGTGAATCTAGTACCAGAATAGTATTTTTAAATGCATGAAATAAAATACATAGGATTAAAAAGGAAACAAATTATATTGAAATAAACATGTGATTTTTTTTCCTATTCGAGTTCACAAACTCCCTGAAATCTATTCCCAGGTTAAGAACTGATGTTCTGAGCATAGCCAATAACATTCTGAGCTTCCAGATCTGGAGGATAGAAATCAGAGCTATAACATAACTAGCATGGGGCAAATGGGGCTTTTCCCCAAGTACTGACATGTGGGTGGGATGTACTTCTTACCTAAAACAACCAGCCTCTCTGAGATTTGTTCCCTGTCCTGTGTCAGCCCCTCACTGGCCCATACAGCCATGAGACACAACCTCCCTCAATCTGCTACCCCCTTTCTTTGTCTTCCAGGCCCAACTTTGCCTCTCAGCTCCCATGGAGTTGTGGGCAAAACTGTCCAAGAGATGGGCCGTCTCCTGGGGTGACTTATTAACCCCCTCTGCCACCCATGCTCTCCTTCCCCAAAAGTGTTTGCCTTGGATGAAAGAATTCCCTTGGCATATGAGGCAGAGCCTAGACTCAATACGTTTCCTCACTTTATGCAATCAATTATTGTTGTTGTTTGACTTTTATTGTCAAAGAGGGTCAATGATATTATGAGGGCGATGTCTTGACTTGAGCGTGAATTTCACTTGTTGTTGCACAGACTCACTCTCTCCTCCATAGTCATTGAAAGTCCAGTGGCAAGACAAAAGTCAGGACAAACTGGCCATGACCTGGGATACAATGGCCTTTCTAAAACTTTGGTCTTTCTAAATTAAGGCGTAGTCAAATAGCTCCACTTGAAACACAATAGGTTGGTCCAGAGAATCAACTGACTCCTTTAAAACCATTATTTTTCTTTAAAAGCTTGTTTTTTCAGAGTTGTATTTCAAGAAATCATAAATGAAAACTGCACAGGACAAAAAGTAAATTGTCCCGGTTTTAGGAAAAAAATCTAGCCCCTGAGCCCCAAAATATAAGCCACCAAAAATTTTATTCCTATAGACAGAGCACCAATATGTAAGGATGTGGCTCCCCAGGTGGAGAGAGGGACCGTGTGTGGCAAGGGTCTGTAAGTTGTGTGTGGCTGCAAGACAGACAGAACAGACAGCTCCAGCCTCACCTTCCTCCACCCTTCTCCAAGAGACACTTTCATTCCTGCCGGGGGATTTTTTTCACAGCTAGTTTTGGAGTCTGCAAGCCTTTACTTCTTCCAAGGTGGCATGATGCAAGGAAAGGTAGCCTATGCTCTGGTCTGTGAGCAACCAAAGGCACTCTTCTCTGCCCTGAACCTGTGACCAGGGCCCCTGTACCCCACCTATATAATGTGGATAATAGTAGTACCTACCTCCCAGGGGAGACTGAATCGGCTGTGGCCATCAGAACTCTGCTTGAAGACGTCCAAGGCAGAGGAACCCACCAAACTCCAGTATCTTTAAACAAACCTCACACAACTGTCTGAGAGGCCAAGAAAGCCAGGGAAGATGGGAGGTGCAGATGAGGAGAGAGAGCATTCTGGGTCTAGGGAAAGCCAGATGTAACTTAAAGTGCACCAAGAAGGATGGTGTACAGTAGAACACTGGGGCTTTGGGGATAGTTGAAGGGTCTGGGAATAAAGGAGGGGCAGTGGGGGACAAGCAATGGGGTTGAATAATGATAGCTAGGCACGCAGAATCACTGGGATGGCATGAATATGACTGAGTGGAAGTTTGTTAATCATTCACAGAAGAGTGCAGGCCGGTTAGCCACACCCCTGGGCATAGGGCCTCAGGGTGGCGTCCTCTCAGGGTCTTAGGCAGCTCAGGGGCTCCTGAAAAGGTCCATAAAGTAAATTCGTGTAAGCTGAGCTATTTCCCAAACACTAGGAGAGCTCACTTCTAGATATCAAAAGCAGATTCTCTGGTAAAGCAGCTAAATCTTCAGCAATGCAAATCATTAGCCTCTGGCCTCCCCATTTCATTTTGTTTTTATTCAGATTTTTATCAGGTTTTCTCTAGGATTGTGGAAGGCTGGAGCTGGAGGCCTAGCTCTCATCTTCTTGCCAACACACTTCCTATTACACATAAAGAAACTCAAGCTGATGTGCCTTGACCAAGAACACAATTATTGATCATACACCTCTCAGTGAATTCCTACCCAGAGCCATCCAGCTTATGCTTCCTAAAATGCGATAGGAAGGACAAACAGTGGATTTTTGCAAAATATTAAGATGATATTACTGAGTGCACATTTTGCCCTTTATTTGCCGTGTGTGCAGGCTTTCTGCTAGGGACTGTGCTCTCTTTGACTGACTTCCCCAGCTCACGGAGCTATTTATTATCTAGATGTATAAATAAAATAGAAGGATTTAAATTTCTATTAGCTCAGCCATTCAGCTAATAACTCAAGCCAGACTCAGATTAAGGCCTTCTGGGGCCCCTGGGTAATAAGAGGCCTTTCTTCAGCGTTAGTAATATTTTTAAAATACTGAATTTTTAAAAAAATAAGCATCTAAAAATGGAAAACAGGCATGTTATTCTCTTCTATTTATATTAATTTTATAGAATATCAGATATGGAAGAGACTTTAGAGGCTATCTACTCCAAAATGTAACCAAAGAATTACCCCACGATTTATCTATCATTGGGACATGGAGGTAACCCTCTGGGTTCCCGAAGGCCATGCAAGCAGAGCACAATGATGAGAGTAAGAGACAACATTTACGTAGCATTTGAAGGTTTGCAAAACACTCTGCAGATATTATCTCACTTGATTCTCACAACCATCCCAGGAGGAAACAAGCACTTTTATTATCTTCATTGTACAGAGGAGGAAACTGAGGTTGAAAGAGGTGACTTGCCCAGGGTCTCATAGCTAGTAAGTGTCCAAGGCTAGATTTGAACTCAGTGGATAGAGTGCTGGCTCTAGAGTCAGGAGGACCTGAGTTCAAATCCGACACATACTAGCTGTGAGACCTTGGGCAAGTCACTTAACGCTGTTTGCCTCAGTTTCTTCATCTGTAAAATGAGCTGGAGAAGGAAATGACAAGTATCTTTTGCCAAGAGTCAGACACAACTGAAAATGACTCACCAACAACTCCCTGACTCCAAGTCCAGGCTCTATCCACTACACCAGCTCCTTAGCTCTGGCCTTTTGTAAGACACTGGAAAGTTCTGAGTATTGGCCACATGAAATAACCTGCATGTGTCTTGTCTGAAGACCAAATTAGATCAGGAGAGACTCATTGCCAGGTTGGCCAAATGGGGCATTTTTTGGTCACCGCAACCCCTAACGATCATCTTCTGAGTTACAAAGTAGGTGTGATCTACTCTGGCCAAAGGAACACCCACATGGATGAAATTACAAAACCTTTATGTCTTGAAGTATTAAATTTGTATCTTAAGATTAAAATTAATAAAAATAAGCCATTAAATTACTCTATTGTATTTTTAGACATAAGATTTGCAAAATTGTAAATGTTCTATATTTTAAAATATGTAAAATGGTATCAATTTTATTTTAAAATTTAAATTTCTAGTTAAAATCAAAGAAAAGGGGGAAAAGGCACTAAGTGAAATGTAAAAATCTTGACAAAATAATGTACTTTTCCCCAAAATAATATAAGAATAATGCTCTCGCATATTAACAGTAACAAGACAGAGGACTAGAAAAATATACAGTATATAAGATTAGTTCATTGGGCTGTCATGGGCTTAGTATTAGAAAGTCATAGCACATTTGACCCAGTTCATATATCACAGATATGTGATTGTTTTGAATAGAAAATTCTAAAACCCATGATTTAAATGCATGTAAGTATTATATTGTTGTTTCCTGATGTAAATTTCAGAGAAAAACTTTTTAAATGCTTTTAAAAAACATCTTTTCCATAACTTTTGATTTCTCTAATCATCACCCCTGCTTTAAGTAATAGAGTGAACCTTCTGTTCCTAGGCTCTAGGCTAAATTCATTCATGTGTTTTTTTTTTAATTTGATGAGGCTGAAGAGTGTGTATGCATGTGTATGTGCGTGTGCATGTATGCAGCATGTATTTTTAAACATTCTGTCTAATGTCTCATCTGGGTAATATTCAAAGGGTTCTGGGCAGTTTGAACTTCTCTGGAATGTATTGATATTCTCTTATGCAGCCCTGGCCTGGGACGTACAAGAATAACAGCTGATAAGTGTTACCCTGAGCAGTAGTTCCCAGGTAAATACCAAAGTCTACAAACCAGAATCCAGGTCAAAGGCATCCTAGTTATTCACCAAGACATGCTAATGAGATAAGCTAGGGTGTAAACAATCTCTCTAGGGAGATGGCTGAACAAATCCTATGTCAGTCCAAGGGTCATTAACAAACATCCATGAAATTACTATGTTTATTCCAGACCAGTAAAAGTCAAGCACACGAGGAAGAGACCATTTGAAATCTGTACCACTCCCCAGCAACTCCAATGCTAACCATTGTATTAAAGCCCTACTCATGCTCTTAACCTTGAGGGTCCCTAAAAGTGTGACCAATGTTCCCTGTGAGTCATTTATCTCTGGCTTAGAAAGTTCTTGCATTTGGGCTTCAAATTGGGGTGCAGGTGGCTGATACTTAAATGGGGTAGAGCACTGATCAGCACAATAACCAGCTACAAACTTCATAGGACTCCCAATGAAGCATTCTACCCACCTTCTGGTGATGGACTTGCAGTGCAGAATGAAATGTACTTTTGGACAGGGTCAATACAGGAATTTGTTTTGCTTGACAGTTTGAATATTTGTTGCAAGGATTTGGTTTTTGTTTTTCTTTTTTTCCGTAATGGGGTAGGAGAGAAGGGAGGAAGAGAAAATAAATTTCTCTTAATTGATTGCTTTGTTTTTGTTTTTGTTTTTTTGGTTGGGCAATGGGGTTCAGTGACTTGCCCAGGGTCACACAGCTAGTAAGTGTTATGTGTCTGAGGCCGCATTTGAACTCAGGTCCTCCTGAATCCAGGGCCAGTGCTCTATCTACTGTGCCACCTAGCTGCCCCCAATTTCTCTTAATTGAAAAGAAATTTTTTAATAAAATGAATGGAGCAGTATTTGGTTTATAAGGCCAACTGAGAGGAAAAGAAAAATATACTCATAGAGTTCTTGTAGCAGTGAATATATATCTGCCTTGCACATAGTAGGTCCTAAATTAACGCTTAATAAAGCACATAATTAAATCTCTGCTATGGGATCATCATCTAATAAAGAGAGAAAGGAACAAGTATTTATTAAGTGCCTCCTAGGTGCCAGGCACTGTGCTAATGGCTTTACAAAGATGATCTCATTTGATCCTTTTCTTTTCTGTTGTTTTTCAGTCATTTCTGATTTTTCATGACTCCATTTGGGGTTTTCCTGGCAAAGATACTGAAGTGGTTTGTCATTTCCTTATCCATCTCATTTTACCAATGAAGAAACTAAGGCAAACAAGGTTAAGTGACTTGCCCAGGGTCACACAGCTACTAAGTATCTGAGGCCAGATTTGAACTCACGTCTTCCTGACTCTAGGCCTGGCCCTCTATCTACTGCACCACCTACTTTCACCACCCTTCTTTCTCTTCTATCTGCCTGTTTATCTCAAGGCTTCAGTAATCAAAGAGACAGAGAGGAGAGAGGGCAAAAATGATAAACAGGCTGAACTTTTTCAGGGAATAACCATGGCTAGTTTGGCACTCATCTGCTCTGGGTCACCTCACCAAGATGGCACTCATCTCTGAAATGCCAATTTGTGGCCTAACAGTGGCTCCAGTCAGCTGGTCAAGAAGAATCTGACACTCCAGGATTGTTATTTCCCCAGGTTCAGAATCTGGCACATAAAACCTGGGTGAATTTCAAGAGTGTTCCAGGAGTCTAGGATGGGTGTTCCAAGGGTCTTGCAAGCTCACAGAGAGTGAGGACCTTCACTGGAAACAGAAAACACCAACCCTGACTTTCCTGTCTTCGGTCTATTTCAGACATACCCCCTCAGTGCTTTAAGCAATACAGTAAACCTTCTGTTTCTGGGCTCTAGGTTAAATTCATTCATGTCTTTTTTTTTTTTAAATTTGATGAGGCTGAAGAGTGTGTGGGTGTGGGTGTGCGTGCATGCAGCATGTATTTTTTAACGTTCTGTCTAATGTCTCATCTAGGTAATATTCAAAGGGTTCTGGGCGGTTTGAACCTCCCTGGAATTTATTCATATTCTCTCATGCAGCCCTGGCCTGGGACACATGGGAAGAAAAGCTAATAAGTGTCCTACCCTGGGCTTTGAAACCTAGAACCCAGAATTACTAAAGAAAATTACCCAGTCCTGTCCTTCTGATACAAGCGAAAGCTGGTTGGTCACGGGAAGTGAGCCAGAAGGGAAGAGATTGTCCTCCATGCATTTGAGGCTGCTGATTCGAGGTTCCTAGTTCGGAAACATGGATCCCCCAAATACAGGAGATACTCTCTCCTCACCCTGTTTTTAAATTTTGGCATCTCGGAGTCTGATCTAGCCCCTTCCACCTCTGAGCCATATGTCCCAGAAATACTTCACTTGCCAGAAACACTTGGAAGAAGACCAGAGTTCAAATTCTGCTTCAGATACCAACTATCTATGTGACCCTCTGTATCTCAGTTTCTTCACTTGTAAAATCAGAGGGGTTGGCCTTTAAGATTCCTTCCAGCTCTAATTCTATGATCCCATTATCTTTCCAATACCAGCCTGCCCAACCCCTGGCCTTCTCCGTGTGCCAGTTCTAGCTGGGTGGGTCTATAGTTCATGACAAATAGGGTGGTGGAACTACCTCCTTCCTTGGATACCTGAAACTCTGAATCCACTTTGGAGTGATCTATTCAGCAGCCCTGACAGCCCACAATTCCCGGGCTCCTCCCAAGACGTTTGCATCCCTGGGGATGGGTGAAGGGAGAATGGTGGCTTCAGACTGGAGGGATTGGGGTGGGGAGTGGAGAGGTCTTGAGGAAATGTTCTTCCTAGCTTCTTCCCCTCCGTCTTGGCTGGCCCATAATAGTTTTAGCTCTTTTCCTGGTTAATCATTTATAGCAGTCTTCCTACTCCATCGCAAATCCTCCAGCAGTTAAAAAAAAAAAAATACTCACATCGTTCTTTTCTCCTCCTCTAGGACTGTGTAAAACACCCTCCAGCTTTGGTCCAGCTGAGTCTTCCCTGGTTACTCAGAATCACTAAGAGCTGTGTCTCTCAGGCAGAGACAGAGAACTTAACGTCACTGCCCCTCTCCAGCCCATCTCTTAGGAAACTCCCACGATGCTCCTCAAAAACACCCTTTGTCGTTCCTTTGGGGAGGATAGCCTCTGACTGACTGAAAGGAAACTCTGTACCAGAAAAAACTGGATCCTTAACTTGGGTCTAGGGCCAGAGTCTAGCTTCCCTTTTCCTAAGAGGCGTGGTGGATTTTTCCTTAATATTATTGCAGAACATTCTCAAGGCAAGACCATCAGATGGTCCTGTGCCATTTCTTTCTTTGCAAACAAGCAACTTTTGGGAGTAATTGTGCCTAAGAGAACTGGGAAGAGCCATTTACATAAATGATGATGTCTTAGGTGTGTATAAATCATCCTGAATTTCTTGCATGTTAATTTCCAGGCTGAGCTCTTTTAACAGGGGGAAAAAAATGTTTCCAGTCACTCTGTCTGCTTCTCCCCTCCCCCAAATCCCTCCACTTCCGTTATTCAAGACAGGCTGGAAGGAACATAACGTTCCTGGAGTTAAGGGGGCCTGCCAAATCCCTCCCATTTTCCAGGGAGCTTGTTTTCTTGTTTTTAAGCTGAGTTGTGTAAACACCACGGTTGTTTCTCCTCTACTCCCTCCAGTGACTCAGGGACGGGGCCTCCTTCCCTCCCTAAATCCATTACTGCACTGCGGTATTCCTGACATATCTGCCAGAGGCGGCTTCTCAATGCCCCAACTGCACTGGGATCCAGGCCAGGAAGCAAGATGCCTGAATTTGCTGATGCAGGAAATTCAGTAGAAACCTTTGGCACCCATATGGCCAAGAGACTTTCCTGTCCTTTTATTTCCTCTTTTCCTTTCCTCCTCTCCTTTCCTCCTTTTATTCTCTCACTGAATCTGAGGGCCAGAAGAAAGACTTTAGTGGGTTTTTCTATTCTTTTCTTCATGTTCTTGATCACAGACATACTTAAGCCATCCTGGAGAGAAAAGGATTTTTTGTTGTTGTTTGAAAAACCTCCAAAGGAGATTCCACAACCTTTATGATTTAGTTCTAACATAACTTTAAAATGTAATGAGATGAGACTAGAGTATAGTTATACCCCACTTTCTGCTGCAGATGTGGAGATGGATTCAGATTAATGGGAACTTAATCCAATGAAAAATGACTAAGTTTGATTTAATTAAATAAATTTAATTAAATTAAAGGAAGGTAGCTTGGTAGTGGATGGAGTACTGAATGTGGAGTGAGGAGATCTGTGTTCAAATCTTGACTGACATTCAGTAGACATGGATAATAAGAAAAAAAATCACTGTAAAATGAAAATAACATACTTGCACTTAATACATTTCAATGTTGCTGTGGAGAAAGTCTCAGCTAATGTCCTACCTTCTATAAAAAGCCTTACCTAATCCTCTTTAATCTTAGTGCCTTCCCTCTAAGATTATCCCAATTTATCCTATATATATCTTGTTTGTACATAGTTGTTTGTATGTTAGACTGTGAGCTCCTTGAAAGCAGGGACTTTCTTTTCCTTTCCTTATATCCTCAACACTTAAACACTGTGCCTGGTACATAGTAGTCATTTAATAAATGTGTTTTGACCTAACTTGGGTAACTTTGGTGTCCTACATGACACCAAAAACCTGGGTGAATTTGGGAAGATTTCTCATCTCTCTGGTTCCCTGTCCTCAAACAGAAAATCTAGGAACTTCATTATGTGACATTATCCAGTATGTTGTTACCAACTCCACCTTGCAAGCACATAGTTCACAAAGCTCAGGGAAAAAAAAGTTTATATATATAGGACAAAGGAAATAAATAGGGTTTATATTAGAGCTCATGGAAAATGTCAACTCTAAGAAAAATTTAAAACTCAAAAGTTTATGGAAGTGATTGTTGAAAAATCAAAATAAATTAATAAAAAAACTGGAAAAAATTTAAAAAAGAAAATATCAACCCTACTCAAAGAGTAGCTCTTCCCCAGAGATCTGTATAGGTTTATCCATTTATAGTCATGCAACATTAAGTGATACTCCAGCAGCCATTGCTTCTTAGGGCTCCTTACCATGTACTGTCTTCTGCAGTATCTGTAGGAAGTGGTATTTCTTGCCTTTTCCCAGAAAACAGGCTCTGTATTATGGGCTGAGTGGGGATACTTCAATTTCCTCATTATTGAAAGAAACACAAGTCTTTTCTCCATGTTACAGCTCAAATGAAGCTCTAGACCAGAGTGTCTCCACTTTCAAGTATTCTCTTGAATTATGGTTCCTACCAGCTTCTGGTCTCATGTGAAATGTCACCCAGAGTCAAGAACACCCTGCCCCTTTCATTTCTGAGCTGATCTCTAGAACTGATAATGAATTGGAATATGATATGCTGATTCCACAGCCTAACGTTCTTGTTTTACTTAGCATCAAGTGCTATTTTTCCTATCCGCATCAACACTTCCCCCCAAAAGCTTGACAAAGCACCCTAATTTCTCTCCAATGATCACTCAAGTCATAAAAGTCCATCAAGACCAACTAACAGAGTTATTCAAATCATATGGAGCTGCTTCCTGTGACATTTGGGGTAAAAATACAGGGAAGGAAAACCAAGTTCTCATACGTTACCTAGCACTGGAAAGAAAAATATTCAGTATCCATTAGATTTACAAATCTTAACGCACGATGTTAATCTGAGTTATTGTGATGAGAAATGTGGTGATGATGAGAACACTCTAGGAAGAATGGACATTCTTAGAACAAGAACAAAAAATGAGGGGTTTGAATTAAAATTTAGGGGTTCTTAATTTTTTGTGTGTCACAGTACCCTTCAGCAGTCTGACAAAATCTATAAACTCCTCAGAATCATGTTTTTAAATGCATAAAATAAATTTTATGGTTTACAAAGGAAACTAATTATATTGAAATGAAGATGTAATGTTTGTCCCATATAAGTTTATGGACTTTCCAAAGGCCATCCATGGACCCCAGGTTAAAAATCCCTGTACAAAGTCCCTTCCCATTCTAAGTCTATGATCCTGACCCAAAGATAGTTTTAAAAGAAAAGCAAGAGGTCATCTGAGCACAATGCAGAAATTGGTTTCCCAACCCCAGCCACTAGAAATTCCAATGCTGCTTTTGATTGTTACAGAGGCATTTTATTGCATGTCCAAAACAGAATTCATTAGATTTCCCCCAAAAAATCCTTTTCTTAACTCATTCATTCTTCCAATCTCCCAGGTTTGGCATCATACTAGAACCCTCGCTCCCCCACCAAATCCTTCTAATTCTCCATCTCTCACATCCAACCTCCTGGACAACCTGACTCTACATTCCCTTTCCAGGCTTATTACATATTATTCTCCTGCACACACTCTGTGTTCCAGTCAAACTGATCTTTTTGCTTTTCCTCACACATAGCTTCACCTCCTATCTCTACACCTCTGCACTGACCACCCCTCATGACTGAAATGTATTGTCCCCTCAATTTCCTCTTAGAAACCTGTGCTTTCTCCAAGACTCACTTCAAGTACAACCTTCTGTTTAAAGCCTTTCTTGATTCCCCACCCACTCAATTCTACTGCCCTTCTTCCTTTAACCTCATATTTATTTTGTACTTTGGTATAGTTCGATGTGGGGTAGCTGGGTGGTACAGTGGATAGAGTGCTGGGTCTGGAGTCAGAAAGACACATCTTCCTGAGTTCAAATCTGGCCTCAGACACATACTAGCTGTGTGACCCTGGGAAAGTCACTTAATCCTGTTTGCCTCAGTTTCCTCATCTGTCAAGTGAACTGGAGAAGTTGAAATAGCAAAGCACTCCAGTATCTTTGCCAAGAAAACTCCAAATGGGGTCATAAAGAGTTGGGCATGACTGAAAACAATCTAACAACAACAACATGTTTTGACATAAGTGCTTCCTTCCCTGTCTTCCCTAATGGAGCATACATTAGGAAAGCAAGCACCATTCCTTTTTTTTACCCTAGCACAATGCCCAGCAGATAGTAGGTGCTTGATAAATGCTTGCTGATTTATTGAACTAACCCTTATTACTTAATGTTATGGGAAAACAGCAGAAGGAATCCTCCATACATTGGCCTTGTACCAGGGATCTTCCTGAAAGAGTGTTCCTATATCAGAGTGTCTTTTCCCTGTGGAGCTTACATGATCATTATAAGGAGTGATTTGTCTTCATTGCCTATTGATCTTCCATTGGCAGAAGGCAGACAACAATCAAACTTCCAGTTTCTTTTCTCCTTACCCTCTCTCTGTCAAATAATTTACAAGAGTTTATAGGAGGGGCTGTAGAGATTATCTGTTCTAACCCCCTCATTTTGCAGATAAGGAAACTGAGGCCCAGAGAGGTTATCATTTGGCCACAATCAGAGAAGGAGTAAATGGATGAATTAGAATTTGAACTCAAGTTCTTTGACTCCAACCTGTTGACAATATGGGACTGATTTCCAAATCAGGTATATTTATTAAACCATGCTTCCTTTCTAATGATTGTAAATAAACACTTATCTCCAATGCAAACTGATATGTAAAAAGGAACCCTTGTGAATTGGTTTTAAATTTAAAAGCTCCTCTCTTGATGCTCTTATATGGATTTTCTTAAGTGAGGTACTAAGAAGGATTAAATTTCTGTTCTCTGGGAAGGAAGAAAGTCCAGAGCACAGGGATGGCTAAAGAGTTTAAGTTTTCATGTATCTGGTCTCCTCTGTAGGAACCACACTTTCACTAGTATGCCAGCATCAATGTGAGTCACTCACACAGCCCCCAACTCTCTTATAGATTCCTGTAGGTCTCTAACGCCTTTTTCCTTTAGTTTCATGTGTGCTTATTAAGTACATTTAGTTCCCTCATAGCCTTTTAATTGATTATTGTTCAGTGATTCCACAGAAATGCAGTATTATGTCAAATACCTTTGCAAGGTTCATTAGTTTCACAGAAATAAAGTAAAAATGGGCAAACAAATTAATGGCATGGGACAGGAAGAGGTTGGCAATTTTACAGTGAGGTTTGGATATACTTATTAACTGTATGGATTAGACAACCTTTTGCAGTATATGCCCTTGTCCCTTAAATCCTTCGTCCTCCTCTTCTACAATTAAGTTTTTTGCATCTTTTTACTTTATTTTATATGATTAAATGATAAGCCACTTCTCCTTCACTATGCAATTCTTCCCTTATACCCTATATGTCCAGTCACAGAGATTTTTTCATTATGTTTAACTCAGATGACTTCAGTGCAAAGGGACACATAGGGGAACAGAGTAAAATATTAAGTTTCAACTCTGGCTTTGTTTCAAGAAATAAAAGGGGTTAAAAGCCTATAGACCCAACAGAACACCTATTCCTATATATCATACTTTCTTTCAGAAGAGAGTCAGGAGGCACTGGATACGGTAGACACCAAATAAAAATGAACCAAAAACAAAAAAAAAATGAAATTGACAAAATCTTAACAGTCAGTAAACAACTGGTTGACAATATGGGACTGATTTCCAAATCAGATGTCTTCATCAGTCATTCCATTGACTTGTTATAAAAAAGAGTCAACACCAAATTAGAAGCAGGGATTTAAAACAGCTCCAATCTGACCTTGTTTTTAAAAAGCTATTGAAACTGAAATAAGGGAATTGGAGAAGACAATGGACATTTGTATAGCCTATCACCATTTCCTAAGGAATTTTAACTGATATAAATCTATCACCACAAGAAAGCCAAAAGAGTCCAGCTGAGTTTTAGCCAGCAAACACTTAATCTCCTTGCCAAGTGAAGAAACTAATGCCAATGCCAGTGGAAAATATAAACTCATTTGTAAAATCTTACAAAGAAAGAACAATCAATTAACCAGCATTTATTAAGTGTCTACTTGTGCTAGGTACTATTATAGTCACTGGGAATACAAAGAAAGAATGAAATAGAGCCTGCTCTCAAAGAACTTACATTATATCAAATAAGACAACATGCATGTATATTAGTATATGCAAAATACATACAAAGTAATTTGGGGGAAAAACCAATACTAGCTAGGAAAGTCAGGGATATAATATGTAATAATAATAATAAATTTAAAATTAAAAATAATAATTAATTTAAAATTAAAATTAAATTAAAATAATTTAAAATTAAAAATAATCAAAATTAAATAAATAAATAAAATTTTTTAAAAAGTAATAATTCATAATAACGTAATAAAATACATAATGTAGGACATGATACTTGAGCTAAACTTGGAAGGAAACTAGGGATTCTAAGAAGAAAAGGTGAGGAGGGAGTAACTTCCAAGCATGGGGCACAGTTTATTTAAAGGCATTGAAATGGGAAGTGAATGTTGTATATGAGGAGCGCCACGAAGGCCAGTTCTGATATACCATGGGGTGCTTGAAGGGAAGTAATAGATGATAAGGCTGGGAACCTATATTGCATCTAGGTTGTGAGGGGATATAAATGCTAAACAGAGGAGTTTGTATTTGACCTTAGAGGTCATAGGATGTGGTGTTTATGTACATGGTCAGATTCGTGCCTTAGGAATGTCACTGTGGCAGCTGTGGGGAAGATGGACGGGAATAATGAGTGTCTTGGGTCAGGGAGGCCAATTAAGAGATAAGTGTGGTAGTCCAGGTGCCAAAGACTTGAACTAGGGTGGTGGTCATGAGAATTGAAAGAAGAGAACAAATGCAAGAAAGGCTGTGGAAATAGGATCAGCAAGACTTGGCAATTGATTGGATACATGGGATAGGGAAAGTTGAGGATGACTGGAAGGCTGGAACCTAAGTGACTAGAAGAGTGATAGTACCCTCAACAAAAAGAGGGCAGTTTGGAAGAAGGTTGGGTTTGGGGGGAAAGATAATAGGAGAAAGTTCTGTTTTGGACATATTGAGCTTGAGATATCTACAGAATATCCAATCTGAAAAATCCAGTAGGCAATTTTTGGTGCAAGACTAGGGCTCAGGAGAGAGCCTGGGGCTGAATATAGAGTTCTGAGAACCATTCTGAATAGAGATGACAAAAACCCATTGGAGCTAATGAGGGTGCTAAGGAAAGAGAGACAGACAGACAGACAGACAGAGACAAAGACAGAGACAGAGAGACAGAAAGAGAGGCAGAGACAGAGAGAGGAGACAGAGACAGAGAGAGAAAGGGAAGAGAATCCAGGACAGAGCCTTACTGTACACTCACAGTAAGAGGAGCAGTCAGACAGAACTCAAAGATAGCATTGTCATCTAAACCCAGAGAGAAGAAAATATCCAGGACATGAGGATCTGAAAGGAAGATAATGGAAAATTACGTATTTTATCACCTCATAAAAAAAGCAAAGAGAGGAGGAGAGACAATCAAATTTGTATAAAGCTTAGTATGAGACCTAGTTAAGCCAGATCACTCCGAAAGCATTTAAGATTGAAATTGGAGGGCAGGCAATTGACAGATAAAAATGGAAAACATACTTACACATTTCCAGTAGTGAATCCTTGTCTTCGTCAATGGCTTTGTAACTACCACAAGTGAATTTTAAAATCAGAGTCCCCAGTGTGCTACATGAAAAAACAGGAAAGTATGAAAAAAATTAATTTAAAATTTTTAAAACCGTCAAAAGATAAAGCATAGAGAGAGACAAGAAGTCTGTGCTGAGTGTGACACAATGTTGAAGGCACTAGGAGATGGATTTTCAATGCACCTGAGAGAGAAGAAAATCATTGAATGATTAGGGGGGGAATCACAGATATCACTACTGGAAAAGGGCAGCTGAGTAGATATTTATAACTTCCAACTCCTGTGTCTATTTACTCTTCCCTTATTAGAATACAAATATATCAATGGTATCTTTAAAGAAAATACGAGAAGAGAGCATTTTTAAACTGTGTATTTATTGAAATCTTTTGTTCATGTATCACCATTTTTAAAAGTATCCATCCTTACTTCTACTACCCAGCAGGCCATCCCTTATAACCAGAAAAAAAATTTTTTTTAATGCATTTCAGCAAAACCAATCAACCTATCAATTACAGCTGACAGTGTATGCAATATTTCACACCCATAATGACCTATCTTCTTCAAAGAAGGCAGGGTGGTGCATTTTCTCAGTTCTTCTCTACAACTAAGTTTGTTCATTATAATTACGCATCTATTTGTAAGGTGAGGAGGAGTTATTCTACACCCCTATTTCAATTGATATGTGATCAGTGTATAGGCTTATTGTAGTTGTAAATGTGTAAATACAGTGGTTTATGCTCTATGATCTCTTTATGAGGTAGGAATTCCTTTGATTGGATGAAAGGAAGAGCTGATTAGCTAATCCAACAAGTTAACACACTTCTGGAGGTTTTAAATTGTTGAAGGAATTTCAGCAGAAGACAGTGGCACTGCAGCCAAGCAGTAAAGGATTCTAGAATCAAGAGCACCTTGAAGAGATAGACCCTTGTACCTGTATCAGTGCATCCGAGGAGAAACACACCAAGGACAAACATGGACATAGATATGGAATAATACGGCTTCAGAGAGTTTGACTCCTCATAGTGGAGAGAATGATGGCTATGGAGTCTAGAAAGGCAAGTGGCAACATCCATACCTTCTGTATCCATCTGTGTCTCTATCCATGTATGTCCTTGGTATATCTCTTTAGATGCATTATCTGCTACTAGTCCACTCTCTCCAATAACTGGAGGGAGGGAGAAATGGATTGTCATGGTTTTGCTTTATTTTGTTTCATGGCAAGCCTACTGATGTTATATTATTATTTTTATTTTGTTTGCTATTATGCATATTTTTGTTATATGGATATGCATATGATGTTAAGGTTCATTCATGTAACACATCCTGCATGTAATTTAGACCTGTAGGGACCAAAGCAGCTTGTCAAATTATACTCTGTATTGTATTAGGTCTGTTGCATGTATTGTTGAAGTATATTTGTAATGAATGGCACTCTAAAGTGATTTCAAGGGGTGGTGGGTTAATCATCCCTGTCCTACTAAGTGCCATCGTATTTTTATGCTGTCAGGTATAATTTCAGCTGTCAAGTATCATCCAGCTGTTTTTGCAAGGGAATGCAAAAAACAGCAACAACAACAAAAGGATTTGTAAGTTCAGAGGGACAAACATTTCCTTGAGAATTATTTGAACTACTATGATTCTTGAGCTGGAAAGGTGGCATGTGATACATCCAGGAATTTCAAAAGAGTCAGATGTAGCCTATGAGAAAACAAACTAAGAGGAAGAAATAGGGCGGCTCCATCCTCAGACCAATCTTGCACTTCACAACCTGAACCATAACACTTTGGAGGTACAGGAGCAAAAAGTAACAGAAGAAACTTAAGAAACTAAAGAAAAAACTAAAGGAAAAACTGAAGGTAGAGCTTCAGTAGAAAAGAGACAGATCAAGTGGGTCAAGGGACTTCTACAGGCATATCAGAACAGAGGATGCAAGCTGAGGCTACCAATTATATTCACATATCCAAGGACTGAGAGAATTTCCAAAAAAAAAGCTCTGCTCTCTCTCCAACTTCCCCACCACCTGCCTATTCAGTAATAGACATTGTTCCACTTGATTTTTTTAACCTATATATTTCCTGTATTCTAATTTTACATCAAATATGGATGCAAAAATTTAAATTAGGATGAACGGCTAAATCTCTGCCTGAATGTTAAAAAGTTTTCCTAACTGGGGGCTCTGAGCCACTATAATTGGAGTACCAACTTTTCATTTATGTAAACTCCATGAAACAATAGAGAAGGGGAACCCATGAATCTAAGGGCCATTATATTGGCCCTAGGATAAAAATTGAGCTAATTGTTTTAAAAGGGTATGGCTGGTGAAATTTCCAGAGAGAAGGTGAATAGGGAGGAAAAGGAGTGTCTCAAGAAAATGTCACATCCTAAACCATCCCCTAGGGAGGAAATAGAGAAGACCTGAAAAGGATTCAGTTTTACCTCTGTTCAGAAGTCAGTGGGAGAAGAAAAGATCTAATACCAAGCAGCCAACTATTCATTCTGCATCGACACCTACCATAATTCCAGTTCCTTCCCTTTTTTTGTTCTTTCCATGCACATGAACAGGTAGAATTTTATTCATGATATTTTACGGCAGACTAACCTTTACAATTCCACATTTGACTGAAAGGTGAAATAAGAACAAGATCCTGCTGCGCTTGTTGTATATTTACAATAAAAAAAAAGCAATGATTCGGTAGAGCATAATGCAGTCTTAAAGACTCTATTCAAATAAGGTGTCTCTCATAATTATCTTAAAATCCTAAAAAATTCCTTGATAGATACAACAGACAAAACTTTGTTCATCAATCCATTGATTATTAGTAGTAAGTTGGGCATAAATGGGAAGATGTATACTTGATGAAGGTGTTTGCTACTGTTTTGGCACATGTTTAGAAAAGAATCCACATGGAAGACAGATTCCCTATAGATAGTGAGGATCTTCTCATGTCCTTACTTTCAAATTATAGTATGATTATTGCATGAAAGCAATACTGCAGAGTTTCTTAAATGAGATCTATAATTACTCAAAAGAGTTCAATCTAACTATCCCTAGAAGAAAAAAACAGTGGATCTAGAATGTCTAATTTTCCAACAATGATATGTGGTAGATGGGCAGCATAAGAGACTGGTCTGCCAGTACATATATCTTGGACAAATACTGAAAAAGGACTATGAGCCCAGAATTAAATAAGAGAAAGAGAACAGACAAGATGACATTTGGGAAACTGTGTAGTATTTTTAGGAAGAAGCTAGGAGTTATTAAAAACAAAACTCCATCTTTTAAACATTAATATTCATCCAAATCAAAGAAAACTGAAATCATCAAGGAATCAAAATAGCAGTTCATCCAAATAGCACAATGGCAATAGGGATGTATATAGAATGTATATACATATATAACGGATAGACAGGCTGCAGCATATTATTAGTGACAAATTACACACACAAAAGCAACATCAGAGGTATTAAAGAGGTGTGTAACTGGAAACAGAGGTAATTGATCATATAGTGAGAAAGAGGAATAGTAAATGGAAATCCCTTTTGTTACCAGTACCCACATAATATCAAGAGACCTAGAGCAGAGATGTCAAACAGGTGCCCAGTTGGCCTCACTGCAGCCCACAATGCTCCCAGTGCAGCCTGAAGCCGATTAAAATTTAATTGGGTAAACTGATCCAACCATTCTGGTGAGCGGTTTGGAACTATGCCCAAAGGGCAACCTAACTGTGCATACCACTACTAGGTCTATATCCCAAAGGGATCATAAAAAAAAGGGAAAAGGACCTACACATGCAAAAACATTAATAGCAACCTATTTCATGGGTGGCGAAATATTGGAAATTGAGAGGATGCCCATCAAGCGGGGAATGGCTGAACAAGCTGTGGTATGTGAATGTAATGTAATACTATTGTGCAATAAGAAGTGATGAACAGGCACATTTCAGAAAAAATTGGAAAGACTTATACAAACTGATGCAAAGTGAAATGAGCAGAACCAAGAAAAAATTGCACACAGTATCAGCAACATTGTGTAATGATCAATTAGGAATGACTCAGCTTTTCTTAGCGACACAATGATCCAAGACAAGTACAAAGGACTTATGAAGAAAAATGCTATACACATCCAGATAAAGAACTAATTGGACTCTGAATGCAGATCGAAGCGTGTTTTTTTCACTTACTTTACTCTTTTTAGTGTTTTTTTTCCTTTTTGATCTATTTCTTCTTTTACAACTGTGACTAATATGGAAATATGTTTTACATGATAGCACATGCATAATACATATAAAACTGCCTACCATTTTAGAAAGAGGGAAGGGAAGGAGGGAGAAAAATTTGTAACTCAAAATGTTGTGCAGATAAATGCTAAAAATTGTCTTGACGTGTAATTGGGAAAAAATAAAATACTATTTAAATTTTTTAATAGATAAAATTTAATTGGGAAATACTTAACAAAATAAAAAATACAATGGAACATAGATGTTAATATGTGGTTTTCTAAGTCAATATGAAGCCCACATGGACCCTTACGTATGGCTTAGTAGCCCATTTCTATTTGAGTTTTATGCCACAGACCTAGGGGGGGAATGTCCTCAGAGCTTTGAAAGGAACCCCTCCGCAAGATTTATAAGCAGACATAGCAAAGAGTTTAATGAGAAAAAAAGATATGATTATGTGGAAATAGGCACTTTTGGAAGGAGTAACCTTATCAATGAATGATGAGATCCAATGAAGTATGCTGTTTATCTTTTACTTTTATATTTAGTCTAAGCTTCCATGGAGTATTTAGTGATACAGTCTATGAAAGGTGTATATGTGAGGAAAGTGGCCTGAATTGAATTCAATTGAATTGAATATTCAGGAAAAAAAGAATAAGTTAACCAATTAGGCAATGTGACATTTAGTCTTACATCTTATTCACATTATATCTGTTCTGAGAAACTCAATTACATGGTTTAACAGAAGTTGCATATTTGAGCCCCATAATGTACCTACCATGTGCCTGGCAGAACAGAAAACAATGTCCTTGATTTTTGGAAACCAACATCCTAACAAAACCAGATGAGCAACTGTTAAAGTGATCTCGCTTATGTTTTGTGAGCTTAGGGTAGGTGTTTGCTGGTGTTTCATGTTTTAGTTTTATTGGGAATTGTAGAAAGGGTAGGGGGAAGTAGAATCATCAGTCATGCTTTATGGAACAGGAATTTAATCGTCATAGTACTTTCTGAGGTGAGCAATGTGATTATCACATCAGAAGTGAACCCTTCTTTCACTCTCTAGTCCCTGGCCTAAACCATGAGTAATAAAATTACATGCATAGAGGTTTGAGTTCACATACAGCTGAAGGGAATCCTAGAATTCCATCTTACATTTTAAGGATGAGGAAACAGAAACTCAGAAGTGAAAGGACTTGTTCATAGTCAGAAAGCAAGCCAGTAGCACAGCTGGGAAGAGGATCCTTTCACCAATATGTGCTGCCTCTCCTTACTCAGTCCTTAATCATCCTGTACACAACTTCTCCTAAACCTACTCTTCTCCCATTTTAGTCTTGCCCCTCCTTGGAATTATAGCTTCCCTATCGGTCCCTCACCAACTCTGGTCCCTGCACATGCAGCCATTTTGTTCTGTACAACCAAAACTCTAGAATTACATAGGAATGCCATCAGACCAAGTTCCTTCCCCAGAAGCCTTTAAGGACAAGGGGAAAGGGAAAAGAGGACAAGTATTAAACACCTGCTATGTGCCAGGCACTGTGCTAAATGCTTTATAAGTATTATCTCATTTAATCCTCACAACCTTGTGAAATAGTTGCTATTATTATCCCCATTTTATAGTTGAAGAAACTGAGGCAGACAGTAGTTAAGTGACTTGCCTGGGGTTTTGGGGGGGGGGGGACATTGCCAGCCATCTGGACCTATGTCTTGCCATTGGACTCCAATGACTCTGGAGGAGAGAGTAAGGCTGCTGATTTTTCACAATTTTGCCTCACTTAAATCCAATTCACTTGCAAGTCAAGACATCACCCTCCTGATGTCATTGATCTTCTTTGAGAGCAAAGGACAAACAACAATGATTTGCCCAGGATCATACAGCTAGTAAGTATCTGAAGCAAGATTTGAACTCAGGTCTTCTTGACCCCAGACCCCATGTTCTATCCCCTGTGCCACCTAGCTAATTAGAAATATCTATTGGTCTGGGGTTGCTTTAAAGTGTAGTCCTGCTTGGGGGCAGGGAAAAGGACTAACTCAGTAACTAAATCCTAGTTTATAATTCTTTTAAATCACCCACCACTAAACTTCCAAGAGAGCTCATTGGTGGTATTCTTTGTGAAATATAATTCTGTGGTCAGTAACCAAAGACTAAAGACCCACCCAAAGAATGTGACTGTTTTCTAACTTATAACAACTTGAATATTATCTTGATCCTAATTAGTTATAATATAATCTGTCAGTTCCAAAAATGCAGGACTTTTTAAGGTAAAGCAAGCAAATAAGTACATTCATTACTATCTCTTTAGCAAATCTGGTACCATTTGAATTCTTCAAGTGGTTGCCTCCAAGTTCTCCCATTCCTGCGGTGGTCACTGTCAGGCGGGGATGTCTGATGTCTGATCTCTAGGCAATACATCTGAATCCAATCATCTTTCATGGGAAGCTGAACATCTAGTCAACCCTCTCATCACGAGGTTCTGAGTACGTTCAGTACCATCCTATCTGATAGCTAGGTCCTCATAAGAGATTTCATACAAGCTTTCCTTGTGCTGCTTTTAAGTGATGCATCAGTATTACAATTGATTGGTGATTTCATCAATGTGGGTAAGCTTGACACCAGTACTTATTAGCATCTATTCATATTTTCTCATCTTGTACAATTCTTATTCTTGTCCTTCTATAGAGACTCCAAGGAGGAGCTATCCCATGTGCTGGAGTTCCCCCTCTAGGCCTTTTCCTATTCTGCAGGTAATCATGCAGTATTCTAGCAGCCTATCTGTTAAAATCATGCTCTTACCACATGAATGGCCACCAACTTTTCCAACCATTTAGTCCCTTAAAAAGACCTTGGTGAAGTGATAAGAGAGTTGAATGTGAAGTCAAACCTAACTTTGAATCCTGCTTTGAATCAGCAAGTCACTAACCTCTCAGTCTGGATTTCTTCACCTAATAACAATAATAGTTAGCGTTTATATAGCATTTTAAGGTTAACAAAACACTTTACAACATCTTACTTGATCTTCACAACAAACCTATGGGATAGGTGCTATTATATCCATTTTACAGTTGGGAAATCTGAGGCAAACAGAGGTTAAGTCACTTTACCAGTGTCCCATTGCTAATAAGCCAGATTGGAACTCAGAACTTCCTGACCATAAGCCCAGTGACCTATCCACTGTGCCACCTAACTGCCTAAAAGTGGGGGAAATAATACCTATGCTATCTCCCTCATAGTGTTTAGAATTAAAGAGAGATGAGTATCAAATGAGACAATGTATGGGACATGCTTTGTAAACTTTAAAGAGCTATATAAATGTCAACTATAATTAATCTCTCAAAACCTCAGTTTTCTCACCTATTCAATAGTGATAATACTTGCACTACCTACCTTAAATGGTCGATGTGAAGAAAGCCTTGTGTAAACTTTTAAAGACTATAGAAATGAGTCAGTCAGTCAACAAACATTTATTAAGCATTTACTATGTGCCATTCACTGTGCTAAGTGCTGGGGATACAAAAGAAAAAACACAATCCCTGTCCTTAAGGAATTCAAATTCTAATGGGGGAGACAACATGCAAACAACCATCTACATGCAAGATATATAATATCAATGGGAAATAATCTCAGAGTGGGGAGCCCTCTTATAGAAGTAACCTAGGAAATCAGGAGGCACAGGTGAGGAAGGAACAGGCCCTCCCAAAAAATGGTACAGAGTCAAGAGATAGAATGCCATCTCCTCATTTAGAGAGGAAATCAAGTATATGCTAGCTGATGTGGTTTCTGGGTTCTTTTGACCTCCTCATTGTAGCAATTGTTTTATATTGGTTAAACTTTTGTTAAGAAATTGTTACAATCAAAACCAATTGCTTTAACTTAATCCATTTATTATTTTTAAAAGACAGCAACTTTGTAACTATAACTAGTTATAGTTATTGTAATTATTGTAAATGCAGAGTGATGGCTAACCTTCTAATGGGGCAACTCTAACTAGTTGATGATCTGACTACACATCATAGTGTGGTCATTTCTGAATATCTGCCACATCAATAACTAGTCATTTCTTGTCTATTAAGATATAATCAATTTCATTTTTGTTGAAATGAATGTTGAAAACTCTCTTTACATGTAAATCAATTTAATTTAAAAAAAAATGAAGGTGTGAATATGGTGGTGCCACAATTAGAATCACACAAGACCTATCACTAGACTAGCGACGCTAAAAAACCACAGGTCTTAGAACACTATATATCAAAGAGCAAAAAAACTGGGTTCCAGCCAAAAAAGATCATACTCAGCAAAGCTAAGCATAATCCTGAATGAAAAAAAGTGGACATTCAATGAATTGTCAGACTTCCAGAATTTTATTTTAAAAAAACTGAACTTATTAGAAGATTTAACATATAAGAGCCAACAGAAATAAAAGGTACATACCAACACTAATTACAAGGAACTCAACAAGGACAGATTGTTTACCTTTCATGTATGTAAAATGTAAAACACATGTCTAAGATTGTTATTAGTAATTGGGTAGTTCATAAGAAAGATTGGGGTAGACCTGAGTATGATAGGATTTCAAAAAGTAAAAATATTTAAGAACAGCTAAAAAGAAATTATCTTTCACAAATGAGGTGTGAGAGGAAGAACCAACATAGAGGAAATAGGGGTGAAGGTAGTTCTGGAAACCTACTTTCATCAGGAATGGGGGAAGAGGATAAGGGAGAGATCTTTGGAGGGGAGGGTGAGAGAATAGGTCAGAGCAGGTTATAGA
>NW_020954556.1:26229176-26258293 GCF_900497805.2 Vombatus ursinus | reverse complement strand
AGGGTGAGAGAATAGGTCAGAGCAGGTTATAGAAAGGTGTTTAGATTTATGGGAATAGGAGGATAAGGGAAGAGGGGTAGGTTAAATAATAGGAGGGCAAGGGAAGGGGATAGAAGTAAAGGAGGAGTCAGGAGGGATAGGAAATAAGTGATACACACAAACATAAAGATCAGGAGTAGAATTTGTTAGGGGAAAAGGAGCTGGGGTGGTAATCATGATCTCAGACAAAGTTCAGGCTAAAATAGATTTAATCAAAAGAGAAAAGTAGAAAAACTATACTATGTGTCAGCCATATTTATCAATGTTGTTTTGGACTATTCAAAACAACTAGACAGTATAAAGTAGGAAATATTGCTGTGGTGTAGGAAAAATATGGAAAGACTTGGACTTATGAAGGAAGAGGTTATCCACCCTCAGAGAAACAGAGGATAAATAAGTATAGTACAGTCTTATATAGATGCATATCAATGTGTATATCTATATATGACTATGATTATTGATATCTAAGTATCATATGTGTAAATGTATGTACGGGTATATGTGTGTATATGTCCATATATGTGTATGTGTATGTGTATGTGCATGTGTGTGTGTGTGTATATATGTGTGTGTGTGTGTGTGTGTGTGTATACATGCATACATACATATATCCTCACTCAATTGTAGCCTTCAGGAGCAGGGGGCACAGAAAAAACAAAGTAAAAAGTGCACAGCAGAGAACAAAAGAAAACTTACAAAGAAAGAAAAGGTGGACAGCTCTCAACACAATGTGTAGTATTTATTATATAGGCTTTCTTGAAATGGAAACTTATTGCTGTATTTTTTTTTCTTCTTAGTGAGGCTATTGGGGTTAAGTGACTTGCCCAGGGTCACACAGCTAGTAAGTATTAAGTGTCCGAGGTTGGATTTGAATTCAGGTTCTCCTGACTCCAAGGCCAGAGCTTTATCCACTGTGCCATCTAGCTGCCTTCCATTGCTATATATTTGGAATCATCTCTCATGTTCTGCTGTGGACATGGCAATACTTTTTTTCTTATTTTGTATTATTTTAGTTCTAGTATTTGAGCTTATTTCTTTTTTCTTTTTTTTGTATTTAAGTTTAAAATAAAGAATCTAAAAAAATAATGGTGATCAGTACTTGCCACGAACAGTGCCTTCTCTCTTCTTGAAGATAGTATTCGTGAAATACGAGTTTGAGACTTCTAATATTCAGTGAGGTGTTGGCCTCTTCCATTTCCTAATCCTCAATCATATTTTCCAATATATCTTTTGATGTCCTTTCCTTCTGCTCATCTCTGCATTAGCAGTCACTGAGTATCAAGGTTGGTGTCGACTTGGTTTAAGAATCTTGCCAAGTTCTTCATAAAGGTTTTCTACTTCACCCTCTGCAAGAGATCTTGATTCATAAAGTGAAACTGTCTTCCCTATAGCATTTTTTCTCATGCTTATCATGAACACTGCAAGATTTGATGCTGAAGTGTCCAATTAGATGATTTCTCTTACTGCTTTGGGCATACAAGAAAATCTGCTCCTTTATTACACTCTGAAGAGAATCTGTGAGCTGTCCTTCCACTCCACAGCTATTTATATCTTCTGTCTTCCTTTATAACAAGAATGTCAACACTGATGAGGTTCATTTCTTCTAGAAGGATATCAACACATTATCATTGGACAAAGAGCTCTCATTTAGAGAACCAACAAATTAAGGTTTAGAGAGTATCTAAAAACGTGTGTGATTCTTTCTATCCCCTTTTCTGCTATGCTATCACCATCCCTGCAAAAGCAAAAAGAAAATGAACAGGAGTGAGAGTTCTTTTGCATTTTTCTCAATTTCAAAAGTCATGGCCAATGTCTTTATTCTCGAAGTCCCTCTGGATTTAGCTAGGCTGGCCTTCGAAATGCGGGCATAATCTGACATTACGACATTGAAACTTCCCCAGCTAGGAAAAACCTGCTAGAGCTTGTTCCATCAGCAAAACCTTCAGGACCCAGGGTCCCCTCCATAACACAGCAAAGCATCAGAGGAAGATTTTTGTGCAGGGCTTTTTAATAATCACATTTCTACCAATAACAAACATGTTTGCAACTAATATCTCTGGTAAACTGCAAATCCCCAGACGTCTGTTCTCAGTGTGATATTCCCTGATTTGACTTTGATCCTGACAATAACCCTGTGAAGCAGGTGCAATTGCTGTTGTTAAGTCATTTAGTCGTGTCCAACTCTTCATGACCCCATATGGAGTTTTCCTGGCAAAGATACTGGAATGCTTTGCCATTTCCTTCTCCAGTGGATTAAGGCAAACAGATATTAAGTGACCTGCTCAGGGACATAGAGCTATTAGGTATCTGAGGGCAGATTTGAACTCAGATCTTCCAGACTCCAAGTCCATTGCCCTATCCACTGTGCCTTTCTAGCTGCCTAAAAATGAGGGTATTAATACCCGTGCCACTTCCCTAATCAGGCTGAAGATAGAACAGGGACAAGGATCAAATACATACAATGTATGTAACATGTAAATGCTAAAGGGCCAAGCTTTAAAGGGAGAGATCTGTAAGGTCACCAAAAATATTCCAAGTGGCCTCTATCAGCTGAAGCATCTACCTGAGAAAGTCCTTGGTTTTGTGCCAAATGGTTCTTACCATTTAAAACAGAAAAGCAGAGGAGAAAAGAAGAAAGAAGAGGAAAGGAGGATAGAGCAGAGGATGAGAGGAAGGAGAGAAGAGGAAGAGGGCGAAGAAAAAGAAAAG
The DNA here is from genome assembly GCF_900497805.2 of Vombatus ursinus. Classification (NCBI taxonomy): domain Eukaryota; kingdom Metazoa; phylum Chordata; class Mammalia; order Diprotodontia; family Vombatidae; genus Vombatus; species Vombatus ursinus. The sequence goes on along the minus strand of NW_020954556.1, from coordinate 26,255,545 downwards.
ATGATCTTCATTCCATGACCTTGCTTCTCCCTTTATATTCTATGCTCCAAATGGAAATTCTTTAGATCAGGGTCTGTGGGCAGCTTGTTCCTTTAAATGGCTCTGGAATCACTTTTACATTAAGGGCACCCAGAATAAATTCAGTCTCTAACTAATAAAAACACTAGGCTATGACTAATCCATACAGAGCCATGTACTTAGTTTACACCATTGTTTTAATGAATTCATCTTTCCATTTCCAAAGCAAAAATAGAGATACTACAAATGGAACAACTCATATGCTCCTAACTTCTCAGATTATTTCAGGGCTCAAGGAGCCAGAGCTGCCTGACTAAATATCCACGAGGTTCCCCACCCCCCGCCCCCCGCCCCCTGCCCCCCACCAGAAGCCTCAGACCCACCCTTACATGACTGTACATGAAGATAAAAGATCACATATGGCTTCAAACTTTCTAACCGGGCACCACTGGCAACAACTGCGAAGGTCTATCCTTCTCTTTCTCCCCGTATGATGGTGAATCATCAAACTACATGAGCCAAATAGAAGCTGAGGTTCTGTCGCTCAGGCAACTCTTTTTTATCAATCAGACACTAATTCAACCAACACTTATTGATTCCCTACCATGCCAAGGCACTGGGAGAAATGCAGAGATACAGAAGACGAGTTTGCTGCCTTCAAGGATCTCACAGTATAGAAATAAAAGGAACTCTGATCAATACAATGATCAACCATGATTCTAGAGGACTGATGATGAAGAAGGCTGCCCACCTCTTGACAGAAAGGTGATGGACTCAATGTGTAAAATGAGATGTACAGTTTTGGACATGGCCGATATGGACATTTGTTTTGTTTGATTTTACGTATTTTTATGAGGATTTAGTTTTTCTTCTCCTCCTCCCACACTGGGAGAAGGCAAGAGAGAAAGAAAATAAATGAAATAAATGCCTATTATTTTTTTAAAAATTAAGAAAAATAGCCAAGGTAGTGGTGATGCAGTGAAAAGGACACTAGAATTGGAATTAAGGGAACTAGGTGGTGAAATAAATAGAGTGCCAGGCCTAGAGTCAGGACTACACTTATCTTCCTGAGTTCAAATCTGGCCTCAGACACTTACTAGCTGTGTGACCTTAGACAAGTCACTTAAACCCATTTGCCTCAGTTTCCTTATCTGTAAAATGAGCTGGAAAAGGAAATGGCAAATCACTCTAGTGTCTTTGCCAAGAAAACCCCAAATGGGGGTCAAGAAGAGTTGGACATGACTGAAAAACAACTGAACAACAAAACTTGTGTGACTTGGGAAAGGCAGATGTTTAACTTCTTTTGTCATCTGTATGACGCGGGGGTTGAGCTAGATACTTCTGTGTTGCCTCTCAGCTCTAAACTGATGATCTTAATGTAATATAGGCAATCAGGTATCCTGATCTGCTGGACTGGGAGTCCCCTATAGAGCATGTTTGAGGAGGGGCCTGAGGGGGGCCAACAGGTCCCATTGTACTCTCCCCAACTGACCCCATTACACTGCAGCCCTGTGGCTTTGCTTCTGACCTTCAGGATGTTGGCACTGCTTCAGCTGCCTTACCTGCTTCAGCTTCTGGGGTCTCTTCACCTTGGAACATCCATCAGCCCATGTGACTTTCTCATCCTGGAACATCCCTCCACCATGTTGGCCCTCTTCTCCAACTGGTGAGTTCTCCAGGGCCTCCATTTTGAAGAGAGGCCCAGGCCAGCAGTCCTTCATTCCCTTCCAGGCTTTGCTTCTGACTTTCCTGACTCCAAAAGCATGCACTCTTTTTCAGGGGGAAGGGTACCTTCCCATCTCCTTTTGTCAGCTCCTTTTTGTTTGCCGTCTTCTGCCTATTAGAGTGTAAACTCCTTGAAGGCAGGGACCATCTTTCTTTTTTCTTATATTTGTATTCCCAGCCCTTCACATAAGTGCTTACTAAATCAATCTTGCTTATGAATAACAGTAACTGGCATTTGCATAGCACTCTCAAGTTTACAAAGTGCTTTATCTGTATTATTTTTTAGAGATTTACAGGAAAGATAAGGCATATACACAGATACCTATATTTGACCCATAAAGGCCATAAAAATAAGATCCATAGTGTTAAAGGAGTTCAGAGAAATGAGAGATGACTTCTGGCTCTGGGAGGAAGGGACATTTGCACAGGACCTATTCTCAAATTATAGGTGCAATAGAGCTATCATATAAATACGCAGATCTGACTTATACCTTCGGACTGGCACCAGAATATGTGGGTGTGGGGATGTCGGGGTGTGAGGGGTATATGCGCATGCATGCACACACGTGAGTACATGCATGTGTCTGCATGTAAATGTCCCAGCTCTATCACAAATGTGACATCTAAACCCTAGCCACTGATAGAATCCCTTCATGTCCTGCTCAAACCAACAGGCCCAGAAAGCTCTCAGGCCTGGGGAACCAGTCTCTTGACCAGTTTGCACTTGTCCCAAGGGAAAAAAAAAAAAAAAACCAAGTCAGTGATAGGAATTAGCATCATTCCTAGAGCCAGCCCAGAATGTTGAGGACTGTATATATTAATCTTCTAACAACTGTTTAACTCGTTAATCTTCCACTGGGTTAATCATGGGAAGAAGGAGACCTCAGTTGTACAGATTAAGATCCCTGGGCTGCTGCCCAGAAAGAGATTTGACTTAATGTTCTGAACAAGAAAGAACATCTAAGAATGAAGTAGACAAAGGAAAATATAAAAATGTGATTAAGGAAGTGGGAGGAAAAAGGAAGACTCTAGACATTTTTTAATACTTTGAAAGCAAGTCCCCAACCTGACTTAAATTTAGTGGTTGAGATTTATGTGCTAACTTAAGAGCATAGGTGAACTTTGAATGCATCAAAGGAGACAGAGCTTTAAGTAAAAGATTTTTCTTGAGTAATCAGCTGCAATGGAGAATTAAGGAAATGCCTACTATGCATGTGCTAAGCAGTGAGACCAAAAAAAAAACAAAAACAAAAACAAAACAAACAAAAAACACCAGAAAATGACACAATCTCTGCTCTTAACTAGAAATGAATGAATTTTTAAAAATTATTTTTTAGGTGCTTACTATGTGCCAAGCACCGTGCTAAACAATATGACTTGAGAGTCAGAGAATTATGTATCAGATGAAATTGGCCTTCAACATTCTTAAGCCGAGTGTTTGTACACTAATAAAAAAAAAATGTGTCTCTGACATATTTGGCTAAAACCCAGGCTGTATAGTTACCAAATAGTGTGGATTGTTTTGTTTTGTTTTTCATATTGTTCACTGCCCTAATTAAAGGCTCAGTATCACCTCTTGCCTGTATTGTTGTAATGGCTCCCTACTCTGATAACATACTGCCTGTGTGACCCTTTGCCTCCAGGCAAGCCTAATATTTTTTCATTATTATGAACCATACAAACATCAACATTGAACATTTCACAACACAAAGATGAATAGAAAAAATACAATGGCATGTGAAACTAAAGTACTACATACAGTTTGGTTTAGGGGGGTTTTGTTTATTTTTTCATATTTCAAACTTGGTATTTCCATCATTGCCTTGTTTGTGTGCCTTTCTAAAATTCTGCTCTCTTCTGTACTTTTTAAATGATTGACACTTTTTTTTTTTAGTATGGATATCACTATCCCACTTTCCCTCTTATATCTCTCCCCCACCAAAAAAACTGAAAGCCCTCAATTGTAACAGATGCAGTTGTTCATTTTTTTTAGTCATGTCTGGCTCTTCATTACCCCATTTGGGATTTTCTTGGCAGAGATAGTAGAATGGTTTGCCATTTCCTTCTCCAGCTCATTTACAGATGTGGAAACTGAGGAAAACAAGGTTAAGTGGCTCTCCCAGGGTCACACAGCTGGTAAATGTCTAAGGCCAGATTTGAACTAAGGAAGATGAGTCTTCCTGGCTCCACACCATGGGATTCTACCCACTGATCCACCTAGCTATCCTGTAACAAAGGTTAGACTCACACAAAACAAATACACACATTCTTTCTGAAAATGTCTCATTCTGCACCTCTAATTCATCGCCTCTCTGCCAAGAGAATGGGAAACATGATTCGTAATCAGTCTTCTGGTGTCCTCATTGAACATGTCTTTGATCACAGTTCTTAAGTCTTTAACTATTTCCTAAAATGTCTCATTTGGCAACTTGAATCCATTACTTCTCTGTCAGGAGACAGTGGATTTCATCATGCGGACTCTGGAATCAGTTATTTTCCTTCAAAAGGTTGTCGCTATTATACATTTTTTTCTCCTGGTTCTGAAAACTTGACTTTGCATTAGTTCATGTAAGTTCTCTCAGGTTTCTCTGAAGTCATCTCTTTTATAATTTCTCATAGCACAATAATATTCCACTATATCAATATACCATAATTTGTTCAGCTGTTGGTGACTCCATCAGCAGAAAAATTCTCTAAATATTTTTGTACATATGGTTTCTTTTCACTTCTTTGTTCCTAACAATTAGAGCTATCTCAAAATGGAATGGGTTGGCTCAGGAGATAGTGGGTTCCCCTCAATGAAGGTATAAGCCTAGTTGTGGCATCTCTGCGTCAAAGTCATATGCCCAGTTAAATGACTTTTGGCCTACAATTCCAAATTGTGTTCCAGAATGGTTGGACCATTTTACATTACAATTAACTTTGCATTAAATGTACCTGTCGTGCCTGACCTCCCATAATCTCTCTAATAATTTTGCCATCATTTCCTGATTTTATCACCTTTGCCAATTTCATGGATATAAAGTAGAACCTTAGGGTTGTTTTCCTTTGCACCTCAGTCAGTAAATACTCATTTATTAAGTGAATTACTATGTGCCAGGAACTGCTAAATGTTAGGAATACAAAGAAAGTAAGATATATATACATATATATATATCACTTTCTTCCAGGAGTTCCCATTTTAATGGAGGAGACAACATGCAAATAACTACGTACATGCAAGATAGATATGTGAAAATGGAAAGCAATCTTAGAGAAAAGGCGCCAGTAGTGGAATGGACCAGGAAAAGTCTGTAGAAGGTAGAATTTGAGGTAAGTCTAGAAGTCAGTGGGTGCAGATGAGAGAGAGGATTCCTGGTGGGGAGATAGCCAGTAAAGAACCATGGAACAGGAAGGTGGGGTGTCATGTTCAAAGACCAATAAGTTAACCAGTATAGCTTGACTTTAGAGTATGTGGAAGGGAATGAGTTGTAAGAAGACTGGAAAGGTGACAAGTTTGCAGAGGGCTTTAAGTGGCAAACAGCATTCTGATGTTTGATCTTGGCGGTAATAGGGAGCCACTGGAGTTTATTGAGTGGGGAGATGACAGCCCTGTGCCATAATCACTGAAATTTATTGAGCAGAGAGGACATGATTAGACCTGTACCTTGAGAAAATCACTTTGGCAGCTGAGTGGAGGATGAGTTGGAGTGGGAGGCCTGAGGAAGGGAGACTGCAATAGTCCAGGTGTGAGGTGGTAAGGGCCCACACCAATTCAACAAGCCAAGTGAATAAGCATTTATTAGGTTCACACTATGTGCCAGGTGAGGCAGCTAGGTGGTACAGTGGATAAAGTGCCAGGCCTGGAGTCAGGAAGATTCATCTTCCTGATTTTAAATCTGACCTTAGTTACTTACTAGCTGTCTGACACTGGGCAAGTCACTTAACCCTGCTTGCCTTAGTTTCCTCACCTATAAAATGAGCTGAAGAAGGAAATGGCAAACCACCCCAGTATCTGCCAAGAAAACTCCAAATGGGGTCACAAAGAGTCAGATGCAACTGAAACAACTGAACAACAATTCAAGCTACTGAGTTGCTTCTCAAGAGACATGGGAGCAAGCAATGGTTTTCACACATTCTCTTTTGTTGGCTATCGGTAGGATTGTTCTGGATCTGACCAATAAATAAGTAACGGTCTCTAAAGCATCCAGACATCCAGCATGAGAAGAGGTCAATGTGAGGGGCTACACAGGGTCACAGAAACCAGTAGCTCAGAATGTCTCATCATGCCTAGAATTAATGGAATGGAATGGAATACTGTACTGGTAAAGGCTAGAGAGAAGTTTACTAGACCTGAGAAATCACCAAGTCCGGTGCCTTCACTTTACAGGTAACCATACAAAGGCCCCCTAGAGAATGAAGTGACTTACTTAAGGCCACACAGGTAGTGAATAGAACCTAGACTAGAGCCCAGGTCTCACAATTTTCTGTCCAACACTCTTCCTATGACACTGTGCCAAAATACTCAGTCTCAGGGCTTCCACCATGAAGTCTTGATGGCTTTTCTCAGTGGGAGGGGCCGGGGTATGGGCAAGACCAAGGTGGTGGGGATGGCCAGGGATGCAAAGACATCTAGGGAAAGCCAGGTCTCTGTAGGTGTAAGTAGGAAGGAGTATGAGAAGGAGAGGACTAGAACGAAAGGATGTTTGTTCATCACGGAATGGAAATTCTAAAGGGAGTGGTGGAATGGGGTGGACAGAGTTGGAGTAGGACAAAGGACGGAAAGAGTTGAAGAAGACAAGGATGAGACAATGGAAGGTGGTATTTTGGGGTCATTTACTCTAGGCAGTCAGGAATTAAGCAACACAAGGCAAAAGAAAGTAACAAGTGGTGAGAGTTACCCATAGGGATAGCAGAGAATGGCAGATGAAGTCAAAAGAAGTTTTTGATGGTTCTGCCCAAGGTACGATGGTGTAAGGAGAAGGCCAGAGCAGTAGGGAGTGGACCTTGCTTGCCTGTTCAAGTGTCTGGAATAGGAGCAGGAGAAATGGTGAAGCAAAAAGCAAGCCATCCCATTCCAGCACCCTGCCTTGCTCTCTTTATCTCCTCCTCACCTCCAGCCTTTATGCTAAGGTGCTCCGATATTCTTACTGACGATCCCTCAAACATCCTCACCTCTCAGTTCTTCAGTCTCTTCAAATCCCATGAATTCCTCCTCCAATTAATCTCAGTCATGCACAGGGATGCTCACACACCGGATCTCCCCATTATCCACAAGCATTTTACCTCCATAGAAACAAAACAAAACAAAACAAAACAAAAAAACTCTGACATTGTTCTCTCTGACTGTAACCGCTAATTATTCTGTCTCTTTACGCTACCCCTCTGAAACCTACTCTTCACCATCAATGTGACTTCTAATCCCTCCAACCTTCAGTACTTTCTCGGTTCATTACTCTTGTTCTGACTTTACTTTCCTCCCTTCCCAATCTTGACTTTACATTTAACCATTTCAACTCTATACTGTCATCAACTCTTAACTTACCTCCTTGTGTCCTTGCCAGTCATCCCTTGCTAAATCTTAATACTGGATCACTCCCACCAGGTCCTTTCTCCTCCTCACCTCTTTCAGATTAGAACTGGAGGAAGTCATAAAACCAGGCATACTGAACACAGTACAAAATTTTGTTATTTAACCTCAATTGTCCCTTAACACAGTAAAGCAATCCATTTATCCTTTCCCAGTTGTTTTCCTAGTCTACTGTCCACAAAAACTATTCCAAACCTTCCCTTTTTCCCCCTAGCTTCCTACAATTCCCATTTCCCCCACCCTTTAAGCCAAGGTCCTTGACATCCTCCTCAACCTTTCCCCTCCAAGTCCTACTTAATTTTACTAAGAGAACTGAGCCATTCACCATGTTCCTTCTTATCTCCTTATCCTCACATCAAAATCCCTTGACATCATCCCTCACTCTCTCCTCTTTTTCTTCAATCTTTAATAATGAAGCAGCCCTTGTCCTTGCCAAGGCCAAACCCTCTACACACACCTTTGATCTCATCACCTCCCACCTCCTCCATCATATTGCCCTTCAATTACACACCCCCAATCTTCTAGCTCTCCTTATCTATAAATTCCTTCTCTACTGATTTCAAACATACCCAGCTCTTCCTGTCCTTAAAAATCTTTCACTGTGCCCTGCCTTTCCATCAAGTTATCATCCTAATCTCTCTTCACTTTTCTCAGAAAAACTCCTAGAAAAATGTATCTATATTTGCTGTCTCTATTCCCTCTCTTTTCATTTGCTCCTCAACCCTTTATAACCTACGTTTTAACTCCGTACTCAACTGAAACTGTTCTCTCTAAAGTTACCAGGGATCTATTAATTGTCAAACCTGACAGTCTTTTCTCAGGCCACATCCTTCTTGGTCTGTCTGCAGCATTTGACACTGTTAACCATCTTCTCCTCCATTATACTGTCTCCCCTCTGTGTTTTTGTAGTACTACTCCCTCCCAGTTCTTCCATCTGCCTGATCCTGCTTTCTTGGTCTCTTAAACTGGTTCCTTATCCACATGATGCCCCCAAAGAGTGGGTCTACTCCAAAGCTTTATCCTACAACCTCTTCCCTTCTCTCACTACGCTCCTTCTCTTGATAATATCATTGGCTTCCGTGGGTTTAATCATTTTCTCTATGAATAAAATTCACTTATCTATAGATCCAGCCTTGGTCTCTTTCCTGACCACTAGTTCCACATCACCAGCTGACTATTGGACATTTCAGACTGGGTATCACAGAGACATTTTAAACTCAACATAACCAAAATAGAACTCATTATTATCACACCTATCCCCTACCTAAATCCAACCTCTACCATGCTTCCCCATTTCTAACAAAAGCACCACCATGGGGCAGCTAAGTGGCATAGTGGATAGAGCACTGGCTCTGGAGTCAGGAGGACCTGAGTTCAAATTTGACCTCACACACCTAACATTCACTAGCTGTGTGACTCTGGGCAAGTCACTTAACCCCAAATGCCTCACAAAACAAAAAAGCACCACCATTCTTCTAGTCTCTTAGGTTCATAGTCTTGTTGATCTTCTTAATTTCTTGCTTTTCCTCCCTCAGATATCCAATTTAGTTGCCAAATCTTGCCACTTTTACCTCCACATCATCTCTCACATCCAACCTTGCCTCTCAATTCACACATTGTTGTTGTTCAGTCATTTTCGGGCAAGTCTGACTCTTTGGACCCAATTTGGGGTTTTCTTGGCAAAGATACTGTAATGGTTTGCCATTTCTGTCTCCAGCTAATTTTACAGAGGAGGAAATGGAGGCAAACGGAGTTAAGTGACTTGCCCAGGGTCACAAAGCTAGTAAGTGTCTAAGGCTAGATATGAACTCAGGAAGATGAGTCTTTCTGACTCCAGACCCAGGACTCTATTCACCATGCCACCTTAACTCAGGCTCTCATCCCCTCTCAATTAGATTATTGCACTGGTCTCTCCATTGGTCTTCCTGCCTCAAGTTTCTGCCTACTGCAATTCATCCTCTACATAGCTGCCAATGAGATTTTACTTGAGTGAAAACCTGACCATGTCACTCCCCTACTCAATAAACTTTAATGGCACCCTACTGCCTCAAGCATAAAATAAAAACTCCTCTTCTTGCTTTTAAAGCCTTCTATAACCTGGCCCCAATTCCAGTCTCATTGTATATTCTAGTATTACTCCCTTTCACACACTCCATATTCTGACCAAACTGAACTTCCTCATGTTCCTCAAACATGGCATTCCCTCTCTCGTGTCTATGTATTTACATTGGCCATCCCCGTGCCCGGAATGCATGCCTCCTTTTCACAGAGTCTCTGTCTTCTTTTAAGATGTGGCTCAAACATCATCTTCTATTTGTGGTCCCTCCTGATCTCCACAAAGGTTCATGATCTTCCTCTCTATCTTGTATTCATTTTTGTATTTGTTCTAGACTTATTTCTTATCTCTGCCTCCTGGCTGTCCTGAATTCCTGCAAGTCTCAACTAAAATCCCACCTTCCACAGAAAGCCTTTCCCAATCCCTCTTAATTCTAGTGCCTCTTCTCTCTTGTTATTTATCCTTCCTATTTATCTTGCATTTAGTTTGTTTGTAAGCCCAGTGAGTTTGCTTGTTGTCTCTCCAATTAGAGTGTAGGTTCCTCAGGCGCTGGGACTGCCTTTTTCCTCTCTTTGTAGCTCCAGAGCTTATCACAATACCTGGCACATAGTAGGCACTTAATAAATGCTAACTGGAGGTAAGAATATAGACTCCTGGAGAATAAGAATTGTTTGATTTTTTCTTGTCTTTGCAGCCCTAGCACCTAGTTCAGTGCCCAGCATATAGTTGGTACTTAATAAATGCCTGATTATTTGGTTGAATGATTGAGTGCCAAGAAGCATTTACCTTGGGTTGCAAGAAATACCCAAAGGGTTGAGACATCAGCTTCTATTCCTTTTATGTGGAAAGTGATAAAAAGTCAGTTCCCTGACAACTGAGGTAGGATTTCTAGCACTTAGATGATACAAAATAGACATCTAAGTAATTATTACGAACCATAATGCACATACACACACACATTACACCTGCCATCCTAATCATTTCCTTGTCTGTAAAACATTCTTTTTGAACTTAGTCACAACAAAAATATAAAATAAAATAGTTTTACTTCTTTCTGATGTGGCATGAAACATGAAACTACTAGGTCGCTTTAGTTCTGAGAAACACAAGCTGAACTTTTATACTACAGTGATCATATTGCAAACATTTCAGTCACGGTGATTTTTTAAAAAAACACAACCCAACCCGCAAATTAAAAAAGATTCTTGGGCTGTACTCCACTGTTCATTTAAAGTGCACATTGCTTTGGAGGTTGGAGCTTAGAACAAGATGAATGCATAAATGAATGAATCATGAAAGAATGAATGAAAGAGTGCTTAAGTACTGAAGGGCTTACTACATGCCAAGCACTGGAGATAAAAATATAAAAAGAAGACAATCCCTGCTCTTAAAGAGTTCATACTACATTCGGGAGAGAGAACATATATTTCAGCTGTAAAGTAAATGGATGGATCTGACTCTTCGTGACCCCATTTGGGGTTTTCTTGGCAAAGATACTGGAGTGGTTTGCCATTTCCTTCTCTAGATCATGAGGAACTAAAGCAAACAAAGTTAAATGACTTGCCCAGGGTCACACAGCTGGTAAGTGTCTGAGGTCAGATTTGAATTCAGGTCCTCCTGACTCCAGAACTGGAGCTCTATCCACTGAGTTCAAATCCTGCCTCAAATACTTACTAGCTATGTGATGCTGGGCAAGTCAACTCTCTCAACCTTGGTCCTTTATGATGTACTGGGTACCTTCACGTGTTCTGACCACGTTGGTCCTGATGGAAAACCTAAGGCCATGTAATTTCTTTACCTACTGATGATCACAGATTTTCCTTCCAAAATAACTTTAATGCTTTGTTAATCTCCAGAAATTTAACCCAGCACTACTTACAGTTTAGGTTAACGACTGATAGTGACAGCATTTGCTTTGGGGTTTTAAAATTTTTTGTTTTTAAAAATAATTGCCTTTTGGTTTGGCATCACCTTTATTTCCAAACGTTTTCCTCTCCCTCTCCCCTAACCAATAAGCCATCCCTTATAACAAATGTTTTAAAAGAAAAAATGAAAAAATAAATAGTTCAGCAACATCAACAACTATATCTGATAACACGTGCAGTATTACACACCCATAGTCCCTTATCTATGCAATGAAGTGGGGAGGTACATTTTCTCAACTCTTCTCCAAGATTGTACACCATTGTTTCATCATTGTTTTTGTTTTAGTCATTGTGTGTATCCTTGTTTTACCCTCAATGTATATTATCTTGACTTTTGTTCTTTTTAATATACTATTTTATTTTTTCCCCAATTACACGGATATGTATTATCTTGAAACAAAACTCAAATACAAATCTAAAGAAGGAAGAGGGCAGCTAGGTAGTGCAGTGGATAAAGTGGCAGGCCTGGAGTCAAGAAGATCTGAGTTCAAATTTTACCTAAGACACTTATTAGCTGTGTGACCCCAGGCAAGTCACTTAGCCTTGTTTGCCTCAGTTTCCTCATCCGTAAAATAAGCTGGAGAAGGGAATGGCAAACCATTCCGGTATCTCTGTCAAGAAAACCCCAAATGGGGTCACAGAGATATGGAAACAACTGAAAAGAAGGAAGAATGGAAACAACTCAAAAGGTCCCTTCCATTCGTATGATATGAAATGTTTACAAATCTGTTTGCATGCACAGATAGAGCATCTCATTTTGGTTCTTTTTTTTGTGCATTGTGTTGGATTTTGGCAGAAGTATACACAGAGTATTATCACATACAGTGGGGCTCTGTTTATCCCTTCTGTACTTAAGCCTATCTCCAATCGCCTTGTGCTTTTCCAGTTTATGAAAAGTTGCAGGATATTCATCAAGGTGAAAAAAATATTAGATCCCCAAAGAGCCTGCCCTTACTAATAGCAGCAGTTTGGCTCAGTTTTATTTCTGATTGCCTCTGGAATATGGCTTTAACAATTTGCCTTCCTTTTTTTTTTTTTTGGCAGAATTATTGTCCTTTCTTAGCATAGTTGTGGAAATACAATGATTGCAATTCTCCCCAACTTGCCCAGGGGGTGTGGATTGTCATGAATGCTTAAAAGATATCCTTACATATCCTCCAAAAGGAGGGGAGTATCATTGCTTTGTACCCAGTATAGAGCAACAGTACAACTGCCTGGCATCCTGTACATTGCTGAGTAAGTAGTCCATAAAGGAAGCAAGGGAAGGCAGAAAGCTGCTGCTCTTGCAATCAAGTCATAGATGGCTCTACTCAAAGGGGAAAACCTAAATTTATTTGAACTAAACATGGGCTTTTCTCTGTTACAGAAATTTGGCTGGTAAAAGATGCTGCCACCCTGGCATTATCCCCTCTGGTCAGTGATTCCCTCCTCCTCTGCACCCAAGAGGATGCAGAACCATCACCTTCCTAAATGCAAAGGAAACTGAGGCAAGCAAGGTTAAGTGACTTGCCTAGGGTCACACAGTCTGAGGTCAAAGTGTGCATGGTACTGTTAATCATCAGCCTTCATAAGTTTCTCCTTTGTAAAACAAGAAATTACAAAGATGTTGCTACCTTACTTTTCAGAGCTACTGAAGACTACTAGAGATGGAGAGAGAAGGAGAGATAAAGACAGAGAGGAGAGGAGAGAGAGACACACACACACACACACTGAGAGATAGAAAAACAAAAAGAGAGAGATAGCAAGAGATAGAGAGGCAGAAATAGAGAAATGGAGAGATTAAGACAGAAAGAGAAACAGAGACATAGGGACAGAAACAGAGAGAGAAGGAGAGAGACATAGAGCAAAAGGGGGGAGAGAGACAGAAACACACACACACACACACACACACACACACACACAGAGGAGTTTAAAAACTGACAAAACAGACTGTGGCCAAGGGGGAACAACTTACGGAATAAAGCACACAATCCAAAGACTCCATTTTAAGTCAAAATCCAAGCAATCTCTGTGGATGGCCTATCTCTTGGTTACTCTTTGTGAAAAATATCCTGTATCAGGTGAAGTTTATGTATTCTGGGGGTCCTGGCTAAAGTAGTCAATTACTGAACAATATCAACTTGTTTCCTCTTTGTTTTCTCCCCTGCCACCCCTTCCCTTTTTGAGATTTGGAATGAATTTATTAGAGGTTTTACTGACAAATTTCTTGAAGCAAGGAATGGATTCTACTTCCCAGGTCCCTACACAGGGGCCAAGTAGGGGCACTAAATTTCATTTTAGTCTTCATATGAAGCACAGGTCCCGTAAATTCCAAAGAAATTCAAAGGCTGAACTTGCCCACAAGACCTCAGATCCCCAACTTCCTACTATCTTTGAAGTTTCGTATCATTTATTCCAATATGTAAGGTGATGGAGTGAATAAAGTGTCAGATCCGCAGTCAGAAAGACCTGGATTTGATTCCTGCCTCAGACACTGATTGATTTTGTGATCTTGGGCAAGTCATTGAACTTCTTTCAGCCTCAGTTTCCTCAACTGTAAAATGGGGATTATGATAGCACCTACCTCACAGGGTTGTTTTGAGAATCAAATCAAATAACATGTGTAAAGTACTTAGCAAATCTTAAAGCGTGGACAAATGCCTGCTCTTATCAATAATATGGGTGTTCTCTTCAACCATCCATACTTGCCTAGCCTAAGAAACTCTTGTCCATGACCACCAGTAAATTTCCCACAGGGTTTCACCCAGGATGCTATTGGCTGCCTTCCCCTAATTCTCTAGCCATTGCATATACACCAGTGGAGTACACTGGCTTTCCATGGATTATACTGTGTTCTTGCTATACAGAGTGTCTCAGAAGTCATTACTAAAGCTTAAAACTGCACTGAGACTTTTGGGATGTCCTGTATAACCAATGAAGAGAGAAGGAGAGATAAAGACAGAGAAGAAAGAGAAGAGAGAGAGACACACACACATTCCATCCATTTCATTTATGGCAAAAATGTCAAGATTGACACCATTCATCCTTCCAGTTGTATGTACTCTTATTTGTCACTGGACTAGGATTATACATTGATAGTATCAACAGCTAAGAATGTTTATAGATGGTATAAAAAAGATGAGTGATTCTTAGCACCCTTTGCCCTATTTTTCTGCAACTCTGCCACCATCATTGCAGAAGGGAACCATGCAGGACTGAGGGCCACTTTGTATTTTTCTTTGTCTCATGGGCTTCCATGATCCAACTATTCATTATCTACTGACCAAACTAATGATGATAAACCTCTTTACACTTTACACTTCACACTTTTTTTACACTTTACACTTCCCTTTTCTGGTCCTCAGAAAACACGCATTTTTTGTTGTTAGGACTATACTTGAAGCCTTTTCAATATGGCAGACCCTGTCATGGCTACTACCCCATTGGCATAGCTTTTGAGAACACAAGATTGGAGGAGTCAGAATAGGAGTTTGTGGAAATTCTTTCATGAATCATCCTAAAATATAACAATACTAGATTATCCTACCCTGGTCACTAGTAATCTATTCATCAATAAAGAACCAAAGGTAATTCCCTTTAAGTCATTGGTTAGAAAAATCTAACAAATATAACTTTATAAGACTTAGGAATTCTAATCAACACAGTGGAACCAGAGGACTCATCATGAAACATGATCTCCAACTCCAGACAAAAAAGTAATGAATTCAGCATGAAGATTGGAACATATTTTTTTAGATGTTGCTAATGCTGGAATTTGTTTTGCTTGACTATACACATTTGTAACAGGTTTTGTTTTTCTTGCTTTCTCAATGGGTGAAGGAGAGGGAGGTGGGAAAGAGAGAAATCAGAACAGAAATTAAATTGAATTTTAAAAAAAGAAAAATCTAACAAATATATTGCCACCAAGTCCATCTGTATGCTAAAAAACAACTAAATTGGCCCACTACAGAACTTTGTGATCCACAAAACATACTTTTAACTGCATATGTCTGTTCCAGAATTCAGTACATTCACAGTTCATGGGCACTCACCCAGCTACTTCCTGGAATTGCTCTTTTCTTGTACTTTGCATCGCACATCTGGTCCAGATGAGACCCTCCCACCCTAAAGCAGATGCCACTTGATGTAATACCCTACTGTTATGTGTTTAAATTCCTTGATTGGTTTATTTGTAACATAATTACAAGAGCGAATTCTATAATGTTTGCTTATGATTAAAACATTCTGTAATGCTTTGCTTAAGATTGGATTCCTTTGTGATGCTAAAGGCTGATTGGCTCAGGATTGTGATGTTTACTGACTCATGATGCTAGAAACTGTATAGAGATTTATCAGATCACCCTTTTCATCACTGCACCTTGGAGAACAGCTTCTAGAGCTGGGTATCAAGACTGAAAGAGAAACTCCAGTGGTGGCAGAATCTAGTCCAAGCTGTAATACCACCTAAAAGTGTAACACCCAAATGAACATTCCACTAGCACATTGCAGACCACTAGCCCCCATCAAAAGTAGACACCATGTTGTAATACATCCCAATTTGTTAGGAAATCTGAGGGGCCAGAAGTGACTTCAGGAGGAAAACAAGAGTTCTCATTGCCTAAACAGCTTTGATCAACTAAGTGGCAAGGCCAGACTAAAAGCCCAGAGTAACAATCCTATGGGACTGGCCCAGCTGCTTCATAGTTGCTAGCACTTTGCTAGCTTGGCCAGACTAGCACAGGGACTGATCTAGGATGATGACAGTATGAATAGAAAGGAAAAGATGAAAAAGAGAAAGGTTTTAGAGGTAGGAGAAACAAGATTTTGTAAATGATGAAGAAGAGGGAGGAGGAATAAAAGAAGACTCCAAGATCTTAAAGAAAGATGGGAATGTCACTACAGAAATAGTGATGGCAGGAAGAGAAGCTGGTTTTGGAAGACAGGTGATGACTTCAGCTTAAGACACGTTGAATTCAAGATATTAGCAGAATATCCAGACTAAGATTTCCAAAAGGGAGCATTAAATATCAGTGTTGAGCTAAGGGGCTGGAGATTTGGGTCTCCTTCATATACAGGTAAGACTTGAAACCATGGGATTAGACAAAATCAGCAGAGAAAAAGTATAGAGCGAGAAGAAAAGCCCTGAATCTCAATTGCCTGCTAGGCATTTCCACTTACATGTCCCATGTACATCTCAAACCCAACATGTCTGAAACTGAATTCATCATTTCCCCACCCCCGTTTAATAACCGATTCTCAAATTCAGCATTCTGTCTCTTGGCTTTCACATAGACTGTTTCCCATTTCTCTCATCCTCAGTTCTGCCTCTGAGAATCCTTCTCTCTCTCCAAGGACTATACTGTGTACCATCTCCTCCACAAAACCTTCTTCAATTCCACCTCCCCACTTCCCTTGCTAGTAGTCTGCTTCCTCCTCAAATTACCTCGTATTTATTTAATCTGTGCACATGTTGCATTCTTCCTGGAAAGATTATCAGAGCCTCAACAGAAAGAATTAATTCACTGTGGTCTTCATAACCCAGATCTAGCACAGTGCCTTGAAGATAGAAGCACTTAAATGCTTTTCATACCTATTGAGTAGAATTGGATTACTTGGGCAAGTCTGGGCAGAAATACAGCCAGAGAGAGCCCTGAACTGCACAAGAAAACACCATTAGACTACGTCCAGATGTTCCCTTGTTCCCTTATCCCCTTGGCAAGAGGGTTATCTTTCTGCCCTTTTGGGCTGTGCTCATCATTGAATCACCACTGAGGTTTAGGTGGGACATCTTCCTTTTCAATAATCCACTGGACCCTCAGGAACATCATTCTTCACAAAACACCAGATTCATTTGGACATTGTACCAAGGGAGTTGTTGTTCTGTCTGGGACAAAGACTCCTCTGCCAGAGATGATTACAAATTGGGAAGTCAGAACCATATGAGAAAGAACAAAACTGTTTATTCTGACTATGTCAACTCTTACATCTTTCAGGTGGATGTATCCTAAAAAATAAGGTGTGTAAATATGGCAGCATTGTATTTTACCAGGGTTGTCATCCCATCCTGTATTCCTGCAAAGCCTCTAGAAGGGCTTTTTGAAGCATTGTGCTTTGTAAGGTCTTTCTACAGAGGCAGCATGGGGTACCGCAGAGGTGTCAAACTCAGGTAGAAATGGAGGCCACTAAACCATACACAAGGATCTCCGCTAGCCACATTGTGACTTAGAAAAGCACACATTTAGGGATTTTGTGAAATATTTCCCAATTACATTTTAATCTGGGTCAGCCACATTCCCAGAGTGTGGTCTGCATGCCACCCACCGGAGCCTGTGATTGACAGCCCTGGTGTAGTGGATAGAGGGCCTGCCTTAGAGTCAAGAAGATGGAGGGAGGGTCAATCTCCAACTCTGCCACATACTGGCTGTCTGACTCTGGGCAAGTCACCTGAGCCCTCAGTGCCTCAGACAACTGGGTTAGGTGATAAGTATCAGAGCAAGTGCTGAATTCCCTGCCTGATGAAACCACAGGTTCAACAAAACAAACTTCTTTAAATATTCTCTAGGGTTCAACAAAACTGCGATCTGCCCATCACTCACCACTGAAAGGAAACTTGGAGATTTGAAAAATAAGAACAAATACACCAGAAAACTGGAGGTACTACTAAAATCAAAAGCATTAATGTAAAATTACTTTAAAATGAGGGATATGAAGTATGTATGTATGCATGTACACATGTATGTATGTATGTATGTATGTATTTGTGTATGTGCATATACATGGCCATTAGATCTGATTATCAATGAATAGTCCATTCATTAGGCCATCTCCAGTCTTCCTGATCTATATCTTGCCATTGGACCCAGATGGCTCTAGATGAGTCTGGTGACTTTGAACAGTCCTCCCTCATTTAAATCTAATTCACTTGCATGTCATGGCATCACCTCCCAGATGTCATGGTCCTCTTCGAGAACGAAGGACAAACAATAACAGGCGCCTAGAAAATGGGAGTATTTTAGTTCTCTTTTCACCTAGACTACAAACAGCTGAACACACATTAATACTCTAAATGGAAGCTGTGACAAAGATAGAGTGCGCTGAACTAGGGTAATAAAGAAACCCAACAGCCTTTACTATGGACTATATCTCATGGTTTTGATTTAGAAGCCTGGGTAAGTTTCTGCTATAACTTTCATGATAATTCATATTGACATAGTGTTCTAAGGTTTGTAAAACATTCTCTTCACCACCCTATGAGGTAGGTAACACAAGTATTAGCAATCCCATTTTACAGATTAGGAAGGCTTTGAGAAGTTAAATGTTTTGTTCATATTATCACAGCTAGTAAGTATCTGAGGCTCAGGTTAAACCCAAGTCTTAGGGCTCTCCAATCCACTACCCAATTATCCTATCCACTACCCTATACTGCCTCTCAATCTTACCAATAAGACCAACAGAAAACCACTTCAGTGGCTACAACTAATTGGACCAGCTAAATCATAAACCTTATTCATTTCATAATGTTCCTAGAGCAGAGATTCTTAACCTGGTTTGTGTCATGAGCCATTTTGTTTTTAAATGAATATGTAAAATATATAGGAGTATAAAGGAAATCAATTATACTGAAATAAGATTAAAAAAAATTTCACTTAACTCCAATTGCTTCACCAAAAAAAAATTTTTTTTTTAAAGTTCATGACCTTCACGTCAAGAACCCTGCCCTAGGGGCTCAGATTCTTAAAATCTAGCCAATAGCTTACTAACATTCAAATTCCTTAAGAGTTTGGCCTATATGGCTGATCTTTAGTAAACCTTGTCTTTTGCTGAAAAGAAAAAAAAGAACCCTACCCTAGAGAAACTTTCATTTGATACATTACTTTCTTTTTAAAATTTTTATTCTTATTGTGAAGGTAACAAACACAAAATATACAAAGAGCAAGAGGATTGTATAAGAAACTGTAAATCTACTATGCATAGCTTAGTTTTTAAGTACATAATAAATTTAACAAGGTAGTAACAAAATTCCTCATTTGTTCCCTTCTGTGATTATTTTTGAATTCTTCTATGCATTGTTAAATGTTTATTGATGCTTTCTTTTCCCCCATTTCTATCACTACCTATTAATTCTTGGTCTCCCCTTCCCCCATCACACTCAGCTCCAAAAAGTGCCCTGCCTTGTAACAAATAAGTATAGTCAAGCAAAACAAATGAACATATGAGTCACGTCTAAAATTGTATATCTCATTCTGCCCCTACATTCCATCACCTCTCGCCCAAGAGTTGACTGGCACACTTCACTATCATTCCTCTGATGTTCTGACTGCTCACTGCTTTGATCAGAATTCTGAAATCTTTCAAAGCTGTTTTCATTGACATTATCATGGTCAGTTTGACAAGTATCTCCTGGTTCTACTCATTTTGCTCTGCACCAATTCTTATAAATCTTCTCACATTTCTCTGAATTCATCATCTTTACCACGTCTCACTGCAAGCCTTTTTTCCAAAGTTTTATTTCTGTTTCTTCTGTGACTTTCCACCCTCATGCTACGACTGTGAGCCAAGAGAAGTGAGCTGGTGTCTTTTCCCCTTTTGTGACTCAGGCCCTGTAGCTCTTTTCAGCCGCTCTTGCTAATCTTGTTAAATCTTAAGTGCCTTTTGGTTTTATGATCCACACTCACTTTCATCCCCAGCAGTCACTGACCCCTTAACTATTGTCTAGCTAAGGATGCTACCTAATGAAAGAGGTGTACAGTTAATTCTAGAACAAGGGGAGAGTGTCCCACAATCCCCAGGTGGGATAAGATAATGCAATGCATTAAATGCCCATTGAACCAGTATCTAAATCTATTTACAACTCACTCTTTTCCTTTTAGAACTAAAACTGTTGCCCAGGGAATTTGGGTAAAAACACAGAAAATGAATCTGCCCAAATTCCCAAAGTTGGGCCAGGGCAGCAAAGTTGAATAAAATATAAAATCACTGAATTTTGAGAGTTGGAAGGGACCTTAGCAACCACAGAGTCCAAGAAAAGAATCCCTACAAGATGAGTTGGAACACATAGCTGTCCAGCCTCAACTGGAAGTCCTCCAATGACAGGGAGCTCGCTATCTCGCAAAGCACATCATTATGTTTTTGGACAACTCTAATTGTCAGGAAGTTTTCCTGACCTCAAGTCTAAATTTGCCTCTTTGTAACTTTTGCTCATTTCTCCTGGTTTCCCCCGGGTCCAAAAAAGAACAAGTTTAATTTCTCTTTCATATGTCAGCCCTTCAAATCTCTAAACACAGCTATCATATCCCAAGCAAGAAAAATATACTTCAATTAGCACCCAGTTTGTCTGTTTTCTCTCACAATATAAAGCAAGAAACAGAGGAGGGGAAAGTATGTTTTAATCTGCACTCAGATTTCATCAGTCCTCTCTTTGGAAGTGGATAGCATTTTTGATCCTGAGTCCTTTGAAACTGTTTTGAATCATTGTATTGATCAGAGTACCAAGTCTTTAACAGTTACAAGATGGCTGTTTCTGTGCACAATGATCTGCTGATTCTGCTTACTCCACTTTGCATCAGTTCATATAGGTCTTGCCATGTTTTCGGTTTTGTTTTGGTTTTCTTGAAACCTGTCTGTTCATGTCCTTTAACCACTTATCAATCGTGAAAAGGCTCTTATTTTTATAAATTTGGCTTGGCTCTCTATATAGTTAAGAAATTGGGCCTTTGGCAGAGAAACTTGTCCTTAAAATTTTTTAATATTATTTCATTGTTTATGATACATTTTAGCAAAATGTAGTTGCCCTAAGAATTGCATCTTTCAATTCAGCTCAGAATTCTGGCTTATCTAGCTTTTTTTAAAATTCTGCTTCTATTGTCTAGGTGTTAGCTAGAGTATCCTATAGATAATAAACTTCATTTGGATCTCTGATTCATTTATGGATTGATTCATTGTGCTATGATCAAAAACTTCACCTTCTTCCAATTTGACCACAGTCATGTAGTATAACTTAAGATGAACCTGATTTCATGGTGAATTAACTATGCTCTGATACAAAGACTTCATACTTTCAAGCTGCAAGAATAGTATTTAGGGTTCTAAAAGCAGTCCTGGGGCTTGAGAGAGCCCCAAATTGGCTTTTTTGGGGAATTAACATCCTGGTCTAAAACCATTCCAGCCTTCTTGACGTTCCCTGTTGTATGGTTTGGGCTCACACTTGCCTGTTCTCTTGAAATAGCTAGATAACATAGCAGTTGGTGCTGGGCTGAGAGACCTAAAGACTTGAGTTCAAGATACTTACTGGTGGTGTGAACCTGAACAAGTCACTTAATTTCTTTCAGCTTCACTTTCCTCATCTGCAAAATGGGGTAATAATAACCTACCTCACAGGGTTGTTGTGAGCTCAAATGAGATAACATATGTAAAATATTAAAATTTAAAGCAGTACATAAATACTATTATTATTACTGTACACCACACCCAACTTCACAGACTATATAGAAACAGGGCAAAGTATTGCTTTGCACACAGCAAGTATTTAATAAATATTTCTTGAGCTCAATTCAATTTGGACTATATAGAAATAGGGCAAAGTATTGCCTTGCACACAGCAGGTACTTAATAAATGTTTGTTGAGCTCCATTCAATGCAGAGCCATTAAAAGCTGCTGCCAGTGTATCTATGTGCTTATATGGTCTTACAACCAGTATGTCATGGTAAGAGCATGCATGGATACCTGTGATAGTCTGTCTCTGAACTACACTTGTAGTTAATGGAATGTTTCCATACATCTTGATGCTGCCATGGTTACTGTGTATTTCTCTATTTGGTTCTCAC
Source organism: Vombatus ursinus (assembly GCF_900497805.2). NCBI lineage: Eukaryota > Metazoa > Chordata > Mammalia > Diprotodontia > Vombatidae > Vombatus > Vombatus ursinus. The sequence continues at coordinate 26,233,449 of NW_020954556.1, read as the reverse complement.
CCTTGCCTATCTTGGAACTCTTTGACTGTAGGGGTCTCTCATCAGTTTCTTTGGATTCAGTTACCCTCTTTACGCAAATGCCTCCCAGATCTATATAATCCAAAGCAAGAATCTCTCTGACATCCCAATCCCACAGCACCAGCTTCTTATTGGATATTTCCAAATGGATGTCTCACAAGCATCTCCAACTCAGTGTGTCACAAATAAAACTCGTTATCTTCTTCTACTTCTTCCCCCAAGCCCTCTCCTCTGCTCAACTTTCCCATTTCTGTTTGGGAAACAGTAACCCTGATTAATGGGCTCTGTCATCCAGAACACTTCATACTCTCTCATCCCCATATCCAATCTGTTGTCAAGTCTGATGGATTCTACCTCCACAAACCTGTGGAGGAATCTACCTCTACCTCCTGAATCTGTCTCTTCTCTCCACTCACATGGCTCTTGCACTAATTCCAGTCTCTCTGACTTCTTGTAATGACTTTCTGACTGATCTCTCAGCCGCTAGTCTCCACTCCATACTTTACACTGATGCCAAATTGATACTCCTAATGTACAAGGGCAGTTAGGTGGCACAGTAGATGGTACACCGGGTCTGGAGTCAACACAACTGAGTTCAAAATTGGCCTCAGATATTTATTAGCTGTGTGACTCTAACTAAGTCACTTAACCCTGTTTGCCTCAGTTTCATCATCTGTAAAATGAGCTGGAGAAAACCACTCCAGTATCTTTGCCAAGAAAATCCTAAATGGGGTTATGAAGAATTGGACATGACTCAACAACAAAGACATACAGGTGCTACTCCCTTGCTCATGAAACTTTAGTAGCCCCTCTTGCCTCCGGGATAAAATACAAATTCCTCCATTTGACATTTTAAAGGCTTTCACAATCTGGATCCAGTTTACCTTCCTAGGTTTATTGGATAATATGAACATCTTCTTTATTCTAGCCATGCTGTCCTGCTTGCTTATTGCCATGTCCCGTCTCTATCCCTTTGCTTGGAATGAATGTTTCTGCCTCTCAGAATCCCTAGCTTCCTTCCATAGTTCTTAGGAGTAGCAATTGTCTCTTTCACTGTATTTGTATCCCCAGGGCCTAGCACAGTGCCTGGTAATCAACAGGTGCTTAATATGTGCTTTTTTTTTTTGGTGAGGCAATCGGGGTTAAGTGACTTGCCCAAGGTCACACAGCTAGTACTTGTCAAGTGTTTGGTCTGAGGCCGGATTTGAACTCTGGCCCTCCTGACTTCAGGGCTGGTGCTCTATCCACTGTGCCACCTAGCTGTCCCTTAACACATACTTTTTGATTGATTGGTCATCCTCTATACCAGGATCCATCTTGTCCCTGTCCACAGCTTGCAACAGTAGAGACTGGGGGATTTCCCTGGGGATGTCCTTGGGACTCTTTCTCTCTCTCTCTCTCCCTCCCTCTCCCTCTCTCTCTCTCTCTCTCTCTCTCTCTCTCTCTCTCTCTCGCTCTCTCTGTTGAGTTGAGTTACCTCTCTCCCAGTGGGAGAGCTCCTTCAATTTATATTGTTTGGCACATATTCTCCTCTGCATACTTTCTCTGACGTCTGATTTGCTATCAACTTGCCTAAATGAGTTTCTTCACTATTTGCTCTATGTGTGTTCATTATGGAACTTGTATTGGGTAGGAAGGGAGGGATCAAACCTTGGTAATAAAGCATGTGGCCCTGCTTCCCCCCATTAGGAAATAATTTTCAGGAGTTTAGGTTGAACCTTAAAGTAAGGTCCACTAGACTAGCAATATTTAAAGGAAAAGATAAATATCATTCTAGCCTGGTTTTCCCTCTCTGAGGAGAGCAGAATGACTGGCCTCAATCTCCTACTTCCCCTCCTGGCAGGAAATCAGGTCTCCCTTGGAAAAGGCAGGGAGGAAGCTCTAGAAATGTCTATTCTTGCCTCTCTTCAAACCATACAAGAGAAAACTTCAGGTAGAGCAGTCTGATTTCAACTGCAAGAACCGTTTCCCTTCTTATCTGGACTATTTCAAAGGCAGCCAGGTGGTCCAATGGATAGAGAGTTGGCTTTGCAGTCAGGAGGATCTGAGCTTAAATCCTGCCTAAGGTACTAATTGTTTATGTGACCCTGATTAAGTCACTTAACTGCTGCCTGCCTCAATTTCCTTACCTGTAAAATAAGAATATTAACAGCACCTACTTCACAGGGTTGTTATGAAGATCAAATTCAATAACACATGTAAAGTGCTTTGCAGGCCATAAAGCACTATGTAAATGCTAGCTATTATTATTATCATTGTCATTATTATTTCTTTCCAGGCAATTATTTCTGATCTCTACCATCACAGGGACAAACTGGCTGGTAAAAGAACATTTCCTGAATGGAATCATGAAATCCTAAAAGAATTCATTTGCCTCCAAAGAGCTGCACAGCTTGCTCCAGAGAATAATTAGCTCTCTGTAAAACCAGCTCTGTTGTTTCTAAGAGGACAGCACAAAGAGTGGCACAAAACCATATCGGATGCTATGTTTGGCTGCAATTCCCTTAACTTGTTAAGCAACCATTTCAAACACCCATAAACTAGCTTTGCTTTGTGAATTATTTAGCTTTTTCATTGTGCTATGGAAAACAGGACATTCCTTAAAAGGATTCTTTGCATTATGAAAATGCATAAATCATGACAATACATAAGAGCATACATGATTAAAAAAAAATCACAAAGGAAAGAATCTGTCAACATTGAATCAACAAGGTCAGTGATGATGACATAATCTTCTCAGCTACAGGAGTGACCTGGATCCTGCTCTCACTCAGCCCGAGTCTCTCAATCCCCCAGCTCAGGATGAGTAAAAACACTTGACAGAGCAGATGGGCTTTTCCAGAAAAGTTTATGTATCATTTTGCTGAACTGTGCTCCTGTTTCCTATTCTCAGGAGGAATATCATACACTTACAATCATGCCTTCTCCAAACCAAGAGTTGTATAAACATCAGGTACATGGGCACATCACTTCACTGTTGATGGAGCTATGATTTGGTCCAACCATTCTGGAGAGCAGTTAGGAATTATGCTAAGAAAAGTGACTGAAAGTCCCATATCCTTTGATCTAGGAATTCCCCTGCCAGGTACGTAACCCAAGGAGGTCTATCATCAAAGTGTTTACAGTGTCACTTTCTGCAGTAGCAAATAACTGCAAAGTAGATGACCATAAATTGGGGAACAGCTATACAGTGTGTGGTACATGAACGTAATGGAATATTATTGAGCTACAAGAAATAATGAATATATTGAATACAGAAAAGCATGAAAAGATTTATAAGTAATTGATGCAAAGTAAATTGAATGAGTAAAATAATACTTACAACGTCTACAACAAACAAAATACAAAAAAACAATAACCAGAAAAATTGAGACTGGATATTGTAAAATTATAATAACAAGGTTGGCCTCAAAGAAGAGAAATAAGGATGTTCTTCCTTCCTTTATCAGTAGAGGTGAGGGGACTATGGGAATAGAACACTGTATATAATGTTGGACTTGGTTGATGTGTTGATTAGTTTTGCTGAACTGGTTTTTCCCTTCCTCTTTTATTCTTTATAAAGGATAGTTCTATGGGGCAGCTAGGTGGTGCAGTGGATAGAGCACTGGGCCTGGACTCAGGAGGACCTGAGTTCAAATCCAGCCTCAGACACATAACACTCACTAGCTTGTGACTCTGGGCAAGTCACTTAACCCCAATTGCCCTCACCAAAACAAAACAAAAAAAAACAAAACAAAACCAAAAAAAAGAGTTCTTTGGTTCTGGGAGAGATATGTTGGGGTAGGTAGGTGATGTGAAAAAGATAGCAGTAAAATTTTTAAAATTTAAAAAAAGGATGAAAAATAATTCTACAAACCATTTAGACTAAGATGACATCAAATCTACGGGGGGATTACAATAGAGAAGAAGCAGAACCAAACTATGGAAAATGAAAACAAAATGAGAAAGTCTGGCTTGTGCTAAATATCTCAAAGATGTTGTTCTCTGATATTACATAAGTTTTCTTATTACAAGACTATCATAGTATACCAGAAAAAATGCCACATGTATATCATTTATCACATATTGGTCAGGGCAACTCCTCATTCCTTTAACTAATATATAGCAAAAGAAAAGGCCATAGGTTTTTGTAATCATTTCCTGGTGGAAGGAAGGGAAGAAGGAAGGAAGGAAGGAAGGAAGAAAGGAAGAGAAGGAAGGAAGGAAGAAAGGAAGGAAGGAAGGAAGGAAGGAAGGAAGGAAGGAAGGAAGGAAG
>NW_020954556.1:26166824-26229076 GCF_900497805.2 Vombatus ursinus | reverse complement strand
GGGGGAAGGAATGGAGGGAGGGGGAAGGAAAGAAGGGAAGAAGGGAGGGAGGAAGAAAGGAAGGTAAGAAAGAAGGAAGAGATGGAGGAAGCAAGGAAGGAAGAGAGGGAGGGAGGAAGGAAGGAAGAGAGGGAGGAAGGAAGGAAGAGAGGGAGAGAAGAAATAAGGAAGGAAGAAAGGGAGGGGGAGGAAGGAAGGGGGGAGGGAAGAAAAGTGGGAGGGGGGAAGGAAGGAGGAAGGGAGGAAGGAAGGAAGGAAGGGAGGGAGGGGGAGGAGGGAAGAGAGGGAGGGAAGAAGAGTGAGAGGGGGGAAGGAAGGAAGAAAGGGAGGGAGGGAGGAAGGAAAAAAGAAGTTATTAAGCTCTTAATTGTGTCAGGCACCAAATAAGTGCTTTGCAAATATTATCTCATTTGATCCTCAGAACAACCATGGGAAATAGGTGCTATTATTATCCCCATAATACGGATGAGGAAATTAAATGACACGCCCAGAGTCACACAGCAAGTAAGTGTTTGAGGCCAGTCCTGACCATACAACCAGAACTTTAGTACCATCATCTTAATTTTTTTCCCACCTTCGCATTTCCTTAAATTCTTTTTTTTAAATATATTTATTTTTAAATTCAATTTTACTTTATTTTGAGTTCCAAATTTTCTCCCTCCTCCCTCACTACTGAGAAGGCAAGAAAAATGAAAACCATTACAAATATAATACCGTAATTTTTAGGGGAATTTTAAAACACCTAAAAGAGATGGTTTGTTTCGGTAAATTCAGGACACAGAGAAGGAGAAATGTGAGGTTGTTTACTTCATTCCTCAGAATAGATTCACCTACATAAAACTAAAGGGGAAACTTAGCATCATCATGGGCTTTGATCAGTTGGGTGCTGCTTATGTAATAATAGAAATGCCTTGCATTTTTGCTGTTCTCCTCATCAAGAGACTTCAAGCACTTTGCTGATATTAGCTGGGGATACATTTCGGTATCTTTGTTTTACAGGCAGAGAACCGGATGCCCAGAACAGCTAAGTGATTTACACAAAATCATTGACCAAGTAATCAGCTGCTTGGGGAAGAGGTTTTAAGAGTCCCAGCTGACCTCCACCTAGCCACTCTCCTACTCTACCTCATGCATATTGCAAATCTCTTTTGTCATCAATCCAAAAACAACTACCGGGTACCTCTATATTGCCTAAAAAATAATAATAAAGCCAGAAGAGATCCCTAGAAATTACTATAATTCGCCCTTGCGTTTAGTTCTCATATTCATCATTCTTTATTTCACAATATTATTCCATTACACTCACATAGCAGTTTTTTAGTTATTCCTCAACTGCTGGGCACCCATTTTATTTCCATTTCTTTGCTACCTCGAAAATGTTCATATGCATTTAGCATAGTATCTGGCACATTGTAGGTGCTTAATAAATGCTTTTTGGATGAATACCGGACTTTTGTTTCTATCTTTGAGTACACTGAGTCATAGGTAGGAAGGAAGGAAGGGAGGGAGGGAAGGAGGATTTACTAAGAGCCTGCTATGTGCCTGGCACTGTGCTAAGTGCTTTACACATATTATCTCATTCAATTTTCACAATAAAGCTGCAAGATAGGTGCTGTTGTAATCCCCCACTTTACAATTGCAGAAACTAAAGCAGACAGAGGTTAAGTGATCTGCCCAGGGTCACACAACTAGGTTTGGTTTTTTTGTTTGTTTTTGTTTTTTTGGTTGGGCAATGGGGGTTAAGTGACTTGCCCAGGGTCACACAGCTAGTGTTACATGTCTAAGGCCAGATTTGAAGTCAGGTCCTCCTGAATCCTGGGCCAGTACTCTATCCACTGCGCCACCTAGCTGCCCCCGGGTCACACAACTAGGAAGCATCTGAGGCCATATTTATACTCAAGTCTTCCTGACCCCAGGCTCAGTATTCTAGCCATTGCACCAACTACCTGCCTCTAAGTGTCCAGCCAAAGGGTACAGGCATGTGGGGTGTTCAAGGAAGACAAGCACTTCTCGAAGGAGGACTCGCCCGGGTGTTTTTCAGAGCTGTTTATCCACCTTTGGGGTTCACCTGCCACCCACCTCTCACCTGTGGCTCCAAGAAGCTGTAGCAGGAGCAGCAGCCACACCCTGGCAAACTGTCTCAGTAGACAGGCTAAACCAGGTTCGGGGTAATGGCTGGGTCTAAAACACTTCAGGGAGTCAGGGGGATATCTACTCCAAGCACATGAAGACATCCCCTGGTGGAATGGGTGGATGAGAACCATTTGTTCCAATGGCCATGAAGCAGCCAAAGCAGGAGCTGTGGAGCACTTAGATCTTGGTCAGACATCGAAGACCCCAAGGTCATCCACTGCACCCCAGGCCATCGCCAGTCGTCCTGACTTTTGTCCTGCCACTGGACTTCAGTGACTGCGGAAGAAAGAGTGAGGCTGATGATCATGTGCAACTCTGCCTCACTTACAACCACTTCATGCTCAAGTCAAGACATCACCCTGTGATGTCGTGGGTCCTCTTTGAAAATGAAGGACAAACAACAACAAAGTGTATAAACATTTTTATCACTTTCCTTGAATTATTACAAACTGATAAACAAAATGCTAGGATTAATTCAAGCTCCACCAACATGGTATTAGTTTGAATGTCTTTCTACAGCCTCTCCAACAATGACTATTCATGTTGTTGTCCTTTCTGTCCATTTTCAGGGCACCAGCTTGTTTTAATTTGTTGTTGTTATTCAGTCTTGACCTACTCTTTGTGACCCCATTTGGCAAAGACTCTGGAGTTGTTTACCATTTCTTTCTCCAGCTCATTTTACAGATGAGGAAACTGAGGCAAATAAAATTAAGTGACTTGTCCAGGGTCACACAGCTAATAAGCGTCTAAGGTTGGATTTGAACTCATGTCTTCTTGATTCTAAGCCCGGTGCCACCTAGCTGCCCTATTAAAGATTTGGAGCATGTTTTTATATGGTCATATACAGTTTGAAACTCTTTTGAAATGTGCTTTTTTGCCCTTTATCTATTTATTATTTCTTTCACCTTTGGACAGAACTATTTTGTCCAAATAAATCAGGCAGGTGGGAATTGTGTATCATTATGGCACATCACTTGCAGTAAACTATTTTAATAATTTGTACGTCTTTAAGAAATTCTTCCTTGTTTATTGGCCTTAATTTCCACCAACAACAAAATTTAAATTTATTCCTTTTTTCCTAGAGATAGAAAATTTCTGATCACTTTCTATGATAACACTTTATTTCCTTGGAGATTATTAATAAGCTGCCCCTCAGCTCTCACCATTAGGCAATCTCACCTGTTGCAAGGTGATATCCTAATTGCTCAACCCTCTTTGGAACCTATACATGTTATGGTTAATGTTTAATTTTGAGCTAAAATGAGATATCCTGCACAGCGGTTTAATGTTTAATATAAACAGAGAACAAATATACTATTATATTATTATTCATCTGATTTATTGATTTTTTTAAAGCTCTTTCTTCGTGATGTTGACCTTGCAAATGATATTGCTTATACTTCATGTGTGGTTTTTCTTTAGTTTACACCAAATCTTACCCAGCCTTTGTATCTAATGTTCAATGTTAATCACCCAATGGCCAAAATTTACTCAAATTCAAATCCATGTCAATGAAGTATTTGATTTTTTAATGGAGGAACCTAACGAGTACAATTTTTAAAAGGCCATAATCTTGCTGCTTAAAAAATAGCAAATAATGGGGCAGCTAGATGGCACAATGGATAGAGCGCCGCGCCGTCCTTGGAGTCAGGAGGACCTGAGTTCAAATCCGACCTCAGACACTTGACACGTACTAGTTGTGTGACCCTGGGCAAGTCACTTAACCCTGATTGCCTCATCAAAAACGAAAAACAAAACAAAACAAAACAAAAAAAAATAGCAAATAAGGGGCAGCTAGGTGGCGCAGTGGATGGAGCTCTGGCCTTGGAGTCAGGAGGACCTGAGTTCAAATCCAGCCTCGGTCACTTGACACTTACTAGCTGTGTGACCATAGGCAAGTCACTTAAATCTGATTATCTTACCAAAACGCCAAAAAAAAAAATAGCAAATAAGAAAATCTTTCTATAGTGTAGCCTTACTGGAGGATAAGATTTACAGCCAGAGGGGACCTTGGAGGTTAGCTAGCCCAATTTCTTAATCTTACAGAAAAGAAAACTAAAGACCAGAGTTAACAAAAAGCATTTATTAAACACTTACTGTGTGCCAGAGACAGTCTTAAGTGCTGAAATAAAAATAAAAGCAGAAAGACAGTCTCTACCTTCAAGAAACAGAAAGTAGAGCTTGAGCTGAGTTTTGAAAGAAACCAGGAATTCAAAGAGGAGGTAGAGGGGATGAATTCTAGGCACGGGGGCCAGTCAATGCAACAGGAAATGAGTGTCATAAGTGAGGAAGAGCAAGAAGGTCATTTTGGCTGGTCCATAGAGTACATGGGGGAGAGTAACATGGGAGAGTGCTGGAAAGGGAGGATGGGGTGAGGTGGTGAAAAGCTTTACATGTAATAGGAAGCCACTGGAGTTTATTTGGGAGCGGGGCATAGTCATACCTACATTTTAGCAAATTCACTTTCATGACAGTGTCAGGATGGATCAGAATAGAGAGAAACTTGAGGAAAGGAGATCAATCAGAAATCTGTAGAAATAGTTCAGGTGAGGAGTCATGAAGACTTGAACTGGAGTGTAGCTATGGAAGTAGAGTGAATGGGTCCTATTCAAGAGATGTAGTGGAGATGGAAGTGATAGTATTTAGGGATTAATTGCATATGTGAGGTGAATGAGAGTGAGGAGTCAAAGGTGACATGGAATTTTTGAACCTGAATGACTGGAAGGATGGTGGTGCCCTCAATAGAAATAGGAAAGTTCACAAGTAGGGTGGGGGAAGTTAACAATTTCTGTTATGTTGAGATTGAGATGTCTTTGAGATGTCTAGTTTAAACTATCTAGTAGGTAGTAGGTGACATTGGAATGGAGATCAGGAGAAATATGTGTGTATATATGTGTACGTGTGTGTGATATCTAGATCTGGAAGGCATTTTCACAGATATGAGAATTCAACCCAAAGGAGCGGATGAGGTCATCAAATGAGAGGGTATAGAGAGAAATGAGAAGGTGGCCTAGCACAGAACCTTGGAGAACACCCAGAACTAGTGAGAGTCATGGCTGAAGACAGGACAAAAGAGACCTAACATTGTCAAACAGGTAGGAAGAGAACCAACAGGTGATCCAGCATCTAGGTGATTATCTGAGCGACTATTTGTTAACCACTTGCGTAACCATATATAATATTGTATTTAGAAATTATCCAGATTACTAAATGCTTATTATGTACTTCTATGTCAGCTGTTATAAAGACTATATAGTTATCAGCCTATAGATCGCTAGATGATAGATACATATATATTCACACACATACATACATACAGTATGTATATATATTTATACAGGTGTATATATATACATATACATACATACAGTATATATATTCATACAGATATATACATGTACATATATGTGGGTATATGTATATATACAAATATGGGTATATATGTGTGTGTGTGTGTGTATATATATATGTGTATATATATATATATATCAGCCTTATTAATAGGTTTTTAGGATGGAGAGTCCTAAAAAAATTTGGTGCAATAGATAGAACACCAGGGCTGAAGTCAGGAAAACCTGGGTTCAAATCTGGCCTTACTAGCTGTGTGACCCTAAGCAACTCATTTAACCTTTTTATTTGATTCAGTTTCCTCATCTGTAAAATGGGGATAATAATAGCACCTACCTCCCAGGGTTATTGTGATGATAAAATGAGATGATAACGATCAAGTACTTAGCACAGTTCCTGGCACATAGCAAGCATGATATTAATGTTAGTTATTACCATTATTATTATTATTGCTGCTATGTACTACTACCTATGATTTCATCTCTCTTTGGGTCTCAGTTTCTGCATCAGTTAAATGAGGCTAATTTATGATTTCAAAGCCTTAGTCTATCTCCTCGACTCCTGTAACTTCTCCCCAAAACCATTCTTTCCTATCATTACTCATCTCAGTACTCATCTCAGAGTTCATCCGTGAAGACATAAGCACTAGGTAATTTGTTACGTTTAACTGGAAGTACAGTGAACAAAATGATGGATTTGGAGTCAGAAGAACTAGTTTAGAATCCTGTCACTTAATACTTTGTGACCTTGAACAAGTCCCAGACTCTCTGGGCCTCAGTTTCTTCATGATGGACTGCATAGCCTCTCAGATTCCTTCCAGCTCTAAAGCTACGATTTCATATCTTCTTTTCAGGTGCATCTTATCTGTGATGTTTCTTAGACACTGCTCATTCAGTCTCCTGACATAGTGAAATGACATTTTTAACCATCATTGGTTCTGTTAAAGTAACAGGAAAAGGAAAAGATAGCTAATTGTTGGCCTTCAAAAGGAGAGAACCCTTGCCTATTCCCTAAAGAAGAAATAGAAGGTGACTGGGTTTTTAAAAATGTTTGTTTTCAGTTTTGTTCAGACTGAGTGGAAAACGTCTGAAGAATATGGAAGAAGTTTGCCTGGGAGCTTAGAGGAAGAGACAAGCCTATTGGGTGGGTGGAGAAATCCTCTGAAGGGATTAGGATAAAAAGTTAGAAAACCTCTGGGCTGGGGAAATTGGGATTACTCAGGCAACAAACCACATATTTATTTGTAGGACAGAGCTTTTTTGTGCTTGGTGCTAATGTAAAGAGACCTGGTTGTAAATTGATGAAGCTTCACTGACCTCCTTGTTATTTCTCCCACATGGAGACAGGATTCTCCGTCTTGCTTTCTCTTGTTCAGTCATGTCCGACTCTGCCTGACCCCATTTGTGGTTTTCTTAGCAAAAACACTAGAGTGGTTTGCCATTTGCTTCTCCAGCTCATTTTACAGATGAGGAAACTGAGGCAGACAGGGCTAAGTTACTTGTCCAGGGCCACACAGCCAGAAAGTGTCTGAACTCAGATTTGAACACAGAAAGAGGAGTCTTCTTGGCCCTAGGCCCGACACTCTATCCACCGCACCACCTAGCTGCCCCCACTCTTTCACTAGCTAGGCTTTATTTAAAGAATACTCTCCCTCCTCACCTCTACCTCCTCGCTCCCTTCTAGACTTGGCGCAAATTCCCACCCTAGTGCCTTCCCTCTGAGATTACCTTCATTTACACTGTATTTATCTTGCACATATATAGTTTCCATATTATGTCCTCTATTACAAACTGTGCTCTGGGAGGGCAGGGATAGTGCTTCCTTTTTCCTCTACACTACACATTTAACACAGTGCCTGGCACATAGTAAGCATTTCATAAATTACTGACTGACTGCACAAAACTTGAGCTTCAGATTGTGTCAAGGGAAATGCCTGTGAGATAGAGAAAGCTTTATAAAGGGCAAATTTAATTCTTTGCTCCCCCTCCCTGACTCTTCACCCCCTTTCCTCTGCCAAAAGACAAGTATATTAATTTCTTCCCTTTCATTTGAATGCTTTCACCCTATCAGCAAATGGGGCAGAAGTTAGATAGAAACAAGTAGATTGCCTAGAACTCTGGTTTTTCTTCCCTGGCTATTCTCTAGACTGCATTTAAGGATCTGTGGCCTCACAGGGGTGAGCAGGAGTAGATCATGAGACTTCTAAAACTTAGATAGTCTTTGAGAATCGTTGTGCTCCATAATGTGTTCATACTGCCATCAGATGGATGATACACTCTGAGAAGCTGGTCCTCAGGTAGCATACCCTTTTCCTAGCTTGGGAGGACTTGATAAACTTTGTGTCCTGATAAATAGCATCCATAGCCTTCAAGACCCCAGGGTCACCTCGATGCCATGATGAGACATCAGAGCAAGTATTTACTGGAGGGTTCTTCTCTTTTGTTTCATAAACATGGGGACTGGGTCTTATGCAAAACATAACCCAAAAAAACTTATACCCAACTGACAATCATAAAAAAGCTTGTCCAATTAAAATATTGCAGGTGGAGTTTCTGCAACTTTGCAATGGATAGCAGGGTGGACAGATTGTGGTGAATTCCAACCTTCATTAGCCTCAATCAATCCTTAGTTTGGTGAACACCCAAGTACAGTCTCCAAAGTCAACTGAGGTTATTTAGATAGACATGAAAGAAACTGAGTTTGATCAAGGCAGATGGCTATTTGGGATTTTCCATCTCAATTCTGTATGAGCTGGAAGAAACCTTAGAGGCCAATCTCTTCATTTTACAGATGGGGAAAATGAGACTCACAAAGGTTAATTGACTTGCCCAGGACTGATGCAAAGTGAACAAAACCAGGAGAACATTGTACACAGTAACAGTAATACTGTAACAATGATCAACTGTGGAAAACTTGGTTCCTCTGATCAATACGATGACCCAAGACAATTCCAAAGGATCCATGATGAAAAATGCTATTCACCTCTAGGAGGACTGATTAACTCTGGGTGCAAATTAAAGCATACCCTTTTCACTTTGTTTCTTGCTTTTTATTTTTATTTTTATTTTTTTTGCAACATGGATAATATGGAAATGTTTTGCGTAACTTCACACGGACAATTGATTTCATTTTGCTTGCCTTGTCAGTGGGTGGAAGGGAAGGAGAGAATTTGGAACACAACATTTTTTAAAATGAATGTTAAAAATAAATAAATTACAAATAAAAAAATAAAGATGAGAAAGATGAAGCTAAAAAAAACCACAGGACTTTTTTTTTATATGTATAAGGTACTTAATAAATGTTTGTTGACTGAAAAAAATTGACTTGCCTAGGGTCATATAGTCTTTCACTGTGTAAACAGAGTCAGAGGGGCGAGCAAATCATAAATAATCCAAGTCAACATGTACTTTAGCCAGATAAAGCAAATTTTTTACTTGAACTATTTGGACAAGAGCCTCAGACATTAATTTCATTGACTATGAGGACATGACCAGAGAGGTGCCATTTCTACAGATAACCTCAGATTCATTTTGCATATTGCCAGCCAAGAGCAGCAGATAACAAAATTTATGAACTAAAATGTAAGTTGGTCCAGAACTTGGGAAAGTATCAGAGATACATCCTGCACAATATAAATTCAAGGAGGGGCGTGTGTGTGTGTGTGTGTGTGTGTGTGTGTGTGTATGTGTGTGCACATGTTTAAATAAGAAACTACCTAACCAATTGTGGCATTTTTGACAGACATCACATTTTGTCTGCCAAACCTGGGTGCCAAATTCAAATCCTTTGTGGTTTAGCTTAGCCGTTACAGGCCCTCGGAAATCAAAAGTGGTTTGTTCTAGGGTAATTCTTGTTCTTTGCTATTTCCCATCTAAAGCACTTTAATAATCTGTGTCACTCAAGTCTGTTTTCTCTAGCAATTAAAACATGGCAATCTTCTTCCTGTGTTTTTTTTGCTCATTAGTCAGGGTTCCCAGATGATTGCTAAATCAAAATCTTGATCAGTTTCCGCCCAGTAACCTAGGGAAGTTTCCATGAAACTAACAAAACTAAGAAACACTTCATATTACTTGACAGCAATAAAATGAAAACAGACAATAAAAGGACCATAAACCAGAAAATGAGAATAGAAACATCAAGCATAACAAGCTAAGAAACGTAAGTGTAATTAGGCCTCCCAAGCACTATGAAGTCCTGTTCACATTCCTTTATAGTAAGAGAAAGCCAACAGATATACCTCCTGGAATTAACAAGAGGTATGTACAAGAGGATGAAAGCACATCAGATTTTATCCCTCCCTCCTCCCCTTGCCTTTCTGAGCCTGTTCCATTGGTCTGTTGAGAATAATCCCCAAATGTCTTCCTTTCATGCTACAAAAATTGTAAGAATTCTCTTCCCATTAGTATCCGATTAAGAATGTCCTTCTTAAAATAACAATCCACTATTTCTCACTCAGTATGGACTTTTGTTCATTCACAGGTCAGTGTGATGGAGGAGAAAAGAAGAACATGAATAAAAAGTGATGGAACTAGAGGTACTTACTGAAATGTTAAAAAGGTAATGCTACCAAGTCCCCAAGGTCACAAGCGTAGCATACCTTTTCAAGCTGTGAATTCTCCCTAGGAATGTGCTTGTTAGTATTATCTTATAGTACAGATTGTTAGAAATCACACTTCCTGGGTTGAATAACTTGGTTCTTCTACTGCATATAACAAAATAGAATGAAATGTTCAAAGCTGAAGTAAAGTTGTGTCAAGTTTTGTTGTTCACACTTACTTTGGTATTATAATGTGCTAATAATTGATGATGATGACCATTGTTTTTGAAATAATTAAGTTTTATCTAAAAAAACTTCAAATAATTGAGTGGTATCTAAAAGAATCTGAAAAACTTCCACTCTCCTGCTTAACTGGATAAACATTGATTCCATATATTTTATTATCTGTGCAAGTATACCTCATGAGTTAGAAAGCAAGCTAAGGGAAAAAACTGTATTAAAGTCCCTTAAAAAAATTGAATTATTATATAATATTGTGTGTTGTATACAGAACCATAACTAGCTGATTATGCCTCCAGCAAATTCAGTGAAAGGTGGGGGTGGCAGGTATAGGAAATGGGTATAGTTGGACCAGTCAGAGGAGCTTTGAGATGCCTTTTAGTTCTATATCTATGAACCTATGATCTCATGCCCCATAGCGAGAGAGTATGGACCTTAATCCCACAGGATTGGCAGAGGGGTAAGAGGCATCAATAAAACCCTGGGGATGGTGTCATACCATTCAATTGGAAAGGATGCCCACCTGGATGACAGTGAAATAAAGTCCTTTTGCTCCTTGCTTAGGGGAAGGGGCAGGGGAGATTGGCTCTAGTTGTATACATGTACGCGACAATTTTCCAAATGAAAAGAAACATACCTCTGACATCTAAGTTTAGATTTTACATATAAACAGGATATGTATAATATAGAGATATGATAAATCTGAAAAAAAAATTAATAGACACTATAGACAAATGTATATATTAAGGGTATAGTCCATATATTAAGGATATTATATATTATATGTTAAGGGTATATATTAAGGGTAAAGTCCACAGCAGGGAAGACAAGTTAACATATACATTAACTATAAGGTTTTGTGTACACTTTTTGGTAAACTCTAAAAATGCACTCATTTGGAATTGGAGATTTCTCCGTTGTTCTCATTATGTTAATGAATAAATTTTATGTCAAAATATCATATGCTTACATCTTAAAGGGCAGAACATTAATGTTTAAATATGCTGGTACTAATAATCAAAACATGAGTCCTGTAACCTATTTTTTCACTAAGAACTTAAGACATAAATTCACCAATTTATGAATGTTTTTTCCCAACTAGGGGCATTGGCCTGCTCTGGTTTGTCTCTCATAAGCTATTAGAACTATATTTTATGTAGGTCCCCTTTTCCTATGACCCATATTCAAAAACTACTCTCCTACTGACTGAATATTCAAATATTAACATATTCTGTTATCATGCTAACATATTGTAAGTATATACAATATTATATAATTGATTCAAATATTGACATAGTATGTTAACATGTTAACACATTTTAAGCATACTTAATATATTACCATGCCAGGCATCTTACTTTAAGCAAACCTGGTATTTGAACATCCAGACTTAAATCAAGAGGATTATTCTTCATTTGAAAATAATTATTCACTTTATAAAAAGAACTACCAAAAACTCTTTGAAATAATAAACCACTTAAGACCATAGGATGTAGAGCTCAAAGTGACTTTAGGTGACCATCTAGTACAACCCCCTCATTTTACAGAGGAGGAAACTGAGTCCCATAGTGGTTATAGTGACTTGTCCAAAGTCATACAGGTAAGTAGCATGGTCTTTCTCAGTCTGCCAAGTTGATCCTAACAAGATACAAGTCTCTATCATCTGATGACCAGCCTAGCTGAGTTCAGAAAAGCTTGTCACCAAATTGGCTGCTGGGTAATGATTTCCGGTCATGGTAACTCTTGAAGAACACCTACTTAAGTTGAAGAAAAGGTGTGATTTACATTGGTGGAGGCAATAATCACACTAACAAAGTCACAGATTCCTGAATTAATGACATAGAAGTCACTGAACTGGAATTGGTAAACCAGAAGCAAGCAGCTGGGACAACAATTGTGCAGGAACCATGATATCCACCTTGCCTAGACCTCTAAATCAATCTAGGTCACACAGCTGAGAACATAAATGTCATTTATAAATATTATTGTTGTTCAGTCCTTTCAGAAGTGTTAGACTCTCTGTGACCCCATCTGAGGTTTTCTTGGCAAAGATACCGGAGTGGTCTGCCATTTAGTTCTCCAAATCATTTTACAGTTGAGGAAACTGAGGCAAACTGGGTTAAAAGTGACTTTAAGTACAGGTAATTCTCCCACCCCACTTGGCTATTCTATAAGGAGAAACTAGTGTGGAAAAGCTGCTATGAAAATATGGATGTATCCAAGGTTACTCAGGCAGTGGGCAGAGGCAAACTAGAAACCTCTGAAGGCTGCCTTCAGTTTGTTATTAGGTCACACATGCTCCCTTGGTTGTTAGTATAAAACACCCCAGTGATTCACACAGTGGAATGTTTGAGCCAAGGATGTCACCTAATATATAGCATGGAGATATGGCTTTATCTGGGAATTACATAATCTGCCTAATGTATAAAAGTAGCAATGGAATTTGGTGCTTTAAAAAAAAAAACCCACTATCACCTTCTGGGTGGTTCCCCCTCTTACCAAAGAGGACTCCCAGCAATTTCCTTAGCTCTGCAGGTGACAGATTAAACTAGGGTTAGTGAAGTTCTCATATAGGTCAATACAATGTCTGGTTTAGTTTTGTAGAAGAATCCAGCAAAAGACCCTAAACGTTAACCCTTACAATGTTGTTCCTGTGATTTATACCACATCCCTAGTTCCATAAAATTCCAGGGAAAAGGTCCAATTTGGTGTGAAAGCTGTGTCTGAAAACCTCTGGCTAAATCTGCCCGTGTTCTAGGTCTGGAATGGGTGGGATTGGGAGAAGGGGGGCTCCATGGGAGAAGGGGAGCCGGTGGGATGCAAAGACCCCTCTTTCCCGACCTTTTTGACACCTTCCTTCCAAAATACAATTGCTTGTCGCCCTTCCCCCAACTCTGCAGTCCTTTATAAGGCCAATCTAAATGCGGATGGCGCCCGGGATGGGGAGAGGTCTGAATCCCACTTTTGCATTTACTTATGTGACCTTGAGCCAGTCACCTCTCTGGTGTATCCTCTTTTATTTAAATGAGGTTGTTGGATTAAAAGACTGCTAAATTTCTTTCCAACTCTTCCACACCACATGTGGTGTCTACTCCTAGGACAATCGGTCCACAAGCATTTATTAAGTGCTTACTAAGTGCCGGTCACAGTGCTAAACAAATGGAACACAAAGGCAAAAAATAAAAACTATCTATAGAAACCACCAAGTGCCTGACTTCGGGGAGCTCACATTCTAATGGGGGAGAGACATCAAAAAGCTCCAGATTCCTTTGGTTCTATCTACACAAAGGGTACATGCTCTTTATAAGTGTTAAGGTGCTAAGGCAAAGTGGGGATCAGGAGGGTACCCATTCTCTGGCAAATTCCCTTCCACTCCTCTACCCGAGCGTCCCACCCTCCACGCTATCACATACACGTACACAGATGCCCCTTTCTCGGAGGTGGGAATGTGAGTAGGGCGTCCCTACAGCACGTGCCCCTTAAAAAGAGGGCATAGGGTTTCCTACCGGCCACAGGAGGTCCGCACCTCGGGTGACCAGACAGGCAGATAGCCTTCAGACCTTACAGCTCTTTCTTTCTTTCTTATCTCCTCCCCCACTCCGTCTTCCCAATACACACCTACTCTCTCACACACGCACAAGCGTTTGGGGGCAGGAAACGAGACCCACTCCCCCGCCATCCACACACACGAACACGCACACCCTCGAGGCCATCCCAGCTTCCTGCCTGCCCTCCACCGTCCAATAGCCTCGGGGCAGGGCAAGCAGAACAAGCCGCGACAGCCTCAGCCAGGGTCCCCGCCCTGTTCCCGGTTCCTTCGCCTTGGTAATCCATTGGGCCCGGGGCTGGGCCTTTATATGCCTCCTGCAGCCCGCCCGGCTCGCCGGCTTTCTTTTCCACCTTCTGTCCTCCTGCAATAGCACCATTAGCTGCAACAGCAGCAAAAGCAACAGCAGCAACAGCAGCAACAGCAGCAGCAGCAGCAGCAGCAAAAGAAGCAGAAGCTGCTCCCGGGCACTGCAAAAAAAAAAAAAAAGAGGGGGGGAGCCGCAGCCTGCCAGCACCGCTCCCCATCCTAGCTCCCCTCTTCGTCCCCCCTCCTTTCCATCCTTCCCCCCTTGTCCTGTCTTGCCAGGTCAGCGCCAAGTGTGTATGTGCGTGTGTTTGTGAGTTGCGCGTGTCTGGGTGTGAGCGCGCGCGCGCGCCCGCCCGCCAGCGCTGCGCCCGCAGGAGCCCCAGCTGTGCGCGCTGGAGCCCGGCTCCGAACCTGGGTCTCCCCCTCCCCCAAGCAGCGGAACCCGGGCATTCCCCCCTGCACCTACCCCTCCCCTTCCCTCTTCCCCCCTACCCCGGGCCCCCCGGCTCCCGCGGCTGTGCAACAAGATGGCGGGATCGGTGGCCGAGAGAGACGCGGAGGTGGTGAGTGTGACAGGGCGCACAGGAGGGAGGGAAGGAGACGCGGCCCCCTGTCCAGCCCGGGCGCCCAGCTGCTGGGGCCAGAGCAGCGGAGACGGCCCCCGCTGCCGCGATTTGCTGGAGGTGGAAGGGAGTAGGGGGGTGGGTTTAATTTGCAACTCCCCCCTGCCTCTTTTTGGGGGAAGTCCCTGGATCCCGAATACCTGTTAGCTGGAGCCGGAGCTGCATGCAGACGGCCCGCAGTAGCGCGGCCGGGATCGGGGGAGGGCGAATAAGGAGCTGGTAGCCCAGGGTGGACCTGGCCTGGAAATGGTTAGGCGGAGACTAGAGGTGGGGGAGATAGATGCCTGCTCCCCGCCACCCCCACCCCTGTCCCATTGCTTCCCCTCCCACCGGCCAGGTGCTAGGTAGGAGCCGATGGGCTTTAGGGAGAGTGTGCGCGCACGTGCACGGTGGGTTTCACCCACACGTCCGACGATTCCCCCTTTTTCTCTGGGTCCGGCGACCGGGGCCTGCCTGCAGGAAGTTGAGAGTTTTTGCTCCAGGTAGAGGAGAGCCACGTCCCCAGCCTGGGCAAGGTTTGAGGTTAGACCAGGGCCTCCCCGGCGGCTCCGCAGGTGAAGGTTTTGCAGTGTCAAGTCCGAGAGAATTGAGCTGGACTAGTGAAACCTTTCATTTGACCTGGATCTTTGGGGCCTTAAAATTGAGTTACTTCCGTGGGACTTTGGATTTGAGTTGGATCCTACTGGAAACATTCAGAGCTTGTTTCAAGGACATCCTTCCCCCTCTCCTTTTTTTTTTTTTTTTTTTTTAAAGTATATAAGGGATGGAAGAAGAGAGAGAATCCCAAAATCTAGCTGTAGTCCAGCCCGGGATTGTAGTTCCCTGGCCTGTCCCTCCCCGGATTCTCCCTTTGCCTCCCACCAAAGACTTCTGAAAGTGAATCTCTTGTGTTTCTATTTTTAGAAACTAGAAGATGGACATTTAAACAACTCCTTGGGATCTCCTGTACAAACAGATGTGTACTTTCCACGATTGGTAAATAATTTTGTTTTATGTTCTTTTCTTTTTTTTTTTTTTTTGGCCTGCTTCCTTCTCCCTGTATTCTGTATGGACCAGGTCCTCAAGCCTTCTGCAGATAAGCCACCAACCTTCTGTTATCTTTTTGCTGTTTCTAGATAGTACCGTTTTGTGGGCATATTAAAGGTGGGATGAGGCCGGGCAAGAAGATCTTAGTGATGGGGATTGTAGACCTCAACCCTGAGAGGTAAGGCTTAATCGCTGTCTGTGTTTAGCCGAATTGCTTTTCTTTTTTCCTGCTTTTATAAATTTTGTTATGAAGATGGGGGAGGGGCACAGTTTGTGTTCAGAAATAAAGGTGATGGTAAAAAAAAAATCAATAAAAATAAGACTTAAAAAATCATCAGAATCACTGTCCTTATCAGGGAATGTTGATTGGAGTGCCTAGCAGAGAAATAAAACTTCTCTCTCCCTTGTGGTCTAGTGCTTCTCTTGCTTCTGGATACATTTCCTGGCCAAGGAAATGCCAAGAAAGTACCATGTTCCCATGAAAAGAATTTGTGTGAATCCCATCCATCATTTCTGCAGACAGCTATTTTTATCAGGAATTATAAATATAGACACACATTTTCCCTTTGACCCATAGAGGGGGTTAGGATCCTTTCATCATTCTTTTATGTGTTATATGCAGCCAGGACATGACTTAAGGAACTCACCACCACCAAAATTCAAGGAAAGCCAAATACGGCAAGTTATTGTTCCCTTGGTCAACCTCTGGGGCTGTTTCTGGTTACTCAGAGTTTTAGCAGCGTTGGATTAGGATGTATAGAGGAGTTCCTTGGTGGAGGAGCGGGGAAGGCAGACAGCGACACCCCTTCAGGAAGAACAACAATAGTATGGACAATTGAAAATCTATACATCATCCAAAATCAATAACTTCAATCCCTCTTCCCTTCAGTACATTTTTCTTTCCCTAGCTCAGCTGGCAGGCAGCACAGTTGACTTAGAAAATTTAAAAGCCTGAATAATCTAGAAAGGATGTCAAGTTATCTGATCCCATATAGATAAGGTTGGTTGTGTTATTCTTTCAGTTTTGAGATCAGTTTGACGTGTGGGGATTCCAAAGACCCTCCTGCAGATGTGGCCATTGAACTGAAAGCAGTATTTACAGATAAGCAGCTGCTCAGAAATTCATGTATATCTGGAGAAAGAGGTGAAGAACAATCAGCAATTCCTTATTTTCCTTTCATCCCCGACCAGCCGTTTAGGGTAAGTCCAGAGAACGGTGCACTACCAATTGCACAGGGGTTTGGTACATGTAGCTTGCTAGTTGGTGGGTGGAGAAATATCCAAGCTGCTGAAGTTTGCTGCACATTCAGGAAGTAGGCCGTCTAAGAGTTGTAAATATTTAAAATTTTAAATATTAAATATTTAAAGCGTTAAGTGTTGTACATTAATGCTTGCAATGGTAGTCACTATTGTTGTTTGTGGAATAAGTTGTATGGGCTCCATGAACCCAAGAAAGAATGTAGAGTACTAGGAATAGATACTTTTGCGCACACACAAATCCCCACTGGCCCCCCTCCCCATCAGACTTAGCACTGTGCTAAGCATAATGACTCTTTGAATTATTCCTCAGGGATTGAATATTTCAGTCATTAAATAACAATTTACTTTCTCATGAATTTCCACTTTTCTTTAGAAATTGTGGTTATTATTTCACGAGCCTATTCATAGCCACCTCTCTCCCACAGTTTATGCCCTTGGGACTGTACTAGAGAGTGGCAGGATAATACAGCCTTTCCTTCTCCCACTGTTGTGATTTAAAAGTATGGGAAGCTAGTGATAAAAGTTTTGTGATGCCTCTTGTTAGCGTATGTCCCAAAATTGGCAGCTATGGTTTAAGGGCTTCGTGTCACATGCACATTAATTATACAAAACTCTCATTGACCTCTTAGGGACTGTTTCTTTCTATGGGCAGTGAGCCGGTACAGTGGATAGCACCCTGAGCCTGGAGTCAGAAAGTCATGATTTCAAATCCAGCGTCAGGCATTCATTGTGTGACTCTGGTCAAGTCTCTTTAACTGCCGCCTGCCTCAGTTTCCTCATCTGTAAAATGAGAATAACAGTAACACATACTTCCCAGGGTTGTTGTGAAGATCAAATGAGATAATCTTTGCAAAATGTTTTGCAAACTTTAAAATGCTATGTATAAATGCTAATTATTATCATCATTATCATAATCTCATTCTGAATAAAATTTTGCCATTAATCTACTGCTCCTCATTCCTTATCTTGAAAATGCCATGCGTGAGATTTATGAGGACATAATTACCTTTTCTCATCTTAAAAATAGAGGCAAAACAGTATAGTGGACAGTGTTGTACTTGAAATCAAGAAGGCCTGGGCTCAAATCCCACTTTTGACATTTGGCAGTATGAACAGGCACAAGTCACTTAAACTATCTTGGCCTCAGTTTCCTCCTCTATAAAATGGTGATAATAGATGCCGATCATCCCCCCTCCTACAAGATTGTGTTGTAAGCCTCAAATAACATGAAGTGAGATAAGACTTTTGCAAACTTGAAACTGTAGAAATGACAGTAGTTACTATTACAGATAGAGAAAGTGAGAAACAGACCTGCCCAGGATTGTGCCCATTCACCTGCCATATGTGGGACTGTGACCAGCATGAGGGATTCCAGGATGTGGCCTCTGGATGGGAGTAACTAAAGCTTCTTGACCAACATTTTAAAATAACGCAACACTCAATTGAACTAAAATTAGGGCCTTCTATGTTAATATCACCTCAATAATCATCTTAATTAGATGTGACTAATGTGCTGTGTGGAGTCTCTCCTTACATGGTGAACACCTGTCTCTTAATAAAAACATACCAAGAGACCATTAATTACACCCTGTGGTAAATTACTTAAGGTGTAGTTAAGAAAGAGAGAAAGAAGGCTTAGCATTTCCAGTATGGAAGCAGGATATTTGTTCCACAAAGGCCCTGATGATAATGTGTGTAAGGTGCTTTGCAAACCTTAAAAGTGTTATATAAATGTCAACTATTCTTATTACGCTATTTATTATTATGCTCTTTTTTATTATAAGTTGGTCCAGTAGGAATTGACATATCAACTTCTGGCAAAGTAATAGAATCATTTTACTTCAGGAGGAAGCTCCTAATGAAATTAGTGGTAGAAGTTAGGTGGGTAATCAGTGGTGGCATTAAATACCATATCACACTCCTGCCAACGGCAGCATCATTTCCTGGATGTCGAGTGTTTGAAGGCAGAAGCAATTGTAAATCTATAAAATGTGCCTACTGCCTTTCCAGAAATTACAAAATCATGTGTTAGGCCCAAATCATTGAAATTACGTACTTAATTTGTCATTTTGTTTTTCCCAGGTGGAAATTCTTTGTGAACACCCACGATTTAGAGTATTTGTGGATGGACACCAGCTTTTTGATTTTTACCATCGAATTGAAACACTGTCCTCAATTGACACAATAAAGATCAATGGAGACCTTCAGATCACTAAACTTGGCTGACCTGGGTGCCCAGATCATTGTCCCTACTCCAAATAGGAGCAGATGCCACCCTCTGTTGTCTGGAACGGCAATCCTACCAGGATATGGAGACTTAACAAAACAAACATAAACAAACAAACAAACAAAAAGACACACTTCCCAGTCTCTTCTGTGTGTGCAGTTTAACCCCAAAATGAAGACTTGAACTGGGGTTTACCCTCTTGAAGAGAGCTTTTGGGTAACAGACACTGAGCCGATGTCCTGGAGCAAAGTAATACATTTATGCTGGGTTTTGTTCCTATCAAACTAGAATGGGTGTGGGGTCATTTGGGATTTGGGGCTTAATTGGCAGCAGTGTATTCATTCATCTTTCCTTTGCAGAAGGAGGTCTGCAAACAAAAGTGCTAAAATAGTAGTAATAATATTAATAATTTTAAATACGGTACACAGAAAAGTTTTCTTTTGTGCAACCAGTTTCTGCACTGAAGTAGATTCATGTAGCACAACCAATAACATTTTAGTCAGGGTATTTACATAGAATGTAGGTTGTTCAAGTTTTTTGCACAGCATAATATTAATACAGTTTTTAAAGCTTTCTTGGTAGTTTATTTATACTCAGTGTATGTATTAGAAAAACAAGCAGTTATTGAGTACATACAGAGAACAGCAAGTCATGAAGTTTTGAATGTACAAATGACTTAGGTCCATGGGATAAAGTAAACTTTTATCGCTTCTGAAACACATATACAGTTATTTGAATAATTGAGTTCTGGTGGTGTCCTTTACACCCCTAAAATTAAGCTCCTTTGGAACAGTTGCTCTAAATGCTTTGGGGGAAGTGGGGAGAGCTTTGCAGTAATTTAATTAAAATTATTTCCCATGCTATTGGTCATTACATGTAACTACATTTACCCTGAGTTTGCTCCTTTCTGTGAATTGACATAATACATAATATGGCTTCCCTATGGGTATATTCCCACATTTTCTTGGAATTTATACCATAGCTCATTGTGTAATTGTTCAGTTAATTGAAAATACTTATGAAGTGATTGCAAAGACAATATTTTTTAAAATGTACTTTACAGGGACTTTCAACTTATTATAAAGAGGGTGTTCGTGACATGATAGATAGCAAAGTAAGTGTACCAAGAGAACTTTCTGGATTTTGAAATAAGGTTAATAATATTTACGCTGTACCAATAACAGCTGCCGAATTTCAGAGTTCAGAACATAGGTCTCCTTTCATATGTCACTCTTAGCAGTTTCCCTAACCAGTGCCTCCTCTGCTTTGGCTGACTGACTGACAGAATCGATTATCTTCCATCTCTATTGATCCTTACAGGAGGAAAGATTAGGATTGAGGCTGGATCCCAACTAAGTAATTCTGTTTCAAAGGGTTAACTCTCATATTGTCAAGCTTTTGAGTGTGGACAATTTTAGGCTCAGCAGAGTTTTGATACCACATACTGGCTGAGCTGATAAATGGGTTCGGTTTCTCTAAGGAGATGTAGAAAGTACTGTAACTATCCATGGAGGGAAGGTTTAAGGACTGGCCTCTGAGCTCCACCCTCCCAGGCTGTGCTGGTGGCATTGGTTAGAACTTCGCATTAGTAAGGTCCCATGGAGAGCAGGACTCCATATTGACTCCCAGCTCTGCTATCTGTGTGACCTTGGGTACTTCTCTGGCCGTAGATGGTGGTCTCTATGGTCCCTTCCAGCTCTAAAACCTCGTGATCCTAAGAGTGGCTGTGGGGGGTGGGGGTAGGGTGGGGGAGGTGTATTTATATATAATTCAGATTTGTTGGTAGAAAATCGAGTCTTGTTAACGGTCATGTTTGCTTTTTAGTTATTTTACACAACATGCAGACAAATGGAAATGACCAGGTCATTTCCACATGTCGAAAGAAGGTAGACAGTGTTTCAGCACCAAAGTATAATCTTTAAAAAAAAAAAAAAAAAGGAAAGAAAACCAAAATCATGAGGTTTGAGGATTCTTCCCCATCTCGGAAACTGTTTAACACAGTCTCACTGTGTTATATAAGAAGATTCATTATCTCCTCAGATCCACTTTGCTCCGAAGAGTTTTACTAGTTTGGCTAGACTGCCTTTGATCAACTTTTCTCACCTTAGAGAAGTGTAAGCCTCCCTTATTCTGAAGAGAGTTTGTAGCTATTTATAGCATAACTGGGCTCTGCTCATCATTAAATGATCACCTTTAGAAGGTAGCCCGCCAGCTACAAAATTCAGCAGAAAATAGAGGGCACTTGAGTGTAACCGGCTGGAAACAACTCAATTCTACCTACTTATCACTGAACCAATTAACGGGTCTTTAGGCAGCTTAGCCGCAAAGGTGCAGTGTTAACCCTTTCATCTCAACTCAGAGAGGGCCTTGAGAGCCCATAATAAGCCTTTTCAGGAATGCATTTTAGCTGTGAGAGAGCTTGATTCAAGTGCTGCTAAACTGGAAGGTGAATAATCCTGTGGTTTTAATCATTTTTTTAGCTGCAACTTGAAAATAATTTTCACCTCACATCATTCTGTGAGGTCTAAGGTGGGAAATGAAGATGAGAAGGTAACAATTTAAAATTTCACAAGAAAATGTTGTTATGTAGGCAGTTGCTGAGTACCAGAGCCCTCATTTTCCAACATGATTAAAATAATCCCAAATATCAGAATTAGACTATTGAAAGATAAAGTAAGCTTTACCAGGGGTCCCTAACCTTTGTTTCATGGACCCCCTTTGGCAGTCTAGCGAAGCCCAGGGACCCCTTTTCAGATTGATTTTTTAATGGCATAAAATAAAGTAATAAGTATTACAAAAGAGATCAGTGATATTGAAATACAGTTATCAAAGTATTTTTAAAAACAAGTTTACGAGTCACTAAGTTAAAAAACCCTTGCTTTAGACAATCTGTTATTTCCTTCCTACAACATTGTGTCCGTAAAACAGAATTGAAATTGGTGTCGGCTCTTTGAATTACTAAGGAACTTATCTTTAAGATTTTGTTTTGGATATGTTTCCAGTGAAGCTGACCTTCATTTGGAACTCCTTTTAAGGTTCCTTCATAAAATTGATAAAATGATCTTCATTTTATTCAATTGCCCCCAAAAAAGAGGGAAGGAGAAATGTTGCCTTGACAGAAACAGCCTTGACATTCTTAAACATTCATGTAGAGATAGAATTCCTTTAAGAGATTTTCAAAGAAACACTTTCTTATTTTCTGTGTGGTGTAAAATGTTGCTAAATGTGTTATCTTATGTCACTGCTGAAAATTATTTGCACTAAAATAAAAAAGCATTTTGTACAAAATATTTTCCACATCTTCTAATTTACCTTAAGTACCATGTTGTAGTAAACAAAACAGTGTTCCACACTTCTCTTTCTGAAACCCCAACCCATAGCCAGTTGATAGTGATTTAGCTGTGTCAGCAAACCAGTCAAAGGCTAGTGTTTTAAGGGGAGAAAAGTATGTAAAGGAGTTGGGTTTTGGTTTGGTTTTGTTTTAAACAAGGATCTCCATCACTTGTGGGAATGGCTAACACTGACTAGGCCCATTGGGGTAAAGAATGAAAAAGGGGACATAGGGAAAGAGATAGAGGAAATGTTGCATGCCAGGTGTTTGAGAAATATTTGAGTGAGTGAATGTGATACTAGCTGTGTCTATATTGTTTTGAGATTGTATTTCTTAAGTTTCTTTTCATTGTTTTTAAAGCATGCATCTGGGAATCAGGAGAGGGACAAAAAGAAAAAAATACCTGGAGGGTCACATATAGACAATAAACTTTGACTTTTCATTGCATAGTATCTGGTAAAACAATATTTGCTACTTAGGACCTTGACAAGTTTCAAGCAACTGAACAATTATTAAGCATCAACTGTATGTGTTGCACATAGTAGGCACTTAAAATGATTACCATTCATATAGTGAATATATAAGTAGTATGAAATAAATTAAGCCACAGGAAGCATCCAGGTCCATACTTATCTCTCAAGTGGTCAAATATCTGGTTCTGTTCAAGGAGGTCCAAAGTCAAAGAAACTGATTTACTAATCCTGCTTGGTAACTTTTTGTATGATGATTCAGTGCCAATTTTAAATACAACTTGGACTCTTAATCTGGGAGACAATCCTGAGAGAAAAGATGCTAGGTGTCAAACACAAATGTGCTTCTCTCCCATTAGGAAAGTTCCCTCAGACAATATGCCATTAAGACATAACCATATTAACTTCACTTCTCCTCCCCCCGAGGCTAGAATAGTAGACGGTCATGTACCTTCAGATCATTCTAAATATAATAAGAGAATTGAGTTATATAGGGGCTGGAATACTACTATGACTGATTTTTGTATCTGCCTGTAAACATGCTTCAGTGTCCATCAAGGCAAACAGGGCCATTGTCACAATTGTTACCATCTTCTCATCTACCCCTATAAAATATAGAACAGAAGAGAAAATTGTTGCTTTACAAATAAGAGTTTTATAAAACCCACAAGGCTCAGAGTGTTTTTTGGAAGGTAATTTCAATTTACACCAAAAGATGAGGGCAGTGAGCCACACTATAATAAAGAAAAAGTAGGTAGGGATAGGGGTGGGAAGGGGAGTGTCCTTTATGGGTTTGGTAATTATTATAATTACTCTTTTGAAGAAATAAGGACTGGGTTATGTTTCTAGTTACTTGGTGTATTTTCAGAGGGACATGCTTATATGTTGAGGTTTGGGAAACGTGCTGAAAAGCATTTAACAAGCAAAGGCAAACTGCATAAATTAATACATAGGATTTTAGTCCTAAATTTAAAACACCCTTTCATGAGAAAAATGTAACTGAGTTAAAATATGCTCCTTTGCATCCTATGTATCAAGATACAGTTGCCTCAAGTGAGTTTCAGTCTTATTTTAATTTCACAATTCTTTACCCCCAAAAGATTGTTAAAAAAAAAAATAGGTAGAGAACTCTTGTTCAAAAGAAACAATTAATTAAAATGGGTGTATCCAAGATGCCCAACAATGCCCAACCCAAATGGAAGGGGGGAAAATCCGAAGACGCTTTCCCTTGCTTTGATACACCCTACCTTCTCTTAGAAAAATACGGGATTACGTGAACAATCAACCAGGGTAAGAAGGGATTATTGTTTATTTGATATAGTAACATAAGCTCTACCCAAATAATAGACTCTTATGTAGCTAATAACTTTTTCCTGGGCTCTTTGGATGTTGTAGGATATTTTGACCTTCAAGTCTTTCATGAGTAATAATGAAGTATTCTGCTAATAACCCCTGCACCTCCCTTTATGTGATGGTATCCACTGAGCAATATACATTTTATGCCATAATTAATTCTATGATGTTAAAACAAAATACAACAGAGTTTACTCATTCTGATTGAATAGGAAACAAAACAAATACAGTTGGCTAAGGAGGATGTTGAGTGGGAATTAGGAATGGGAAGATCTGCTCCACCGATCCTAGGCCAGTAATAATTTGCTATACGTATTTGGGCAGGTCATCCAATCTCTCTGCTTTAGTCTGCCTTCCTACCTAGAAGTTCATGAAAGTCATAGGATCCCACGTACTTGTTAATGACATGAGACGACAGGGTAGTATATGAATACAAGATAATATTTATTAAAGGTGATAATCCAGGGACAATATAAACGTGAAATGAATTTCTATACTAATCCTCTATGATTTTTATGATGAAAACTATTAAAAGTGTGCTTCCTTGAGTCCATTTTAAATTATCATTGTCTACTTATAAGTATGCAACCCAGAATATTGAAGCATAACTAGCATTAGAAGTGTATTAAATGCCTTTCAGAAATTTTTAAAGAATATACTCAGTATTTTGTAGGCTTTACATGAGAAGTTAGAGCCTTCTCCTAATGCAATAATAATGATTTTCAGATTCAGCTCAAGAGATTCTTTTTTATTATTTTAAAAATGAACCAAGGGTATGCATTAGAGGACTTGAGAAAATGGGACTCCTAAACCATAAGTCTATTTTTCTGTGTTGTACCACTTTAGGAAAGACCTTTTAATAAAAAACAAATGTGAAATATGTATACATACATACATACATATATATATATAGTGGTGTAATTTGTTGCCTTTTGGTATAATTTGTTGCCTTTTGGTTCTAAATGATCCTTACCCAAATTTCTTTCATGTTGCAATTAATAGGAATGGACCCCAGGATCCAGATGCTTCAGGTGAGCTTAGAATTGGCTCCTCGAATAGGTGACTCTTCCAGCCAATGACAAGTCTAATAGTAGAGTCATGTACTATGGTTATTACTTTCATGCTTTGATTTGTACTTTCAAACATCCTTTGCATCTAGGTCCTAAGAAGCAGCAAGGCCTAGTGGATGAAGCTCTGGCCTCAGAGTCAGGAAAACCTGGGTTTATGTCTCTCTGTCATTTACTCCCACTCACCCATCTTTCCCTAGGCAAAAAATCCTGTGGTTAACTAGAGTAATTACTTGGCGTCACCTTACAATTGACATCCTCTGTCTTACAGAGATAATGGATTCTCTCTCACTAGAGGTTTTGAAGCAAAAACTAGATATAAAGACTAGAGGACCACTTGTTGGGGACATTATAGATGGGAATTTTGTTCAGGTGTTGCTTAGACCAGGCAGTGCCTGAGGTCTCTTCCAACACAGAGAGTCTATGATTCTGTATGTTATTCTGTGGTAAAATCAACCTGTCTGTTTAGTTATTGATTACTGGAGTAATCAACCTGTTATGTTGAAAAGTAAGAATGTCATTGTTTACATGCTTAGGAATCATTAATTTCATGTCAGTGTCAAGATGGTTTTTGTCTAAGTCAACTATTAAATAATCCCTTTACCTCTCAATCCTGTATGTACCAGTTTGACGCCTCCAAACTCCATTCCTTTGCTAGCACTGTTATCTGTTATTGGAATGTCTTTTGTTCCCCTCTTAGTTTGTTGAATTCCTACCCAAACATTTCTTTGTTTGTTTGTTTGCTTATTTATTTTGAGACTGGGTCTCCCTGCCTCCCCAAGGCTGGAAATACAGTAGTCAATCACAGGCCCCACCCTACTACTGATTAGCATGAGGCCTTTGAAGGGCTTTGTTTCTAACCTGGGTCTATCACCCCTCATTGGGCAGTCTGACCCTGGCCTCTTGGTATTAGTGCAGGACCTAGTTTCTGACACTTGATTGGCTTACTGATGAGCTCAATGGATCCATCAGCCTCAGCCTCCCCAACACCAGCATTAAGATTACAGGCCTGAGTCACCACTCCTGGCTACACCTAAACTTTAAAGTCAAATTCACAGTCACCTCCTCTATCAAGCCATCCTTGCTCTTCCTACCTCCCATCGGCAATAAACTTCTCCATAAGACCTCATACTTGTTATTATTGCAACTACAGATACTTGTATTTGTGTCAGATATCTCTATGAGATTATTAATCCAACTAAGGGCAAGGGACTATGTCTTAACTCCATTCTATATCCCAAACAGTGCCAATGCCCATCTACTTGTAGAATGAATTCATAGAGTCACTCTTGACTGGTAACATATATATATGTGTGTGTATATATATACACACACACACACATATATATGTATGTATGTATATACGTGTATGTATATGTATATGTATGTATGTATGTATGGGTTTCTCAGCCTCAGAGAGAGAACATACCTACTATATGCAAGGATATGTGCTAAGTCCTGGTGGAATACAAAAAGCTAAAAAAAAAAAAAGTTACCTGTGCTGAAGGAGTTTACAATATATTTGGAAAGATAAGGCACACACAATTTAAAAAAATTATAATATGTCTTTCTATAATGTATCTAATTAATTATATAATTCAACTTAATTGAATTATATTGAAATATTTGTTTCTTCTACCACACTACTAGATGTTGGGAAATCAAAAATGAAAAAATGACATAGTCCCTGTCCTCAAAGATTTATAATCCACTAGGGGGCAGACTACCCTCTTTTTTTTTTTAATTAAATTAATAATTACATGTGAAGCAGGTAGGTATTGTAATGGATAATGTCCTTTACCTGGCATCAGGGAGAACTGACTTTAAACTTTACTTCAGATGCCTAGTAGCTATTCAGTGATTAACCTGGACAAGTCATGTAACTTCTATCTGCCTTAGTTTCCTCATCTGTAAAATGAAGATAATAATAGTACTTACTTCACAGGGTTGTTTATTAGAATCAAATGAGATAAAATTGTAAAGCAGTTTGCAAGCAGTATATAAATACTAGCTACTATTACTACTGCTGCTGCTGCTGCTGCTACTGCTACTTAATACTACTTACTGTTACTACTACTACTACTACTACTACTACTACAACACAGGTCTGGGGTATAGTACTACTGGGACATATGGGGTGTCCAAGGAGGATTAGTACCTCTAGTGTGAGGGCTGCTCGTCTACCTTTGCTGTTTACCTGCCACCCAATGCTTCTCTGTGGCTCCAAGAAACTGTAGCATGAGCCACTCCATCTCAGCACATGGACTAATCCAGGTTGAGAGTAACCAACAGCCCTCAAACCCATTGGTGAGTTGGGGGATGTCTACCCCAGGCAGGTAAAGACTTCCCCTGGCAGAAAGGGCAGATGAGAACAATTTGTTCCAATGGCCATGAAGGCAGCTGAAGCAGATGAAAAAGTCAAGGCCATCCACTGCATCCCGAGTCATCATCCTGACTTTTGTCCTCCCACTGGACTTCAATGACTCTGGAAGGGAGAGTGAAGATGATGACTTTGTGAAAATTCTGCCTCACTTAAATCCAATTCACACTCAAGTTAAGACATCGTCCCATGATGTCATTGGTCCTCTTGAAAAATGAAGTATCACCACCAACTACTACTCCTATTCCTACTAAAATAATTCAAGGTAGAGTGAGATGGGGCAAAGTGAGGGATCTAAAAGATTCTCTCAGGTTTGATGAGGGAGAGAACACTTTCACCTGAGGGGAGGGAAAGAAAGAGGATCAAGAAAGACTTCACGGAGGATGTTGTTGAATCATTTCAGTCGTGTCTGACTCTTTGTGGTCCCATTTGGGATTTTCTTGGCAAAGATATTGGAGTAGTTTGCCATTTCCTTCTCCATCTGATTTTATAGATGAGGAAACTGAGACAAACAGGATTAAGTGACTTGCCCAGGGTCACACAGCTTGTAAGTGTCTGAGGATGGATTTGAACTCAGGAAGAAGAGTCTTCCTGACTCTAAGCGCAGCACTCTGTGCATTAGGGCGCCACCTAGCTGCCCTTCTCATGAAGGAGGTCACACCTAGGAGGAGTCTAGAAGGGAAGGATTTCAGCAAGTGTATGTAAATGAGAAGTGAGTTTGTACAAAGGTGATGGTCTGCACAAAAGAACAGAGATGGAAAACAATAAGACACGATCAGAAAACAGCTAGTAGTAACCATAGTCACAGATTTATAGCCAGAAGAGGTCTTAGGGACCATTAAGTCCAATCTGCTCATTATACAGACTATAACTTGCACAAGATCACACAGATTAAAAAAAAAATTTTTTTAAAGATTACACAGATTACCCTAAATAAAAGAATCAGGATTTGAATCCAGGTTTTCTAACCCTCTTTCTTCTTTTTTTTTTTGTAATTTATTTTATTTTTCCACCAATTACATGTTAAAACAATTTTTTTTCTAATTTGGGGTTTTTTTTTCAACGTTTTGAGTTCCAAATTCTATCCCTCCTCTCCTTCCCATCCCCACACCCCAAGATGGTAAGCAATGAGATGTAGTCTAACCCTCTTTCTATTACAACATTGATTAGACCGTAGTGTTAGTGAAGGCAACCTACCTTGGCGTAATTTAAGGAAAATTACTAAATAATTCATGCTATCCTGAAAGGGAGTGGTCTGTCATTAAAGAAGGTAGACTCAGTTCTTCCCTCACTAGGGATTGTCAGTAGAAGGGTAGATGACCAACCGCTAGTCAGGTAGATAGTAGAGGGAGTGCTTTTCAGGAACTTTTCAGACTGATTGACTTCTGTGTTGTCTTCCAAAGAATGCATTATATGATTCTGGGAGTCATCCAAGGCTGAAAAGGTGAGTTAGAGCTAGACTGTGTGGGGCCTTAAATGTCAGACTAAAAAATTCACATTTTATCTTTGAAGGGTTTTTGAGCAAGGGAGTGTTGAAGTGAGATTTATTTATTAGGAGGATCATTTTGGTGACTATATATACTGGAAAAGGAAGGAAGAATATAGGAGCAGGGAGACCAGTTGAAAGATGATAATTCAGACAAGAGGTAATTAGGACCAGACCTAGTGTGGTGGCAGTGAGAGTCAAGAAAAGGGGACAGATAATAATAGTTAACATTTACATAGCACCTTAAGGTTTGCAAAGCACTTTCCATATAGTATCTCAATTAGTCCTTACAACAACCTTGTGAGGTAGGTGCTGTTATTATCCCTCATTTACAGATGAGGAAACTGAGGCATACAGAAGTTAAGTGACTTGTCCAGGGTCGCACAGCTAAGAAGTGTCTGAAGGGAGGATTTGAACCCAGGTCC
Source organism: Vombatus ursinus (assembly GCF_900497805.2). Classification (NCBI taxonomy): domain Eukaryota; kingdom Metazoa; phylum Chordata; class Mammalia; order Diprotodontia; family Vombatidae; genus Vombatus; species Vombatus ursinus. The sequence continues at coordinate 26,199,314 of NW_020954556.1, read as the reverse complement.
AGCCTGACTCCCAGACCAGCACTCTATCTACCTCACTAACCTAGTGGTTAGAGAATGTTTAGAGGTAGAATTAATAAGACTTTGCAACTGATTTGGACATGGGGAATGAGAAAGAAGAAAGTGTCAAAAACGATGCTGAGATCTTTAAACCTGGATGACTAAGAAGATGTGGTGCCATGAACGGAAAAAGGAAAATTTAGAGGACGGTCAGGTTTAAGAAGGAAGAGGATAAATTCAGTTCTGAACATCAATCCATCACTAAGCTCTGGTTTAGCACCTACTACTACATACTAGCCACTGGAATACAGAAATAAGAAATGAGACAATCTATTCACAGAGACCTGACATTTTATCAAGGGAAATAACATGGACATATATGCATATTTACAGAATAATACCAGGAAGTTAAAATACAACGATGTTAGGAAGGGAGGGCACTAGAAGCTGGGGAGGGAGAGTTGTGAAAGGGTTCATGTAGGTGGAGCTTGGGCTGCATCTTGAAGGAAAAGAAGAATTTTATGGGACAGTGATAAGGAGAGAGTGCAATGGAGGAGTGGGGGGACGGTTGATGCAAAGGCACCAAGAAAGGAGAGCCACGCATGAGCAAAGGACTGGCTAGACCAGAGAGTCTAGAAAGAGGATATGGAAGAAAAACTCAGTATTCTGCTCCTTTGGCACAAATCTGTCAGCCACACATTTATTTGTTATCTGTCTGAGCACAGTTGTTTAGAGAGAAGAAGAGATCGAAAGGGACAGAGTTTCTGCTACCAACTGAAAATCTTTCTGTCCAAGCTATTATCCTTATAAATCAGTGTTCAGAAACAAGACAAAATTCCAACAGTACAGAATTTAATTTTAGGGGTTGATTCACCAAGTAGGACTAAAGACAAGTTAATGCTGTGAATTCTTAGAGATAATCTGTCTCCCTGGAAAACAAAAAACTTGGGTTTAATTCCTGGTTTTACGAGCTGTGTGACCTTTGGGTAAGTCATTTCAATTCTCATAGATTCATATATTGTCAGAGTTGGAAGGGATCTTAGAACTCATCTTGCCTCAATTCTACAAATGTCTCTGTTTCTTCATCAGTAAAATGAGGGTAATATCCAAATTATCTACCTCTTAGGGTTATTGTATGGATTAAATGAGACAATTTAAAGCACTATATAAAGGCCAACTATCATTTACTCATTGCTTTAGATTTCTCTTTAACTTAAAAAAATTACTTCTGAGAAAAGCCATAATGGAAACTTTCCTTATTCGTTGTCATTGTTCAGTAAAGCATTTTTTAGAAAGATATTGGAATGGTACACTTCACTGAGGATGTACGTCACTGATTAAGGATGGGATTAGTAGCAATATCAGGTCAAATTGGATCTGGGCTGCTGTTTACAGTGATATAATTTTTACAAGGCTAACTGACAATTTGGATTATTGTTTCAAATTTAATGAAGATTTTTCCATAGATCTATGAGACTTGTGACTGAGTATGTTGTAGGTTGACAATTGTCATTCAGAAAGTATGTGTAGTAGAAGGAAAGGAGAAAAAAAAAAGAAAAACAAAAATTAAAAAAAAAACAAAGAAATAGAAGGAAAGGAAATATATCCTGCTGCCACATGACCGCATTGTAGATGAGATGACCTTATCATCAAGTTCTGCAAATAATCAATCCCACTGCTACTATGCACAAAAAGATCACAGAAAAAGAAAAAGGACCCATATGTACAAAAATAAATATTTTTGTGGTGGCAAAGAATTGGAAACTGAGGGAATGCCTATCCTTGGGGAATAACTGAACAAGATATGGTATATGAATTGATGAAATACTATTGTTGTTTAGATGTTTCAGTCACATCCGACAGCCAGTGTCTGAGGTTGAATTTGAATTCAGGAAGATGAGTCTTCCGGATTCTAAGCCCAGTACTCTTTTCACTGCACCACCTATTATGCTGTAAGAAATGATGAACAAGATAGTTTCAGAAAAGCCTTGGAAGGCTTGTGTGAACTGATACAAAGTGAAATTAACAGAACCAGGAAAACAAATTATACAATAACTTTGAAAGATATAATAACTCTGAACAACACAATGATTAATTCCAAAGGATTCATGATAAATCATGCTGTCCACCTCCAAATATAGAGATGATGGATTTAGAATGCAAACAGAAGCATATTTTTTTGTCTTTCTTCTTTTAAAAACTTTTAATACGGTTAATAATTTGCATAACTATATATATTTGTAATGGCTTTTGTTTTCCTTGCCTTCTCAATGGGTAAGGGTGGCTAGGCCCCCAGTGGATAGGATGCCAGTTCTGAAGTCAGGAAAACTCATCTTCCTGAGTTCAGACACTTACTAGCTTCGTGACCCTGGGCAAGTCACTTAACCATTTTTGCCTCAGTTCCTCATCTGTAAAATGAGCTGGAGAAGGAAATGGCAAACCACTCCAGTGTCTTTGCCAAGAAAACTCCAAATGGAGTCACAAAAAGTCAGACAAGACTGAAACAACTCAACAACAACAACAATGGGTGGGGGCAGGGGAGATAAGTTAGAATTGAAAATAAATTAAAACTGAGCAAAAAAAAGTTAGTCTTCTGCAGATGGAATCCAAGAGAGTAGTTTCAGTTGAATAATGAAGTCAGAAGCCAGTTGCAGAGGATTTGGATGAGAATGACATAGTAGGATCAAATGAGGGTCTTTTTTAAAGGATGGGGGAGGAATGTGATGTTTGTAGGCAGAAGGGAAGGAGCCAGTGAGCAGGAAGAGTTTGAAGATTAAAAAGAGAGTGAGGAAAATTGGGAGGGGAAATACGATGGAGAAATGAAATGGGTTTGCCTTCACAAGGAGATGGGCATATAGGTGGCACAGTAAATAAAGCACCTGACCTGAAGTCAGAAAAACCTGAGTTTAAATACAGCTTTAGATAGTTATTAGCTGTGTGACCATGGGTAAGTCACTTAACCTGTTTGTCTCAGTTTCCTCATCTGTAAAATGAGGATAATAATAGCACCTACCTCTCAAGAGTTGCTGTGAGGATCACATGGGATAATAATTGTGAAGTGCTTAGCACAGTGCCTGGCACATACTAAGCACTATGTTAATATTAGCCGCTATTATTGTTATTATTATTATTATTATTACCTCCTCATGAGAGAAAGAGGTAAAAAAAAAAATAGTAAGGAGAAGTCACTGAGTGATGTGAGAGGAGGCGGAGAGAAAAAAAGGGAGCTCTCAATGAATGATGTCCATTTTTCCAATAAAATATGTATCAAGATCCTCAATTGAGAGGGTTGGGAAGGGCTTGGCATGGGAAACTTGAGGAAGGATAAAACACTTAGAATGGGTGCCATGGTGAGTGGAAGAGGGAATGTTTAAGCAGGTGAAAAAGGATTGCCTTGCTGCAGTGAGGGCCCAGTTGAGATTATGTAACATTGTGGTGGTCCCAGTCAGCAGTTTTGTGACTTCCTATAGCTCCGTTTGGTACCACATGAATAAGAGCAAAGGCAGTGGATGGTAGGAGTAATCCAGGATTGGGGTTTGGAAAGATATGAGCAGGAATAGGGCAAGGTAACAAGGAGTCTTGGGTGGAAAGGACAGCATAGAGCTGAACTGATTCACCAAGGGGATACAAAAGGGAGGAGAGTGCAGCCCGTGTAGGAGTGATGGCCTCGGAAAGAATTGAATTGTAGAGGGAGTAGGGGTCATGGTGAAGATGAAGAACAGGGTTGGGGTCATAGGCAGCAGGCAAGATGGAATGCTTGAAGGATATGATCGGGTACAGGCATTTGATGAACACTGAAGGATAACATTTGTGGATGATGACAAGATCAAGGGTAAAAAAAAAAACAACCCTGATTTTTGTTTCCCTTTAATTTTTTCTTTAAAAAAAAAAAATCGAGACCTGTGACTTCATTAGTATATGAAATTCCCAGTGAGGAACTCGCCCCCCCGCCCCAACCAAGACAGATCAGCACCAGCTCAGCTTACAATCTTAGAGAGTTGCCTGAGGCACTGATATAGTGAATGACCAGCCCAGAGTCACACAGCTGGGGTTCACATAAACAGAACTTGAACCCACTTTGAACTTACTTTAAAGCCAGCATTCTCATCTGCTACCTTACATTATCTCTGTGTCTAAAGAGTAAAAAATAGAATGAAGGACAGTCATTATTTCTAAACCAGACTGTTCTCTCTGGAGGGAGTACAGGGATGGGACTGTTGGCAGTAATACAGAATGAATGAATTTTGTGAAAGCATTTATTAGGTGCTTCATATACACTAAGCCAGGGGTGGGGAACCTGCAGCCTTGAGGCCACAGAATCTAGTCAAAGGGCCACACTTGAGAACCTAGAGGGCCACATAGGACCTCAAGACTGCAGGTTCCCTACCCTTGTTTAAGCACCGAGGATGCAAAAACCAAAGGAAAGCCATCCTCTGCCTTCAAGGAGCCTACATTCTAATGGGGGAAACAACACAAATTGGGACATGGTGGCCCCAACAGGGTGTTGTGATTCAGAAAGTTACTGGGAGGATGAGTGAAGCCACTGGGGAGTAGAACGGCATGCTCTTTCTTGTAGCGATAGCAGTAATTATTTGATTATGGACAGCTAGGTGGCACAGTAGATAGAGCACCAGGCCTGCAGTCAGGAAGACCTGAGTTCAAGTCCAGCTTCAGACACTAGCTCTGGGCAAGTCACTTAACCTGGTTTGCCTCAGTTTCCTCCTCTGTAAAATAAGCTGGAGAAGGAAATGGCAAACCCCTCCAGTACTTTTGCCAAGAAAACACCAAGTGGGGTCATGGAGAGTCAGACACAACTGAATTGACTGAACAACAACAATTTGATTATAATATCAGAACTGGAAAGCAGAGAATGGAGAGTGGGGAGTGGAAAGGAATCAGAGAGCACCCACCCATGAGAGGGTGGGTGAGCAAAGCGAAATACAGCTAGAGTCATGTGAGGCATTCCTTAATCAGGATCATGGTGCTAGAGGGTTGAAGACATGCAAGGGTTAAGTCTTCTAGGTGAGGAGAGCAACAATCAATATTTTTTCTTTTTCTTTTTCTTTCCTTTGCTGACATGGTTGCATAACAAAGGCAGGAATGTAGAACAAAATTTAAAAGAATTTTTCTAACTTCGAGTCAGGTAGTGAATAGAGGAAGAAAGTTCAATCTCAGCAAGAGAGAAAAAACTCAAAGAGCATCCACCAGATATATTAGCACAGTAGAAGGAGGCGGAAGACCTGATTTCAAATCCTGGGCCCCCCACTTGCTAAAGATATACCCCCGGGGAAGTCACCATCTCTCAGAGCTTTGGTTTTTGTCTTCCATGAAATAAGAAGTTGGGGCCTTTTGTTGTTGGTGTTCAGTCGTTTTAGTCACGTCTGACTCTTCCTGACCCCATTTAGGGTTTTCTCAGCAAAGACACTGGAGTGGTTTGCCATTTCCTTCTCCAGCACATTTTGCAGATGAGGAAACTGAGGCAAACAGGGTTAAGTGAATTGCCCAGGGTCATGCAGCTAGTAAGTGTCTGAAGACAGATTTGAACTCAGGAAAATGAGTCTTCCTGGCACTCTATCATTGTGCCACCTAGCTATACCTAGCAAGGTAGCTGATAGGATAGAGCAGTGGGCCTGGAGTCAGGAAGACCTGAGTCTTCCTGAATTTAAATTCAGCTTCAGATTCTAGCTGTGTGACCCTGAAAAAGTCACTTAATTTCTGCCTGCCTCAGTTTACTCTACTGTAAAGTGAGGATCATAAGAACACCTACCTCTCAGGATTGTTGTGAGAATCAAATGACATAATATTTGCAAAATGCTTAGCACTGTGCCTGGCGTGTGGTAGGGGCTATAAAAATGCTTGCTGCCTGCCTTCCTACAAAGCATCTTCTTCTTGCAGTTCTATAGCAAGCCTATTTTACCACTTCATAGGAAACTGAGTTTTAAAGATATTAGGGCCTTTAGAGATCATGCAGTCTAGCCCACCCTCAACTCTATTATAGATATTATAGATACAAATATTATTATAGATAAGAAAATGAAGGTTTAGAGAGATGAACCTGGGCATATTTTAGAAGAACATCCAATAGGTTACTTTACTCCTCTGGCCCAGTTCACACTTGTGTAGTGTCTCCCCAGAGTGTTACCAAATGCTTTGCTACATCTGCTTTGTGACATCTGGCAAGGTCACCTCAAAGGAGTGTGGGACGCGCTGAAGAAACAGTGGCCTGCAAAGAGGCTGATGGATGGAGCAATAATGTAGTCATGGGATCCTATATTCTGGCCATTGCCAAGGTGAACTGAGTAGCTGGGTGCTGTCTCAGCTGTTTCTGCAGAAAAAGATTGGCGAACCAAACCTACGTACCAGGGGTTATAGAGATTAATGAGTGGTGAACAAGATGTCTCTGACAGGGCATTATTTTTCCCAATAAGACACCTAACAGCTACGGCCAGATGTGAAAATAACCATTTAACAAGCTTGATCATCTGTGATTTTTGAGAGTTCTGAAAGTCATTATTTCTTTTCTTTTTTGTTAGAAGATTTTCCTCACTGGACAGGAAAACTTTCAAACGCTTGATTTTAATTAGCTTTGTCTCTGCCATTTGTCCTATTGCTTCATACACTTGTGCTATTTTTGCTTTGTTTAGGTGCACATTTTAAGTAATTTATAAACAGCACAATTAACGAGATTATCTCTATATTCCACCTGGGTTTATGGTTCCCTTCAATTCACTTCACTCGGCTCTATATTTACCCCAAAGATCATACTTCTTTTTCATTGTTCAGCGCCTTAGCTCTAGGATGAGACCAGAAATATAGGAAATATAAATTCACCTTCTTTTCAGACCTCCACTAACATCCTACTCTGATGCCTTATCATGTTGTGAAGGCCACCTTGGGTTCTCAAAGGTGATGCCAATGGAACACAAGTTCTGGAATGTTCTATCAAGTTAGGAAGCCTTTGAGCAAGGGCCCAAGAGAGACACTAATTGAGAGAGGCTCATCACCATGTTGACTACAAGATGATTGATTTTTTTTCACTACAGAAACTTTCAAACGCCATCTACTAAGTCACAGAAGACTTATGAATAAAAGGAGTATACCCACGTAAGAAATGATGAATGCTTGAAGTAATGAGATATTCTTTTCAGAACCTGTCTCTCTGTGCTGGGGCAAGGAATCTTTACTCTTTTCCAGGTCTCAAGGTGATTATGTAGTGCTCTATATCAGTAATTACAAGATCCCAAATTAAAATGAAATCTGATAAACATTTTATCACACGAGTGATAACAGAGCTGCCCTCTGGGGGCCCAAGACAAGGAGTATGCCTTCATGAGTACTGAATTCATTACCAGCATTAGGCTAAATTTGGGAGCAAAACTTTGCATTATCCCTGGTATCTAGCACAATGTCCTGCACTGAATAGGTTCTTTAAAAAAAGAGGTTGGTTGAATTGAACTAAATTGAGTAGGCAGGAATAAGCCTACACCAAAAAAAAAAAAAAAAAAAATGAGAATTCCATTACATTTGGTTAATCTGAGGACACCATAGAATCCCAGTTCCCATGCATCCCCCTCAGCAGCCTGCCATGGGCCTAGAACTCTCCCTTCACATCATCCAGTAGCGATCCTGATCTTTTGTATTAAACCTCATCTCTAGAAAGTCCCTGTTAAAATGCAAATGTGCTGTTTGGAAAGCTGCAATGTTAGCAGAAAATAGGGCACCGCAGGAATGAGGAACACAGTAGGCAGGCTTTGTAGTACAGCACACCCCCACCTCTGCTCCTGAGTCTCTTAACCCAGCTACATTCTCACCTTGGAAGATGCCCCCTCTCCTATAGCCTTCTCATTCTGAAAAATTCCTCTTCCCTGAGGCCCTTTCCTCTGACTCCATTTTAAGGAACTATTTAGGCCAACCATGTTTGGTCCTTCACTCCTCTCCCAGCTCCACTCCTGATTCTCTGGCTTTCCTTCTCTATCCATACCCCAACACAGGTACCTTCTCCCCTCCATCCCTGTCAACTTCTTTTTATATATTCTTATATATTCTCTTCACATATTATCTTTCCACAACAGAATGTAAATTCCTTGAGATCAGGGACTGCTTCATCTTCATATTCCCAGTGCACAGCACAGTGCCTAGCACATAGGCCAGTGTAGGATCCCAAATAACCAGTAAGCATGAGATGATTAGGTAATAGGGAACGAAGAGGGGGAACACCAAAATGGGATACTGGGACAACAAATAAGAAAGAGAGGATCAATTTGGGGGAGAGGTCTTGAGATGTGGGTCGAAGGGAGGAGGAACTAGAGATGTGGGTGGATGTCAATTTAGAGGGAAGTCTCTAATGATGAAACTCAGTAACCTTGGCCCTATGATGTTTAACATCATTATCAATGATTTGGATAAAGATTCAGAAGGTATACTTGTCAAGTTTGCAGATGACATGAAGCTGTGAGGGATAGTTAACATATCAGATGACAGAGTCAGGATTCAAAAAGATCTTGACAGGCCAGAATTGTAAGATCAATCCAATTAGATGAAAATCAATAGAGATGAATGTACAGTTCTACAACTGGATTAAAAAATGATTTAATAAGTCTAAGATGGGAAAGACATTGCTAGACAACAGTATATGTGAAAAAGATGGCAGTTTTGTCAGGCTACAAGTTCAACATTAGTCAACAATGTGACATCATGGTAGCCAATAAAGGCTGCATTAAGACTATTATAACCTCCACTTTATTCTGGCCTGATCAGAATGCATCTGGGATTCTGTGTTTACTTTTGAACACCTCATCTTAGGAACAACATTGGCAAACAGGAGAACATCCACAGGAGGGCAACCTCTATAGTAAGGAGCCTAAGGGCCATGTTATATAAAGATGAAATGAAATAAATGGAAGAGAGAAGATGTTGGAAAAACATACTGACTTCCTTCAAATATTTGAAAGGATGTCCTTTAAAATACAGATTAGACTTTTCAGCTTTCCCACCCATGCTCTTCCAGAAGACAGAATTAGAAGCAATAGGTAGTCACTGGGGAGAGAGACAGAGAGAGAAAGAGAGAGGGAAGGAGGGAGAGAGAGAGAGAGAGAGAGATAGAGAGGAAGGAAGGAAGGAAGGAAGGAAGGAAGGAAGAGAGAGGGGGAGGGAGGGGGAAGAAGAGAGGAGTGGGGAGAGAATTTTGACTTGATAAAACAATATGACATCCAAAATAAGAATGGGGTGCTTAAGGAGGTAATGAGTCCCCACTAATTCAATCAAAAAAATCAACAAACATTAATTAAGCACTTACTGTGTGCCAGGAGCTAAGTACTGGGAATATGGAAATGCAAAGAAAAAGCAAAAAAGCCCTACCCTCAGAAACTTTATATTCTAATGGAGGAGACAAGTCATAAAATCAGAACATACAAGACAAATATAAAGTGGATGGAATGTAATCTTGGAAGGGATGAAATTAGCAGCTGGGGGAACCAAGAAAGGCCTCCTCAAGAAGGTGATGGTTGAGGAAGCCAGGGACATTAAGAGTTGGAAGCTGTCCAGTCAAGGGAAACAGCTAATGCAAAGGCAGTGAGATGAGAGATGGTGTTATGTAGTAGAAACAGTCATTATGTTTAGATTGTAGAGTGTACAGAGGGGAAAATTCAAGAAAAATGTAAAGATAAGAAGGTATCAGGTTGTGAAGAACTTTTAATGCCAAAAAGAGGAATTTATATTTGATCTTGGAGGTGATAGATGGTCACAGGAATTTAATGAGCCAGGGGTGGGAGCAGGAGAGGTTGACTTGGTCAGACCCACACTTTAGGAAAATTGCTTTGGCAGTTGAGGATGGATTGAATAAAGGAAGAAGAGGCAGGGACACCAATGAGAAGACTATTATAACAGTCCATGTAAGACATTGTAAGCATTCAACCTACAGTCATGTCCATGTAAGTGGAGAGAAGGAGATGTATATAGAGATGTTGTAGAGAATGAAATTACAAAGTTTGTTAACTGATTGCATCTGTTGGGTTATTGAAAGATGAGGCAAAAATGACACAGGTTTCAAACCAGGGTGAATGGAAGGATGATGCCCTTGACAGTAATAAAAAAGTTCAGGAGAGGAAAAGATTGGGAAGAGGAAAGGATGGGGCGGGAGTAAAGATAATGATTTTTTCTTTTGAATATGTTGAGTTTAAGATGTCTATAGGATACCCAGTTAATGTCCAATGGGCAATTCAAGATGTGGGAGTGGAGCTCAGGAGAGGGGCCAGGCTTGAACAAATAGAGCTGGTAATTTTCTGCATAAAGATGAAAATTAAATTAATGGCAGCTGATGAGATCACCAAGTGAGACAGTGTAGAGAGAAAAGAGGGCCCTGAATACATCCTTCAGAAGATACCCACAATTAGTGTGTACAACATAAAGATCCAACAAAAGAGACTGAGGAGTGGCCAGAAAAGTAAGAGAAGAATCAAAAGATAGCATGAAAATGTAAAAAAGAAAGTATACAGGAGAAGAGGGTGATAATGGTGTCAAAGGATGCAGAAAGATCAAGGAGGATAGGGATTAAGAAAAGACCATTAAGTATGCCAATTAAGAGATCATTAGTGACTTTGGAGAGAGCAGTTCCAGTTAAATAAATTAGATCAGAAACCACATTGCACAAGGTTTAAAAGAGAATAAGAGGAAAGGAAGTGGAGGCATTGGGTATAGGTGGATTTGTTAAGAAGTTTAGCCTTGAAGGGAAGGAGAAATAGAGGACAATAGCTAGTGGGAATGGTAGGACATAGTGATGACATTTTAAAGAGTGAGCAAGTCATGAACATGTTGGTATGCATCAGGGAGATACCCAGTAGATAGGAAGAGATTACAAATTAGAAAGTGGGAATGATGGAGGGGGCAACCTTTTGGAGAAGACAAGAGGAGATGGAATCCACAGCACATGTAGAGGGATTGGCCTTGGCAATCAGAAGACTCACTTCATCACCAGAAATTAGGATGGAGGGAGATAGGATGGGACAATGTCAGAGGGAGGTGACATGAGGATGGGATAAAAAGTAGCTCTCATTGTTGAATGTTCTCAATTACTTCAGAGAAGTATAAGATGAAGTCCTCAGCAGACAGGAATGATGGGAAGAAATGGTATGGGATGCTTGAGGAGAGAAGAAAAACTTTGGAATAGTTGCTATGGTTAGTTTGATAGGAAATCAATTAGAGAGAAAAATCCTTGCTGGAGTGAAGGGCCAGTAAAGATTAACCAGCGTACATTTATTACAGATCCAGTCAGCAAGTGAAAAGGAAGGAAGGAAGGAAGGGAAGGAGTAAGGAGGGAGGAAGAAGAAAGAGAGAGAGACAGAGAGAAACAGAGAGACAGAGACAGAGAGAGAGACGGAGAGAAATAAAGGGAAGGAAGGGAAGGGAAAGAAAGGGAAGGGAATGAGGGAAAGAAGAAGATGAGTATATATAAATGAGTATCAAGCCAACCAGAGTGATTTCATGGGGCCCTGGATACCTAGAAAGAACACTGAAGTGGGAGGTCAGTTATCAAAGCAGAGAACACAGTATTCCAGGGACAGCCAGCAAAAATGCCTGGAGCCAAGATATAGAGTATCTTGCTATGAGAACAGCATGAAGGATGCTGTCTCTGGATCAAATCTCTGTTTATAAATGTAAAGGTGAAGAAATAGGGATCTTGACACCAAAGAAGAGGGATCTGGGGTATGAAAAGAGAGATTGAATCATTTTAGCTTAGTTAGATACCCCCCAAAGATAATGAGCACTTCTAAGCTGGGAAAAAGTAAGATTCAGATGAGACAGGCTGCTGTTTATCTTCAAATAATCTGCTTTAATTATTGCATGGGGTGTTATTTTTAGGCAAATAGTGATGCTTGCAGCAGAAGCTATGTTGAAAATGAGTAGACAGATTTATCACTCGAGGCACCCAAGAGTGAAAGAGTTAGAAGTAGGTAATCAATAAGGTCTATCTTGGCCAATAGTTGTGTACAGCAAATATATCAAACAGGAAGTTGCCCAAATGGATGGTTCACTATGTGGGTCATGGTTACTCTCTTCCTGGAAGACAGCAGTTTTCATGCATCTATAAGTACAAGGGGAGGATATGTATACCCAAGGTAGCTAGAGGATATCGTGGATAGAGCTCTGGGCCTGGTATCAGAAAACTTGAGTTCAAGTCTGGCCTCAGACATTTACTATCTATATAACCCCAAGCAAGTCACTAAACTGACTTTGTTTGCTCAACTGTTAAATGGGGATAATAATAGTATTTACATCCCAGGATTGTTGTGAGGATATATTGAGAGATGATATTTGTAAAGCATCTGGCACATAGTAAGAGCTTAATACATGTTTTTTCCCTTCCCCCCAAATATAGTTTAAAAAACTATACCAGTCATCTAGTTTTTAAGGTATTTCCAAAAGAAATTAGTAACACATATAAAAAAATTGAAAATAAAGAAAATTGGGAAAGGGACCCTTGGGTAATGAAGGAGATGTATTTAGTGCAGCATGACTTATCCTTGATGAAGCCATTCTGGCTCTGTGTCATGACCACCTCCTTTCCAAGGTATTTACTAACTGATAAACAAATGACTGTGTAAGTAACAATTTTTTTTTCCAAAAAAATTAAATTGTCCCTTTCACCATCTCCACCTACCACCCTCCCCTCCCACATTGAATAAACAAATAAATAAGTAGATGAGTTGGTAAGAAATAAATAAATAACAAAACAAAAGAGCAAATCCAAATCTCTCAACAGATATATATCTACATAGTCTGGCAAAATAAATCCCCACATTAGCCTATTGAAAGGTAAGTGTTTTCCTGAAATTTAAATTCATTACCTCTCTGTCAAGAGGTAAGTAATGTGTTCCATCTTTATTCTTTTAGATTAATGGATTACTATGGTGTTGATCAGAGTTCTAAGGTCTCTCAAAGTTGTTTTTCTCTGTGATGTCATCATTATATGAATTATTACTCTATTTCTTCTCACTTTGCTCTGTATCAATTTATAAAGATCTTCTCAGGTTCCTTTGAAATTGTTCGTTTCATCATTTCTTTTTTGTTGTAGTTTTTTTTTGAGACTAGGTCATGGTGTGTAGCTAGTAATAGGGATAGACAGTAGATAGTAGGGGCAGCTAGGTAGGGTGGTGGATAGTGCTGGGCCTGGAGTAAAGATGAGCTGAGTTCAAATTTGGTCTCAGCTATGTGACCCTGGGCAAGTGACTTAACCCTGTTTGCCTAAGGTTCCTCATTTGTAAAATGAGCTGGAGAAGGAAATGGCAAACCACTCCTATCTTTGCCAAAAAAAAAAAATGGGGTCACAAAGAGTTGGACGTGACTGAAAAAATGACTAAAAAACAACAAAAGTGGTATGCTAATAAATGTTGAACAACCAGTTCTCCTGGAGAAAAAACGTATGCAGGACACACTTTTGAGTTTAATTTCCATTTTTAGCATTTTCTCCATTACTTCTTAAAGTTTAGACAATCAACAAAACAATAAATCAATCCCTGCAATGAGTGGGTATGAGTTGGCTTCAACATACTCCTTGGACTTTGTTGCAGTTCAGTCATTTTAGTCATGTCAACTCTTCATGACCCCATTTGGGGTTTTCTTGGCAAAGATACCGAAGTGGTTTGCTATTTTCTTCTCCAGCTCATTTTACAGATGAGGAAACTGAGGCATACCGAGTTACGTGACTTGCCCAGGGTCACACAACTATACAACTATAAAGTGTCAGAGGCCAGATTTGAGCTCAGAAAGATGAGTCTTCCTGACTTCAGGTACGGCACTCCACTGTGTGGCACTACACTATCCACTGTGACACTTAGCTGCCCAATAATAATAGCTAACATTTATATATTACTTATTTTGTGCCAGTCATTGTGCTAAGCACTTTACAAATATCTCATCTGATCTTCACAACAACCCTGGGAGATAGGAGCTACTATTATCCTCATTTTACGGTTGAAGAAACTGAGGCAAACTTTATCTATCCGATAGTCTCACTCTGTGTCCCAAATAGTAAATTTCCATAAAACTACTTGCCTGGAAAAACATGCAGCCCAACTTAAGATTGTTTCTCATTATCTGGAGGCTGAGAATCCCATAATAAGCAAAACTATTCAATTAAGGTGGTGTTCAGACTCAACCCTTGGTTTGGTTCAGACTTGTGGAATTTGATTATGTTCCTTCAGGTATAACATCATCTGAGCTCCAGCCTCCAAAGCTGCTGGTTCCTGGGAAGAACATTCTGAAAATATATTTCACCTTTTGAAATAGCACTTTGATGGTTCCAGACTGTGAGTGTTGGGAACACAAGTGTTCCCTTTCTCTCCTCCCTTTCTTGAGACACAATTCACCAGCAGCAATTGGCGAGTTGTCAAAAGAGTTACTTAGAAGACTCAGAAATGTTTCCCAACAGGCTTAAGATACACCTGCTAGTGGTTTCTTTCTAGAAGCAATAAAATGCTCATTCCAATTATTCATGGAGACCCATGTGGTTATTTTCACTCAGACACTCACTCACCCTGTGGTCTTTTTTAAAAGTATCTGACAGGGTAATAGAGTGCACTTTTTTTTTAATCATACATTTGAGATTACTTAAGTATTTCCCTGTCTGAAGGAAAGGAAATGGACAAGATCAGCAGTTCTCAGATTTGTCCAATTCAGGGAAAACTTGGTGAAAGTAAAGCACTCTCAGATCACCTGTGTTCCCATTACTTGCCATTACAAATAAAAACTTTGAAAGAGCAGATGGGAACATTGGACCTGCTATTTGGTACAACTCCCATGAAGAATGCCTGGTTTTCCTTAAATATCAAATGTTAATCATTAATTCATGCTGGATACAAAAGTATAAAGTGGAAGTGTGGTGGAAAGATCCCTAGGGAGTCAGGTAAAGCGATCTGGGTCTGTCACTAACTTTCCTACATGTAACTTTAAGCAAGTCTTTCAATTTCTTTGTGCCTGTAAAATGTCTCACTGACCTATGTCACCAGATTGCTATTAAGGTCGAATGAGAGCATGTGCATGAAAGCACTGTGAAAAATAAAAAGGGCTAAATAAATACAAGGTAAAACTCATTAATATCCTTATGAAGAAAAGAGAGGAATTTAACCGACCATCAGAACTATGATGGGCCAGTAGATATCCCCAGACCAGACTTTGAAACCCTTTGTTGTAGACAATTTCTACAGCAGAATTCTAATAACTGCATTCCAGGGCATAAACAGGTTTCAAAATGTTACAGAGGAAAAGTTACACGGGAGACATGGGGTAAAGGTTATCATCAGATATCTGATGGTCATATATAATGACAAAAAAAAAAAGATGGACCAGTCATGTAGCAAGAGTGAGAGATAATAGTTGGATTGGATGCATGCTCTACTGATAGCCACATAAAGTCAAGAGAATGCAAAGAAGGTCTCCCAGCACGGGGAATGGACTCCCTTGACAAACTTGTGGCAGGACATGGATGAGAATCACACAGGATTGGCAACCACAGATGGATTACAGTCTGCATCTCTGGATTGTGCGGTGCAGGAAGGGGTGCCCATACAAATGAGGTGCTTCCTATCCATGTGAGGACTGGAGCTTTAGAGATCCAGGGCACAGAAGGCTGCTGGGATTCTGGTAGGGATGGGAAGAGCGAGAGAGGGAGGGAGAGAGAGGCATTTAGGTTGTTTTTTGATTTTTTGGTTTTTGTTTTTTAGAATATTGGACCTAAAAGGGATCTTGATGGCCTTCTTGTTCAATCTCTTCATTTTACAGAGAGATGAGGCAGCTTGGCCTGAGTCATCCACCTGAGAAAGTGAAGAACCAAGACATGACCTTCCTGACTCCTTGTCTAGCACCCTTTTTGAACTTATTTCATATTTTTAAATTTGTATAAAGGTCTGACACGTGCTGCTGTGATGCTGGAAAAAAAAAAAATGAGAACTTCTCAGTGCCCTAGACAATTCTCTAGGGCCACAAACTACAGAGCAGTTGCTATCACCACTGATGAAGGGACTTTTGTCACCAGGAGTTCCCTGTCTCAAGGAAATCAAAGGCCAGATCAGAAAAGGGAAGCTATTATTTCTGAATATAATTTCCTTCTTTCAACTGTCTCCAAATCATACTCCTATCTTCACCCTGAGTATTGTGTTTATTTCCAAGTGAACCAAAGACACCTTCAGAAACCGAACTGCATAAATGTTATGTCAGGCAAAGAGATTGGGAAAAGTTTTAGTAAACAACAATTTTTCTCAATTGTCTGTAGCTCAAGCTTCATTCTCAACTGCCTGTGCTGATTGCAGCCCTACCCAATCTACTGAAATGGTTGACCTACCTACCTTGACAGCACAGAGTTCAAATCTGGCCTGAACTTTCTAGCTGTGTGACTTAAGTGGGCAAGTCACTTAACCTCTGTTCCTCAGCTGCAAAATAGGGAAAATAATAGTACCCACCCCACAGGGTCATCGTGACGATCAAATGAGATAGTATGTGTAGAGCATATAGCACAGTGCCTGTCACACAGTAGGTGTTTAATAAATGATTATTACCTTTCTTTCTTTTTTCTTCCTTTTTTTTCCTTCCTTTCTTTTCTTCCTTCCTTTTCTTTCTTCCCTCCCTCCCTTCCTTCCCTCTCCCTTCCCTTCCTTCCTGCCTCCTTTTCTTCCTTCTTTCCTTCCTTTTTCTCCCTCCCTTCCTTCTCCCTTTCCCTCCTTTTCTCCCTCCCTTTCTCCTTTCCTTCCTTTCTTCCTTCCTTCCTCCCTCTCTCTTTCCCTCCCTTCCTTCCTTCTTTCCTTCCTATAATTTGTTCCTACAAACAAATTGTAAGTTCCCTGTGGAATCCTATGTCCCTATGGGGCATTGAAAGGAAACAGACCCCAAAGCAGGACACAGACAACGTAGCCTTGTCCAACAGAGTCAGTACAACTGGCTAGTAAAGTAAACAGCTGTTTAGGGTGAACGTGCTGAGGGACTGTGGGGTGGGGCAGAGATGGGACATCTTTTTAAAATATATTTTGTAAACACATACATCTTAATTCTAGAAAACTCTGTTCTTCATAGCGTATGGGTGTTTATTTTGTGATTTCCAACTGCATGTGTTACACAGAAAAGGCTCAAAGCTTCTAATATACAGTAACACAAAGGAGTAGGGACTGGGAGGTGTCATTTTTTAACCTAGAGCTCACAAGCATCTTGTCTAGGCTCTTCTGCCCAGGACCCGGGCTTGGATCCTAAGCCACAGGCAGAACATATGAACTCATACTAGAGAGATGAGGAGTAGGTCCCTAGGTCATTGCAGGGAAGATGGCTGGACACAGGGATACCATGAAAGGCAGTCCAACGCTTGATATAAAGATACTGAAAGAACTTAATGTGGGGGTAAGGGAAGACTACATAGTGAAGAGACAATAACCAATTTTATAGAACCTTTTTACTGGCTCGTTCTCGTAGGAGCATAGCAGCTGTCTTTGAGCAGCCTGGCTGGTTCTCGAGGCAGTCCCTGTTCTGGTGGCAAAGAATGTAAGCCACTTGAGAGCAGGGATGGTTTTGTTCTTTGGGCAGCCGATGTCCTATATCTTGGTTTGGAGATGAATTCATTTGAAGATAAAAACCCAAGGGAGTTTCACTCCTTTCTCTGTCCCCACCCTTGGAATTCAGGTGTAATTGAACACTCCCTTTTTCCTCCCATCAGGCATAATCTACTCTTTAGTCACTGTTCTCAACTCCACCCCTGAAGAGAAATTTCTCAGTGTATGAGTAGGGGGAAGGGGAAAAGCAATGGAAAAGACAACGTTGACCTAACTACCCAGACTTCTGCCAGACAACAAAAACCCCTGACTCAGCTTTATCCACTTTGGGACATTTATTAAAATGTTTGTATATATTTGTTCAGTAGTGTCTGACTTTTCATGATCCCATTTGGGGTTTTCTTGAAAAAGATACTAGAATGGTTTGAGATTTCCTTCTCCAGCTCATTTTACAGATGAGGAAACTGAGGCCACCAGGGTTAAATGACTTACCCAGGGTCATACAGCTAGTATGTATCTGAAGATAAATTTGAACTCAAGAAGATGAGTATTCCTGACTCCAGGCCCAGCACTCTATCCACTGTGCCACCTAGTTGCCCTTATTAAAATTAATGAATCAATATTTTTCTTTCTTTCATATTCCTCCTGAGCCTTCCTGGTCATTATCCAGATTTGTCAATGATTCACTTCTGCCTGTTTATCGATTAGTCACTATTTCTTCTTTTTTGCAATTTCCTATTCACTAATAATGAAAAACACAAGTTAAAAGAAGTCATGATCAATCTTATATCATCTGGAGTAAGCCAGCATTAAAGTGGTAATTAAATTAAGAACTTAAAGAACAGAAAACCTTTGGATTAGATATCTGCCTTCTCAAACAAAAAGGGAGGGGAAATGGTAGAGAGACAGGAAGGGAATAAGCATTTATTAAGTACCTACTATGTGTCAGGAAGTGTGTTGAACAGCAACCATGGCTGGTAGCCCCTCTTGCTACTCTGTATTTCCATTGTTCCATCTCTTTACTCCTTGCTCTGGCTAGAACCCCTCCCAGCCAATATCCTGATCAGTCTGTCCTTCCCAAGTCTGTGAGTCTAAGCCATGGAGCTACCTTGGCATTGGCAACACCTGTGGCCAGGACAGCCTGACCCATCCAACTCCAATCTAGCATCACTCTTATGCAGTGGAGAAATCTTGTCCAAAATTCTACGTGCTTACTTACTTCTCATTCCTGGAGCTCCTCACCACTGCTCACTATATCATCTCCTCCAAGCAAGGGTAGGAAAAAGCTAAATATCGTCCCTTTGAAACTCACATCCCTTCTTCCTTCCATAGATCATGCCAAACCAAAGGGTTCTGTTCCTTCCATCAAGATGTAACCCTTTAATATACAATTCTCCATGCCCTAGGGGACCCACAAGGTTACCTTTGTATTTTTATCTCCAATGCCTAGCACATAGTAGGCTCCAAAAAAAATGCTTGTGAGGGGCAGCTAGGTGGCGCAGTGGGTAGAGCTCTGGCCTTGGAGTCAGGAGGACCTGAGTTCAAATCTGGCCTCAGACGCTTGACACTTAACTAGCTATGTGACCCTGGGCAAGTCACTTAACCCCGACTGCCTCACCAAAAAGCAAAAAAAAAAAATGCTTGTGGATTGTCACTGTTAATATACCAGTGTCTTAGACTGTTACCTGCCATTAATAGATGGAAAATGTTTTACTTAAAAACAACTGTGGCTAGGATGAGAAACAACATAAAAAGGAATGAGAGATGCTATTTAAATGCCCATGATTTCTAACTCCACCCTTATTACCTTAATATTTGCTTTTGGGGCAGCTAGGTGGCTCAGTGGATAGAGTCTCAGACCTGAAGTCAGGAAGACCTGAGTTCAAATCCAGCCTCAGACACTTACTAGCTAGGTGACCAGGGCAATTGACTTAACCCTGATTACCTCCAGAAACAATACCTGCTTTCTATGATTTAAAAAAAAAAACATCAAACTATTTCCTTACCTGTAAAATGAGGAGTTTGGTCAAAATAATCTCCACTGATTAGCACGTAGTAAATCCTTAATAAATGTTTGTTGACTTGCTTGCTGTTGCCTCCAAGGCCTTGTACGACTCCCCATTCTCCCTTGCCTCACATATATGATATTTCTCCAATCCAAACCCTTCTTTCCACTTGCACAGCTAATCCCTTAATTCAACCTCTCACCTAGATTATTGAAACAGCTTCCTAACTGGTTTCTCTGCCTCTGGTCTCTCATCGCTATAGTTTATTCTACACATAGCTGCCAAAGTAATTTTCCTTAAGTGTAGATCTGACTATGTTACTTCCCTACTCAATCAACTCCACTGTTTTTGTATTGAGTCAAGGAGAGAATGTAAGTGGTTTAGCTTTTAAAGTCCTTTACAACCCTCCAAACCAACTTTTCAGTCTTCATCCAAACTGGCTTCCTCTTTCATCTTCACACTCAATCTCCCATCTCTGAGCCTTTGCTCTGGCCATTCCACATGCCTGGAATGTACTTTCTCCTTACCTCTGCCTCACAGAATCCCTCTCTTCCTTTCAGTTAAAGATAAAGCACCATTTTCTGAATAAAGCCTTTTCTGATCTCCCCAACTGCTCGTGTACCCCTTCCCAAATTACTTTGTATTTAACTACTATAATGAGAAATTTGTATATATTTGAATTTATTCATTTTATATTTATGCAGTAGGTATTAGGCAGCAAGGTGATACAGTGGATAGAGTACTGGGCTTGGAGTCAGGAAGACTTGAGTTCAAACCAGTCTCAGATACTTCCTAGCTTTGAGACCCTGGGCAGGTCATTTTACCTCTGTTTGCCTCAGTTCTCTCAAATGTAAAACGAGGGTAATGACTTGAAAAGTGCTTAACACAGTGCTTAACACAGCAGTAGTGGACACTATACAAATGCATATTTTCTTCCCTTTTTTGTATTTATGTATGTTCATGCTATTTGCCCAGTTAGAATATAAACTTGTTGGGAGTTGAGACTGGTTCGTTCTCTGTACTTACATCCCGAGGGTCAAGCACAGTAGATGATTAATAAATACTTGTGATTAGTTCTCAAAGGCTAGGCCAGCAGAACACAAGCTCTAATAGGCTCTTTCACGCTGAAAAGACTTTTGACTGTCAATGGATGGTACATTCCAGCCTAGCTAAGTCCATAGAGACTCATCACCAGGGGATTCCCAGAAAGATGAATTTTTCAACTATCTCGTGATGAGCTGCCTATTAAGGCACAGAGGAGATGTAATATGCACTTGTTATCCAAACTAACCTCAAAGATCCTATGAAGGAAGATGCTGTTTGAGTCCACAAAGGAATATTGCTGTAGTGTAGGAAATGATGAGCTGGTTGATTTAGAAAAACATGGAAAGACTTGGACTTACGAAGGAAGATGCTATCCAACCTCAGAGAAACAGATGATAGAAGGAAAGGGATTTGCAAACAATGTGTAGTATTTATTATATAGCTTTTCCTGAAATGAAAATTGATTGTTTTATAATGAATCCTCTTTTATGGTCTGCTGTGCACATGGCAATTTTTTTTTCTTTTCTCATT
The DNA here is from genome assembly GCF_900497805.2 of Vombatus ursinus. Lineage (NCBI taxonomy): Eukaryota > Metazoa > Chordata > Mammalia > Diprotodontia > Vombatidae > Vombatus > Vombatus ursinus. The sequence continues at coordinate 26,178,211 of NW_020954556.1, read as the reverse complement.
TTGTATTTCAGTGTAAAATTTTTTTAAATTACGAAAAAAAAAAAACACCTCAGAGAGGAAAAAATATCTGCACATGTGAAGGGATCACCCAGACCAATAAAATTATAGATCTTGAAATACTGATTATAAAGATGAATATTAAACCCCTTAGGGATGAAATTTTTCTCATTTAATTTTTTAATATTAACATTTTATATTTTGTAATAAAGTTTTTCCCTTTTAAATGTTTACTTGGTACTTTTTAGAGAAATTCCTTGAATTTTATGTATATATTTTATACACATATAAATTTTATATGTAACATAAATTTTATAACCAAAATTATAATATATATATGAATTTGCTTTATTACCACTTGCCTTGGGCATGTCATTTAAACTTATCACTTGATTAGAGATCCAGGGCTTCTTTCTTCCTAATTTTTTACTTTCTTCTCTCCTTTTCATTTGCCTCATTTTTTCTTCTATATAAAGTTTATAAGAGTTCAAAAGTCTGTTTAATGTAACATCATAGGATTATACATTTAGGGCTAGAAGACATCTTGTCCAACACCTTCATTTTATCTATCTATTTATCATTCATTCATTTCAGATGGACTTTGTCGTAAGTTTTATGTAGTTATATGAAAGTCCAAGATGTCTCCTCAGTCATGCTATGAAGTGTGAGGCTACTAGGTGGCATAATAGACAGAGTGCTATGCTTGAACTCTAGGAGGCCTGAGTTCAAATTCTAACTCTGATACTTACTAGAGTATGACTCTAGGCAAATCTACTTATGCTCTTTTTGTCTCAGTTTTTCCAACTGTAAGATGGAGGCAATAATAGCACCTACCTCCCAAGGTTGGTGTGAGGATTATATGAGATGATATTTGTAAAGCACTTAGTGCAGTGCCTGGCACATAGTAGATGCTTGATAAAGGATTGTTTCCTTATTAGCCACATCATGTGTGTACAGACATACATATATGTATACACATGTGTATATATGTACACAACATATGTGTTTATGTACAGGATGTGTTTGCATGTGCATACAGGTAGGTAGGAAGGAAACAATAATTTATTGTTTATATATTATATATATCTACACAAGCACAAATGTGTAGTGGGTTAGTATGTGTACATACGTGTGTATATGGTCCATGTTACATGGGTATATATGTGTATGTATCTATACACACATATATAATCTATACTTACACATTATATATATTCTTTAATCCTGAAAGGCTTTTTATCTGTTGTGAATTTAACAAACACAAAAAATTTCAATTCCATATGAGAATTAAAGTTTAAAAATCAACTCAAGTGAATAAATCACAAAAATGTTTCACTCATTCATTCAACAAACATTTATTAAGAGCCTATTATGTATAGAGTTGGGATATATGGGGTGTTCAGGGAGGACTAGCACCTCTGATGTGGAGGCTTGCCAAGACTTTTTCAGGACTCATCTACCTTTGGTGTCCACCTGCCACCCAACTTTCACCTGCGGCTCCAAGAAGCTATAGCATGCACAGGGGCCAACCATCTTGGCAGATGGACAAAACCAGGTTGAGGGTAACCAACAGGCCTCAATCCTATTGGTGAATTAGGAGGTGTAGTCTACCCCAAGCATGTGAAGACTTCCCAAGTGGAACAGGCAGATGTGAACAATTTGGTCAAACGACCCATGAAGCTTGCCAAAGCAAGAGCTGTAGAATGCTTAAAGGTTGGTCAGACATAGAAGATGCCAGGTTATTCACTACATCTGAAGCCATTGCCAGTCATCTTGACTTTGTCTTGTCATTAAACTTCAATTACTCTGGAAGAGAGAGGCTGACAACTTTGTGCACTTCTGCCTCACTTAAATCCAATTTACATGGGAGTCAAAAGACATCACCCTTACCATTTTATACAAACTATTTGTACCCAAGCTGTGGTAGAACCTTCGGAGCTTGTACTGGTCTGAACAGCCACAGTTAGACACACTGTATAGTGACCCCAACATTGTGATATCATTTTGGTCCTCTTCAAGTATGAAGGATAACAATACTGTATGTGGCCCTTAAGCTTCCTCCTCTTCTAAGACCTATCTGTCTTAACTTGAACTAAAGAGAGAGGATTCTTATTATAGTGTACTTCCAAATAAATAAAAGGTAACAAGATGTCAATAATTGTAATATTCAGAGTCTTTACAGGTGATTAAATGGTCTTGAAAGGTCCCTTCTAACTCTAATATTCTACTGTATTACCCCAATACCTTTTTCTGCAACCCCCTCATTTTATAGACAAAGAAACTAAAGGTCAGAGAGTCTGTTGTATTTCCAAGACCACAAGTCAGATTTCAAAGAAAGCAGACCTTCCCCCAAACACACAACCACTCCTACAAATACAAGCACACCTGGGTAGCTGGGTTGGGAAAACACACTCTTCTTACAATCCCAACTTGTTGGTTTTTGGCTAAGCTCTTACCCCATTCTCACACATGCCTAAAGGGACCTTCTGGGATTTTCAGACAGGAGAGGTTCTCCAGTCTCAGGTCTCACGGCTTCTGTGGTGAGGTTCAGTATATAAATCTACATCAGTTTGTCAACACTTCTCTCCCCACGCTGCAATTATTTAAACAGATCCAGTAAAGAGGAGGGAGTTCACTCCCAGATGAAAAGAGTTTGGGCTGGATGGTTTGTGAGCAGATCCTTGGGGCCAGACCTGAAAGGGCACTTCTGGAATCTGAAACTTGTGAAGACTTAACTTTTAGTACCTGGTCTTTTCCTCAAACATTCCTCTTTCTTAAGCAGCTAATATTATCACCAAAAGGACTCAGCACTACTATCTTTGATATCGGGGGTGGGGGTGGGGGAATAATAATCACTGGGCCAATATCCAGAATAGGTAGAACAAGTAGTGAAATGATTCAGGGGTATAGAGAAGGTCCTTCCTTTGCCACCCAAAAGAGCCTCACCCATTAACTCACAAAGCTTAACTCTTAACATAGGATAAAATCTTTCATTCCACAATTAGCAATAAGTTTTAAAACACTACTGAGAAAGATATGGAAGTGATTTAAATGTACACTGAGGTATAAATGACTGTTAACATCTTTTTCCTGAGAGTAGCAGGGATGATGTTTTTGTTATTATTTAGTTGTTTTCAGTCTTGGTGGCCCCATTTGGGGTTTTCTTGGCAGAGATACTGGAGTAGTTTGCCATTTCCTTCTCCAGCTCATTTGACAGATGAGGAAACTGAGGTAACCAGGGTTAAGTGATTTGCCTAGGGTCACACAGCTAGTCAGTATCTGAGGCTGGATCTGAACTCAGGTCTTCCTGACTCCAAGTCTGGTATTCTATCCACTGAACCACCTAGCTGCAGTAGGGATGATAGATGAGGGAATAAGAGGATTCTGTCCACCTGAAAATGGTATATGGGGAGATAGGGTAAGGAAAAAGACATTTCTAAAAAGGGAAGCAGCAAGAAAGGGAGCTAAAAAATATGAGGTAAGGGGCACCTAGGTTGTACAGTGGATAGAGCACCGGCCTTGAAGTCAGGAGGACCTGAGTTCAAATCCAGCCTCAGACACATAACACTCACTAGCTGTATGACCCTGGGCAAGTCACTTAACCCCAATTGCCTTACCAAAAAAAAAAAAATTTTGAGGTAGATGGATGAGAAACCAAGGATTCCAAGGACTGTACCTACTCTTCCCAAAATGAGTCAGTTAGAAGACTATGCTAACACTTCAAAGATTTTGCTAATAAAATGGGTGCAAGGAAGAGTAGAAATATACATTTCCCATAGTCTCATTGACTAAAGCTGCAGAATTCTTGCTACAGGGTTACTGAAACAAATACGAATTTAGGAATCTAAGAGGATACTTATCAGATTGGCTTCTATGCTTTGAAGAGAGAGAGAGACCCATCATCAACAAGTGGCAATTTATATAAACAAAGACTTCCCCAGAATATCATTTTCAAGCCAATTTAAATCTTTCCTGTTTACTACAGAAACCAATTCCTTATTCTGGAAAAATGAAAACCTTGAGTTAATGAAAGAAATGAAAAAACAAGAAAGAATGGAACACCCGGGCAGTAAGTGCCGCTATGGAGACAGAAAACCCAAGAAAACGCTGTCACAGAATTCACCAGGTTGTTGGCATCTTTGAACCTGGCTTTGAAAATTTGGGGAAAGAAGCTGGAAGAGATGGGTGTTTCCTCCATATTGAGAAACAAAAGAAAGCATGGGGGCCTCTTGAGGTGTTACAGGGGCATACTCTAGCAAGGGTGTTGCAGGGGCATACCCCTACCTTGTGTTCTCTGCAGGCAGTTGGGGCAGGATAGAATGATCAGATTTGGGAGGTACCAGAGGGAATGTGAAGCCCTTTCCTGTCTCTTCCAGCTGAAGGAGAAGGTCTAGCAGCTTTAGGGGTGCTATTCCAGGGATAGGGAACCTGCGGCCTCCAGGCTGCATGTTCCCCACCCCTGGAATTCACCTGATTTCTCTTCTGCCTCTCACCGGGGGTGTATGCTACTTCCTTTTTCCTATCCATATAGACTGTTCCCCCTCCACCCACCTACTGCTCATTGCACTTTGACTGCCATCACTTTCCTCCCCCGGAGAAAGTGAAAATTTGCTGGCCACTAATCCTTGTCTGCTGTGACTAATGCCTGGCTCAAGCAGAGATTCAGCAAAAGATGCTGATCCGTTTAGACAGACAAAAGACACATCCTGGCTTGAGAGTAGGCTGGAGAAGGGGAGTTGTGGAGGGAGAGGAAAGAGCTGATATTGATGCCATCTGAATTTTTTATAGGGCTAGAGAGACATACTATGATCATACCCCTGGGCAAGCACAGATTCTTCATAAACCAGAGAACCCATAAACAGGGATACATTGTAATAGCTAGCATTTATATAGTGCTTTAAGGTTTGCAAAACAACTTAAAAAGGTTGTATCCTTGCAACAATGCTGGGAGGTGGGTGTTACTATTATCTCCCTTTACAGAGGAAGAAACTGAGGCAAAAAGAGGCTAAGTTACTTGCCAGGGTCACAAATCTAGTAAGTGTCTGAGGCAGGATTTGTTTCTTTCTGATTCCATACCTAGCATTCTATGTACTGTGCCACCTAGCTGCCTCTAATTTTATACATATACTCCTAGACTACTGATATGATTTTATGTACATACTTAATGTTTTATACATAATATATTGTCATTATTATATTATGCTGTTATATATAAAACACTTCAAATTACGTTAGTAGATGATATCATAATAATTATATTGTAATATATTATAATGTGAGCAGCTAGGTGGCACAATGGATAGAGTACCAACCTGAAGTCAGAGAGATGTGTCTTCCTGAGTTCAAATCTGACCTCAGATACTTTTTAGCTGCGTGAGCCAGGGCAAGTCACTTAACCCCTATTTGCCTCAGTTTCTTCATCTGTAAAATGAGTTGGAGAAGAAAATGGCAAACCACTCCAGTATCTTTGCCAAGAAAACCCCAAATGGGCTCACCAAGAGTCAGAAACAATTAAAACAACTGAACAACTACAGATTCCTGGAGCATTCCGCTAGAGACTTCCTGCCACGGTGACATTGAGTCATCAATAATTACTCTGAATCCAGCCATGGGACCAATTTAGAATGCATCTAGTTATATTATTGTCTGGTCCAGCTCTCTCTTCTCCATGGGAATAATGTGAGGCATTTATCAAATGTAATTTTAATTGGTATGGGAAATTCTAGGTGAGGAAATTCCCTCTACTAATGCAGGTTGGACACTTCTTTTTGATTTAAAATCTCAAGAGAGTTGCCTAGGGCACTGAGATGTTAAATGATTTCTTCCAGGCTCACACAGCCAATATGTGTCAGATGTGGGACTTGAACCCAGATGTTACTGGTTTCAGAGCTAGATCTCCAGCCACCAAACCACGAGGTCTCAAATGCTTTACTAAACCACTTTTAGTAACCCTATCCTCAAAAAAAGGAAGTAGATGTGAGAAGGGATGTCCCGATGAGATTTTAGCAAAACCTGAAGATCTGGAAAGGCCAAAAGTAAGAGACATTTCAGTGTAAAGGAGGAAGGAAGCCCTTGGATGCAAAATAGACAGTGCCCATCACAGAAACGGTCTGAGGCTTGAACAGCTCATATGCTCCTTTGGGGCCTCACTCACCCAATCTCAACTCTCAGTGACAGATTGCATCCTCAGAGAGGTGACTGCTATTGCTATCATGGTCCTAGAGGTAACAATGTGAGTGCCTATCCTCCTAAAACTAACTCGAAGGCCCCTCTGGTTTGAGGTTGTCACTTCCAGGTAAGAGCTTGGCAAGATACAGTCTCTCCTGAGTCACAACCCTTCCAGGCTCGAAAGCTGTTTTGTTCAGTAAGATATCCAATCTTCCTTATAGTGGGTGATCAATTCCAGTACGGTCAGTTCTGTCTCCCACAATCCTTCAGGGATTTTAGGTGCATAAGTGGCCAGGGAGCAAGGTTTGAAAGGAGGCAGGTTCATTGTTTCATTGATCTTTTCCTATGCAATTAAGCTATTTGAGCCAGACCTTATCCCTATTTGATAAACTAGGAAAAGAGAGAGATGGACTAGACAATAATATAATTAAATATATTCTGAATTGGCCCCATGGCTGGACTCAAAGAATAATCATTGATGACTCAATGTCACCAGGGAGGGCTGCAGGGATCTGTACATGTTGTTATTGTTCAGTCATGTCTGACTCTTCATGACCCCGTTTGGGGTTTTCTTTGAAAAGATACAAAAGTGGTTTGCCATTTCCTTCTCCAGCTCATTTTTACAGATGTGGAAACTGAGGCAAACAAGGTTAAGTGACTTGCCCAGGGCCATACAGCTAGTAAGTATTTGAGGCCAGATTTGAGCTCAAGTCTTTCTTACTGCAGGCCCTTGGATTTATCCACCCAACCACCTAATTGCCCCATTCAAGCCTTATGCCTCTCCCTCCATGGGTGGGTGGGTGGGGACTCTAGTTTTCATCTGAAGGCCTTCTGTTCTATATTTCAATGTCCCTGTCCTTTAGTCCCTCCAGACCTTCAGCTTTTGCCAGTCTCACAAGAGCACCTTCCCCACCCCCATGTCAGGATAGTCTGATATGACCTGTTCTTGCTGAAGGCAGCTTGGCTCTCTATAATCACCACTTCCTTTTCTAGATATTCATTAGCCATCTTTTTAATTATCTGTTCTAAAATTTTCCCCAGGAATCAAAGCCATGCTCTACGATTTGTAGTTTGAGAGCTCTATTCTCTTTTCCTTTTTGAAAATTGGGTCAACATATGCCTTCTCCAGTCCTTCAGTATTTCTCCCATCCAAGACAGCTGAGTAGTGTGAAGAGCAGTCACCACCGGCAGTGGCCTCGTCCCCTCCCCTGACCGTGCACCCCATCCCAGACCCAACTAGGATGGTCAAGAAGAGAGAAGAGCCACCCACTCCTAAAATCCTCCAGGCCATACTGTCTGTCCCGCTTCTCCATTCTGCAGTCCTCGGCACTATCACCTTAAATTCTTAGCTAATATAAGGACCTTTCCATCCACCTCATCCCTGCCCCTATAGTACTTCCAGGCCTTTGTATGCTCCTGGAGAGCAATGTCTTAATTAGCATAGTACTTAGTTTGATGAAGCACTGTCTTAATGAGCACAGGCACTAAGAGCATATGGAAGATTATGTGTGTACCATTTCACCTATGTAAGTTATGTGTTCACATGGGTCTCATTAAATGTAGCCTACAAGAAGGTATGACTAGATATTTCTAGTGTCCTCCCTCCACCCTTCCCCAATGGAGAATTTTATTCCTGCCAGGAAAAAAGCAAGAGATTGGGGCCAGAGACTGACCACTCTGCTCTCCTTTAAGAGAGGGACCAGAGACTGGCCATTTTGCTCTCCTTAAAGAGAGGGAGCACCAGACCAGAATTATATCTATCTACCCCCTTAATTATGGTTAGTCTAGGGGAAATAATTTTTTAGCTTCAAGCTGAGTTCCTGATCACTATTTCTTAATGGTGAAACTGCCCGCTCTGTATACAAGGCTTTCACCAAATGCCAGTTCCACAATGAAGACACATAGCAAGTAGCAAACAGATACATTTATCCAAGCTGATAGCAAACAGAAATTAGGGAAAAAATGTTTAAATAAGAATATATATTAGAAAATACATAGAGCAAAAGAACTCTCCCATTTGGAGCAAGAACTCAGCTCCACCAAGGGAAAGGATCCCAGATCTCCCTCAAGGAGAAACCCAAAATCTCTGGTGTAATAAGCTGGGGATAGATAGGGACACGATCAAGGTGCCAGCTTTTCTATATGTTGGCTTCTGTCCCGAGTCTTTCTCTCCCGTCAGAGACCTGAAGAAAGTCTAGAATTGAATGTCTTTTCTCTTGAAGGTGGAAGCCAAAAGAACAGGATTTCTCTTCTCTCAGCCAGGAAGTTCATCTGGACTGGGGGGTTTGAATTAATAATACAGATTGAATTTATAAGTATGTCATGCATACTTTTTTTTAGAGCCAGCTACGAAACATATACCAGCATTACTCTGGATAGTAGAACCAAAGACTATGATAATAATGAAGACTAGGTTTAAGAATAGACAGGGAGATAGGTAAAAGCATAGCTTATGATCGAAAAGGAATTTTAGCATTCAAGATCATGGAGGTAGCAAAGCTATAGATAATGGTGAGGGCTAAGACATGGCAACCCAGGGAATTGGTGGAGGTGGAGTGAAGATAGATCATGAGAGCTGTGGAGGTTGATGAACTTGGAGGCCAGAGTATTCAAAGGGACATCCATGAGAAGTCTCCAAGGATGAACATAGGGGTAAAGATAAAGAAAAAGTCAAACACTGAAAAAGGCAGAATAGTAGATATTGTGATCATTAACCAGATTCTAAGTGTAGGGAAGGTAGAGACAGGGACTGGAGAGATTTGGGAGTTTGCCTGGATATCAATGAGAATAGAAGAAAGGATTCTCCTAAAAAGAATATATGTCACATAACACTTTTGAGGGAGGAAGGAGAGTGGAAGATGGATTAAGGAATCAAAGAGACAATGAATAATGAATGAACAGATGATTCCAAAAAGACTAGGAAGCAGTGGCCAGAAGATAAATCAATGTATTAATTTAGCCACTGGGGAGCATTCTTGCCCAGTTACTGAGTAAGGCAATGAAGTGAACAAAGCACGGGACCTCCGTTAAGGAAGACCTGAGTTCAAATACAATATTACTAGCTGTATGACTCTGGGTAAATCTCTTACTATTCTCTCTGCTTCAGTTTGCTCATCAATAAAATGAGCTTAATAATAGCACCTACCTCCCAGGGCTGTTGTGAGAATAAAATGAGATAACTATTTGTAAAGCACTTTGCAAACCTTAAAGTTATACAAATATTAGATGCTTGATCCTTTTCAGAGATGAGAACCCAGGTACTGATAATCTCATGCTCACCCTAATAGTTGGATGTTCCTCCCAACACCAGAGGGCACTCAAGGAGAAAAGCATTTTTTCTATGATTCTCAGAAAGTAGGTTCCACTGTCTTTCAGTCCCACCCTTTCCTAGGAGGCAGCATCTCTGCTCATTAGTCTAGAAAGCTGTGGTCACTGTAGATCTATGCTAATAGGATCTTGGATCTAGCCTCAATCTACTAGGAACTTTCACCCTTTTCACTGGTCTACTGTATTTCCACGAACCTTAGCATGGCACAATGAAGTTGACCATTAGCATGGCTTACCCATATACAGTCTTTACTCATGACCAAAGAGGTAAAAGGAATACTCTCTCTCTCTCTCTCTGTGTCTCTGTCTCTGTCTCTCTTTGTCTATGCCTCCATATATACACAGATAGATAGACAGATGTAAACAATTACCATGAGGACCAATCATGTGCCTCAGGTCATCTTCAGCCAATCGAGAGGCATGCCCCTGCCCAGGAGATTCTAGGCACAATCCAACTGACTCTTCCCAACAGGTCCTATACATGTGTCAAATGTGGTATTTAGCAAATATCTCTAAAACTTTCCTTTTCACGGCCTCCAAGAGGGTCACAGCCATGGCAGTTGGGGAACTGAAGAGATAAAGAACATCTGGCACCTAGGAGATCCCAGACCATCATCATTGCAATCCCTTTTTTTTGGCAAGTCTTTGACTTTACAGCTGTAGAATAATGGGACTGGTTCTAGAAACACCAGTGTTTCTAGCTAGCTCTTTCCTTAAATAAATTAATTAATTACTCTTTAGCAATCTCACACCAACAGATGCACACTTCTTCACAACACAACCTGGACATATTTCCCCATCCATCTAATTTTTCACTCAAAAAATTTTTTATTGAATGTCTTCTATGGACAAGGTGTAACACTAGATACTAGAAGAGATACAAACACAAATAAGATGTACTCCCTTAATTTAAGGGTGCTTGAGCTTAAGGGTGGGCATCTAGTAGGGATGATAAATCATGCACACATGTAAACATAATACAAATTAGAATATGATGAGTGAATATAAATACAAAGTGCTATGAGAGACATTAAAGAAGGGATCACTTCCAGCTTTTGGGGGCAGGAGAAAGGAGAGGAGAAGGTGTCCTAGAGAGGATGTAGTGTTTAAATCAGACCTAGAAGAATGGGTAGAATGTCAACAAGTACAGTTTTAGAAGTGGGCATTTTCTCTTAGGAATGAGTGGAAGGGGTTGACTCAGGCTGACTAAAGGACAGCTTGCGGAAAGACTTGCTTGTGGAAGGAATGGGGAGAGAAGCTGCTAGGCAGTTATCAAAGGCAGTGGGCAAGAGAGCTAGCAACCCAGCTAAGTACTTTCTTTGGTACCTCAGTGATAGGTGGCCAACATCTGTTACATGAGTTGCAAGTCAGTGATTCACTCTAGCAGTTTTATTTCGTAAGCATTCAGTTGTTTTTCACTCATGTCCGACTCTTTGTGACACCATTTGGGGTTTTCTTGGCAAAGATATTGGAGATTTTTGTCATTTCCTTGTCCAGCTCATCTTACAGATGATGAAACTGAGGCAGGCAAACAGAGTTAAGTGACTTGCCCAGAGTCACACAGCTAGTAAGTGTCTGAGACCAGATTTGAACTCAGGAAGATGAGTCTTCCTGACTCCAGGCCCGGTGCTCTATCCACTGTGCTATCTAGCGGCACCATATTCATAAGAATATGATCTTCTATTGGGGGCTGTCAAATATTTGAAAGGCATGATTGACAAGTTGCTCATGATGAAACCTGCTGAAATTACTTGCCCAAGGTAACAGTAAATGATAGAAAATTTTTCTGTCTCCAAGCCCAGTGACAAGTGACAAGTCTTTTGTCCCTATGCCACATTACTATGAAAAGAAGGAAGGAAGGAAGGAAGGAAGGAAGGAAGGAAGGAAGGAAGGAA